>NW_026000037.1:34559137-34632607 GCF_001458135.2 Marmota marmota marmota
GCCCCGTCTCAGTCCTGTTGCCACTGCCCACGAAGGCTCGGTTGGTATTTACCTCCACAGTACTCAGCAGGACCTGGACCTGGACCGAGAAGCAGTTTCTGTGGGCTCCTTAGCCCTGGGCCAGAGCAGTTCCGGGAGCCGGAACTCAGCCACTCCGTGCTCCGTGTATGCTCTGATAAGAGCAGGCTCCAAGAAGCAGTTTCCGCGGGTTATTTAGCACTGAGCCTGAGTAATTTGTCTGCAAGCCGTAGGTGAATGGCAGCCTGAAATTACCTGTTCTATGGCTGAATGAGCTGTGATCAGTCGAAAACAGGGATGGTGAAGTCAGCTCTCCAAGATGGTGGCCGCTGGCCTCCTCTGTGGTCTGACCAGTGTGGAGAACCGAATTGGACCGCTTCCTTCCCCCGTCTCGAACCCAGAATTCAGCACTGAGTACGGTGCTTGCACGGCTGGCAGAAACTGCAGCGCTGTATCCCTGCGTCGCTATCTCCTCGTTTCCCAGCGCGTGCCGCAGACTCTAGCCGCGGGGCGATTTGCTGAATAAGCAGTGTGACCCTCCATGCGACAAATCTCTCGCGTTTGAGCCCCCATAGCCGATCCTCGTGCAATGATAATCCTTCCTCCAGGTTCCGGAGCACCCCACTATTGCTGGAAATTCCTAACAAGATAGCCTTTAGCCCTCCTAACTCATTCTCCCACACAGTGACGCGGCACACGGGGGCAATGCACTCCCCTCGCCGCCATCTTCCAGCCTTCCCAAGGAATTGGCTTTTTAAAGAAAAGAAACAGGACTGGGGTTGTGGCTCAACAGTAGAACGCTCGCCTAGTACGTGCAAGGCCCTGGGTTCGATCCTCAGCACCACATAAAAACAAATAAAATGAAGGTATTGTGTCCAACTACAACTAAAAATTAAATATTTAAAAAAAGAAAAGAAACATTGGAAATCTTGCTAACACAAAATACTTAGAGTTTACATAGAAGGTGCTTAACAAATTTATTGAATGAATGAATGAATGAATGAATGGAAAAACCTCCTGGGAGAGTCAAAAGTGAAGAAGAACTTTCCATTTCTACCTTTTTTCACAAGCCACATTCAATTATAAATAAGACTCTTCTCTACTTGACTTCAGGCAAGAGTAGACTGTCAAAAAGCCTAAAGAACATTTTCCCTCATAAGAAAAAGTAGATATTTTATACCACGAGTAAGCAAACTACCAACTGCAGGGCGAATTTGGCCATTTTATTTTGTATGGTACAAAATAAAGTGGTTTTTACATTTTGTAGAGGTAATAAGATAAAGAACACATGACAAAGACCATATTGTGGCCTGTAAAACCTGAAATATTTACGATCTAGCCCTTTGGAGAAAGTTTGCTGACCTTTGTTTTATGTCATTAACTATGAGATGAACAAAACTTACTTTGTGCAGAAGATTGAAAATAAAAAAAGAATGGTTAAGGAAATGGAAATTATGTTACCTCTTCATAAAGTCTTATAACCATGGCATTGCAAAAATAACCACATTTAAAAAAAAAATAAAACTTTATTTAAGTCACCCAAACAAACAAAACCCAAAAAATAATAGGTACAAATATCAATCTTATAACTATCACCTTTATACATTTCATATTTACTTAAAAATAAAATGCAAACTCAGTGTTATAATAACTTTGACAATTAACTAAGTTTACAATTTGTAATTTTATCACAAACTTTCCAGGAATACAGACACTGTTTTTTTTTGGGGGGGTGAGTGGGGATTGAACTCAGAGTCACTCAACCACTAAGCGACATCTTTGGCACTATTTTGTATTTTATTTAAAGACAGGGTCTCCTGAGCTGCTTAGTGCCTCGCTTTTGCTGAGGCTGGCTTTGAACTTGTGATCTTCCTGCCTCAGCACTCAAACCACTGGGATTACAGATGTGCACTACCGCACCTGTCTAAACAGTAGTTATTTTTGATGCAAATTCCCATATGAAATAAATAGTAGTATACAAATTCCCATATGAAATAAATAGTAGTATACTTAATTCCATCATTCATTGTTAATACTATTCCTTATAAACAGAAAAAAGCAGCTATACTAAAGTTCACTTATTTTATGTATCATGTATATGATAAAGAACATATCAAGATTTTTATTAAAATATAGAATCACATTGAATGTTTGCTTACAGTGCTGATAGTATGCTCACAACTGTTGTTTCCAAAAACATTGTGAAGAATTTTAATGATCTGAATTGTAAGAAATGCATTAGCATTAACTAAAGGTGGTGACAAATCTACTTCTAATTTACAAACTTTTTTTTTTTAAATCACTTTCTTTCCTTACATTGGATTTTGTCACATGGATAGGTATAGTCTTATGGGAAGATGTGAGATTGACTAGGTAGCAACAACTTAAATCTTAATAGATGATGTGAAGGCAATGGATAACAATTTAAGGGATCTTGATTCAATATTCAGAAATAAGAATAAAACTAATCAACTTTGTATATTCCATATATAAGGTAATTTTTATTATGCTATTTAACAATGACAAATATTACATATCACCTGATTTGAGAAAAAAACTTCAAATTCCATAGAACATAGTATACTGTGTACAGCTTATTAAAAAAAAAAAGAATAATGTCTGTCTAAGGGAGACTGAGGGAGAAGTGCCTGCTTAAAATTGAGAAAATCATTGCAACTAGTTCTATGTTAGTTTATTAGTGCTAAAAATTTTCCCAATTAGTAATTCTGTATACTACTTAAAGGAAAATGGACAACCAAAAATTCTGCCACTAACAAGTTATTTTATTTCTCAAAGATGACCTTTGAGATATTTTGTTGCACTTAGAATTCATCAAAGTATAACATTTGTAATATGGAAAACTAGCCTTCAATAATAGCCCTTCCTTTAAAATGGTGGCTGTTGACAATGACCTGATGTGATTTTGCAAAGAAAAAAAAAAAGTGCCTTGTGCACTTCAGTCAAGAGCTGATTTAATCGTATTACAAGAACTATAATGGTTTTATTGAACTCTTAACTAGTCTCTATTGGTCTAGTCATGTGGACAAAAAATTACTTCCTGATTTTTTTTTGTTCTTTTAACTTAAGATGCGTTGGAAAAGGAAAATAAGCCAAGTTATCAAGATGATACTATAGTTCATGCTAACAATAAGAAAGCCTTGAAAAGTTTTAAAAGTAGATTTCTTGGAGGAATGTCAGGTAGGCTTCCATGGAGTGCTTGGATGCATTATGCCAGTGATAATGGAGATACCCTCTTAGCAGAGAGAGGGACCTAGTATTGGTTTCATATTACATTTTAAATTTCCAGAAATCGATCCTTCTGCACACAATAGTGTAGATCATATAGTTCCAAGGTCCCACACAAGTTAAACAAATCTATTTGAGAGGTTGACAAACTAAAATAACATAAGTTACCTTTCTGAATACATTTACCTAGCTGAGAAAAAAAATAATTCAGAGTTGTTTACCATTTTTATGGAGTTAAAACATTTTGGAAATATAGCACAACATATACAAAGTGAACTGTTGTAATTAACTGCCAATGGATAGTGAGTTTTAAGGTTTCCTTTGGAGACTATGCTTTAGTTATCCCTTTGTGCAATAAAGGGACTAAAAGAATTACCAAATAATAGGAAACTTCTGGTGAGCTTAGATGCTACTCTACACAATTATTTAATCTTCAGAATTGGCTCATTGAACCCTCATTGTCAATCACAAAAGTGGCTTGGTCTCTGGATCAAATCTTGCTCCCAAGTGGAAAAAATATGGTGTCAGTATCAGCTTCAAATAAATCTTGATTTTGTTTAGAACATGTAGCTCCCATAACTAGGCTTAAGATTTTCTCTTAAAACTAAGTCCAAGTCTTATAGTGTACTTTTTAGGAACTCAACCCTTGTAATGCAATAGTTACCAGGGCCATTTCTTCTGTAACAAGAATCTTTCTTGTGAATTTCTCCCACTGTTTAGAAACCTGCTTTTAAATCTTATTCTTTGTAACTGGATTATGGCTACTCATTCTTGGATATACTGATCTTATGTGGAATTTTGGCTATTTCCTGAGAAATTCACATGGAGTTTTGTTACTGAACCACATAAACTTTTTTTTTTTTTTTTTGTACCAGGAATTGAATCCAGGGGTGCTTAACCACTGAGACACACACCCAGCTCTTTTTTGTATTTCATTTAGAGACAGGGTCTCACTGAGATCCTTATTGCGTCTCTTTGGCTGAGGCTGTCTTTGAACTCCAGACTCTTCTGCCTCAGCTTCTGGAGTCCCTGGGATTACAGGCATGTGCCACTGTTCCTGCTCAAACAGTATTAACCATTTAAAATGCATTTACTGAATACTGATAGGTCCTCAAACTGTGCTAGTGAAATAACAAGTTTTATCTGTGTTCCTAGAGTGTACATGCTAAAGGGGAAGACTGACATCAAGCATGTGAACAGAACAGAGTTTGGTGTTGCAAAGAAGCCTGGAGAGGTGCCGTAGCAGTGTAGCATCAAGGGTGATCAAGGAATGCCTTCTGGTGAAGGGAGAGTTCAGCTGTGATGGGAAACAGAAATTAGGTAAGTAAACACAGGCAGAATAACATTTATGTAGATGAAAATACATATTTGAAGGCCTAGAATCACAAAAAGGATGGTTGACTGGAGAAAATAAATTCAATATGACTGAACTGTAAATGGGGTCCCTGTCTAAAACATCACCTTGCTCTCCTTCAAGGTTTTTGTAGTTCATCTGTGTCCCTCTCTGATAGGGATATTTTATAAAATGACTTTTAGAAGTGTAATGAAGCAGTCCCAGCTATGTATTAGTTCTAATACCATAATTATATATATATATATATATACATATATATATATATATACACACACACACACACACACACACACACACATATATATATAATCCCCCACACATATGTATATATATAGTTATATAGTTATATAGATGTTATATGTATANATATATATATATATATATATATATATATATATATATATATATATATAAAACATTTATATAGATATGTGTGTGTGTGTGTGTGTATGGTCTCTAAAATAACAGTCCAATCTGCACAATGATCCTGGCCCCCTCCTATGCATGGCCTTTTGTATGTATGTTTGTGTGTGTGTGTGTGTGTGTGTGTATCATTATGATTGTGGAGCTAATCATATATCATTGTTTGGGTATTCTTTGTCTTTCTCCATTGACACTTGTTGAAATATCCTTTCACATTTTTCTTTTCATATCTAAATTAATACTTCTGCTGTACATATTATGGTTGACAAATTATTATTCAATTTTCACTAGTCGTCATTGTGCAGGGTCAAATTTAGAAGGCCTACACCACTAAAGTGAGCTTATACCATCAAGGTTTCCAACTCCCCAGACAAGTACCCATTGAAGGCAAGTATGGACTTAATATATCAGTCATCCCTAAGATCAGCAAGGATAGGGCAGAGGATGCACCTGGGACAGGTGGAAGATGCAGAGCAATAGTAGAATTCCGGTTGTTACCAAGAACAGAAACAGTTGGCATGGTCTAGAAGAGTCAGCTTAAAAGAGGAGTAAATTTGTCTTTTCCCAAAGCCTATATTTCCTTTTGAAGACTATGGTCATTTTATATGTATAATTTTTTTTTTTTTTAGCCTTGCACAGACCTGTTCCTTCAACCCAACTTCAGTCTTCCTCTGATCAAATGAACCAAAAGTGAGCTCAAATACCAGATTCAGGAATGCTGAGGGCATTTACCAATTCATTTTCAAAAACACTAATTATAATGATGAATCAGTCTGGACCCTTGATACATTTCTTAATCCTATTTTAGAAAACATTTTCTACTAGAGAGAGACAGAGATGCACTTCAAATTTTACCTGGCAGGGGCAGCAAGGAGATGTCCTAGGCAGCCTCTACAGAGATGTCCCTACACCCACAATGATGCTGCCCGCCTCCTGTGTATGGCCTTTTGTAATAAACTTGCTTTTAGTGTAGTTTAGACTTATTGAATCATTTCTAATAAAAAGAATAGCATAAAAATGGTGAGATGTTTCTTATAAGATTATGCAATTACCTAGCAATTGTATTGTTGGGCATTTTCCCCAGAGAAATGAGAACTTATGTTCATATAAAAACCTGTATACAAATGCTCATAGCAGCTTTATTTATCATTGTCAAAAATTGGCATCAGCCCCAATATTCTTCAACAGGTGGATGCATAAGCAAACAGTAACATGTACCTACTATGGAAGACAATTCATAACAAACTGATACTAACTATTGACACACACACAATAACTTGAATGAATATTCTGTCAATTATGCTGAGTAAAAAAGTTAGCTGAAAATGTTGCACAGTATATGATTTAATGTATATAATATATTTAAAATGAGATATTACAGACACGAAGAAAGATTTGTGGTTTCCAGGGAATAGGAGCATGGTAAGATAGGGAGAATGAAGTAGCTATAATTACAAAGAGGAAATATGAGAAATGATTTTGCTACTGGAAAAGTTCAATACCTTGACCAGGGTGATGGATACATGAACTTATATATGTGATAAAACTGGAAGGAATTAAATACACACATGTATATCACAAAATAACAGTGAACATGAAGAAATTAAAAGAAAGATTGATGATTGTATCTAGGTTCATATCCTGGATGTGACATTTTGAAAAAAAGTAATATTAATGAAAACCAAGTAAAGTACACACAAGATCTCTCTGTATAGTTGCTTACAATTGAATGTGACTATATGATTATCTAAAAAAAATATCAATAAAAAAACCTGATGGGTTGTCACATTCAAGAGGAGGTTATCCAAAGACGTATCTTCCTCTTCCTCTTCCTCTTCTCCTGGCCCCTTTCTCTTTCTTTCCTTCTCTCTTCCCCCACCCCCTTGCTCAAGGGGAAGCCTGCTGCCATGTGGTAAACAGCCTGATACCAAGGGATACATACACACACACACACACACACACACCAAACAAACGAAAACCCCCAAAACCTAATGTCTCCAAGCTCTAATAGCCACCAAGAACTTGAGTACCGTGAACAGCTATGCCAGCGACCTTAAAAATGGCATCCTAAGCACCTTGTGAATAGTCCTGTGTCTGAGCTTGAAAGCACATCCTTCCCCAGAGCATTGAGATGTAGCACATGCCCAAACTTTGAAGGCAGTCTTGAGAGTCAACCTGAGTCAGAGGTGCCCAGATAAGCCAGCCAGGATTTCCAGCCTAAATAATCAATAAGAAAATAAACATTTACTATTTTATGTTGCTGAACTTTTGGATGATTTGTTAGACAGCAGTAGATATAATAGCAAAAAATTATGCAACTTAAATGATATACCCCCAAAATGTCCTCATTTACTTACTCACTGTGTCTTACAATGGCACTGTCCCCATTCTCCCTCCAACTTTTAACCTCCCGCTACACATGCAAACATACCAATGAAGTTTCAGCCCATGGCATATTGCCCTTGAGATCCACTCCACTCACAATCCACTTTACTCTAAGCCTGAAAAGATGGAGGTGTGAACAGCTGTGGATCTCTTGCTCTCTGGTTTCTTTGGGGTTGGATCAATGGGAAATAGTCTTAGGATACTGAAGATAGGGAAGACAGTGGATCTATCTTTACATTTTCCCCTCCCTCCCTTTAAGGTCCTCTGAACCAGGATATATGACTGTATCTATCCCCAGAAGTTCTGCCCTTCTTAAAGCAGCCTGTAGCCCTGTACTATGGACTCTCATTCTTTGGTTCTGCCCTCATCAGATCTGGGGATGTCTACAGTCTCTAATATTGACAGTTCCGAGTTCCTGAACAATTCAATGTTAATACTCTACACTCCAACCATACCTGGATCATTATCCCACATGATAATATCATCTACTTCCTGCTGAGACTTAACAGTTCTAAAATCTCACTCACCTTTCTCTTCTCTCATTCTCTTTGCTATTTCATAAACTTTTCTTTCTACTAAATGACATTTTTTTTCCTTTTCCCCCCACTGGGTTACCTTGATGTTCTTTGTAATGAAAATCAATTTGGTTTCTTTTCATTTTTTTTCAGAACTCTGAACTTTGGACAAAAAAAAACAAAATGTATTTCTTAGAAAACAGAAAATGTGGACTCTTGTGAAGATGTTTGTGTGGCATAAAATTTCATTTTAGTAGGAGCAAATATGTGATTCAATCTATGCTAGATTGTGCTCCACCTGTCAGACATTGAAGCCAGACACAGGATAGCAGCCCCTGACTCAGGAAGGTGGCACATGTATTTTCTTTTAAATGTTCCTTCTGCTGGCCAAGTCATGGTCCCAGAGGTATCTTTCTAAATAACACCTTAGACATTCTATGTTCTGTGAGGTTCTCTTTTGTCTCTGTTACATGAGAACTCTCATTTATATTGTCCACAAAATACTGTACTAGAACAGAATCCTTCAAATAAATGGGAAGAGTTTCTGGATCAGAATGTGTTTTTTAACATAGGAAGCTAAAGGAACATATCTACTCTGCTTAGGTAAAAAAAAAAAAATATATCCATCGTGTTTCCCTTCAGCTGGCAAAGTTTCCTTCATTTGTAATAGTTCTGTATTCATCATCTTTCAGATTTCTGTAGCCTATTGAATGGCAGCCAACACGATTGGGCTTCAATGAAAACATGAAATTAAGCCATAATGTAAGATATTTTTAAAGCTAATTTGGCACCTCAGTTTCACCAAAGCCCTATGTGTTTCAAGTTCTTCTCAGCAGAATAACACACCCTAATGATTTATCAGTAGAGCAAAATGTAAATGTAACACACACACACACACACACACACACACAGAGTCTAAGCATAAACATGGAATTCAATCTTTTAAGTATTAAGGAGTTTGGATAAAAGTTGACCTGTGAATTATCTATAAACAAGCTTTCTCATTCAGACATTCTGTTTTTTATTCATTCAATCATAATATAGTCTATTTGACAGCCTTCAGGTATCCTGTGCTTTGAGGTTCCTGAGTCTGCATGCTTTATGAAGGAATCCAGTTTCTTCTCATCTGGATATGCAGTGCATTGCATAGAATAAAACAGTCAGGGCACCAGAGATTTATTTTCATAAAATTATGCTTCCTAAAACGGCCCTGTGGTATGATTCTCTCAGTGGAGCTGCACCTTTTCTTTTGCCACTTAACCAAAAAGTAGTGTGAAAATTTGGGGGCAATCATTTAATTTGGAATGAGAGTGTCATGATTAAATGAATCCATGTCACCTTTCCTTGAATTCAAAATATAGCATGGATTTGATTTTGTTAAATATTCTTGATGTAAACATTAATTTCTTAAATTTCCAAATGCTGAATTAATTCTCATTAAAATTGCACTTTAAAATCATCTCTACTATGACTTGTGAGTATTATAAGAATACAGGGTTTTAGAAATACTGCTTTCATCTCTGATGTGTTTTAGTGGAAATATTTGACTTGTAAAGAAGGTAATAAAAAAATACTCTTGATTTTACCTTCAAT
Organism: Marmota marmota marmota; assembly: GCF_001458135.2. Taxonomy (NCBI): domain Eukaryota; kingdom Metazoa; phylum Chordata; class Mammalia; order Rodentia; family Sciuridae; genus Marmota; species Marmota marmota. The sequence goes on from NW_026000037.1 coordinate 34,568,672, forward strand.
AGTACTTTTTCCTAAAACAAGTAAATAAAAATGGGAAGTGAGATAAACATTAAGCATAAAATGATTCTTGAATATGACAGGGTATAATAAAGCTCTTACAAAATGTGATTTTTTTTCTCTTGTAAGCTATCTTTTATAAACCATTTGATTTTATAATATGATTACAAAGTAGGCAGAAAAGAATTTGTTAAGCCAGAGATTCAAGATTTTTATGTACATTTGTTTATAAATATATTTGAATATTCTTTTTTTCTATATTTCCTATTTGTTGGCCAATTGCAAGCTGATCACTTACAATTGTACTTGAGTGTTTAGTGACCAGAAAATTTACAAATGCTCTGCCGCCAGAGAAACTGAAAGTGTACAAGCAGATTGAAGGAAATACTACAGGCAAAAATTAGCCATCATTAGTTACTCCTGCTAATATTGCAGAAAATTGAAATGCTTGCCTCACTGAGAACTGAAGAACGTTTATGAAGTTTATTTGGAAGAACCCAAAATATGTTTTTATATATCTAGTTATAATCATTTTATAACATTGTGTTGTTCTATTTTGCAACCATATTTTAAAACAAATTTGCACTCAATAGATGTAAGATATTCTTAAAATTAAAGTTTTAAACTCATTTGCATTTTATGAATATATATTTAAAATCCTACACTATATCTAAAGCTTTAGGCCATAAATTCTGAAATTAATTATTTGTTTTATTTTCTCAAGTTCTTTAATACCAATTATCATATTGATATCTTAAATATGTCACAAAAATTATCTCATTATCTCAGAATTAAGATATTTTCTTTGAAAATCTCCTCACTAAATCATCATTATATTATTAGTCAATCAATGCTTTTTTGGCAGACTGACTGGACTTAGAATTAAAACTTAAGTTTCGTTTGGAAAATATACTAGGAGAACATGAACTGTGTTCATTGGCACTATTTTAAGTCTTATGAAGAATTAAATGTAAATAAGAGGAATTACATTACCTAGTGAGGGAGAGATATATGTCAGTATTCAAAATATCAGGTGGAATGTTCTGAAAGTTCTAACAGATATATGGTACATGCTGACCACATTAAGAAAATACTTATCAAATTTCTCAATGCATTCAGATTATTTATTTAGGTTTTATTTTTTTTTACTTGCAATGACCTTTTTCTATGTTCAAGCTCAATCTTCCTCCATTTTACAGATATAGTGAGAAAGAGAACAAATTATGAGATAAAATAAATGTCTTTAAAATGTATTTATTTGTGTCTGTTTTGTTGGTGATATTGTTTATGAGGAGACCATAGTTGATTCTTTTTTATATTGCTTTTTTCCCCTCTCAGACCATTCATGTCTACATACTATTAATGCTGTTTTTTGCTTTCATGCTTACAGTTGACCTTACTGTCAATATCTCTGTCAAGTACATTTGCCTAACACCTGTTATAAAATGCTGCAGGCTTCCATGCACATGTGACACCATATTGGAATGATCCAGTTCATTTGACATAATGCAAATAGGTAGAGTACATGTTGCCTAACATATTTAAGCAGCATTATATTTTGATCAAGGGAGACTTTAAGAATATTTTGGATGGCATAATGTATAAAGATTCTTTCAGAGTGCTTATTATTAAAATCAACCAACCAAAGAGATGCCATTGAAAAACATGCCATTCTTGGTTAAAGATAATGCTGAAACATATGATAAAAGATGTGTAATTAAATTAGAGTTCTCCAAAGCCACTACACATATAACCATAAGTTTAAATGTGTTGGTGTATTGTTTTTAATGTATATGAATACTTAGTTGCTAGTGACTCTTTCTTGAAGGTATTTTAATTTTTAAGATTTTTAAAAATAGTTTAAAATAGACAAATGGAAGATAGCCTGTTGAAATTTTGACTTTTGAATCATGTCCTATGTGTTGAGAGACAATCAAACATTTAGTGCCATTTATCAGTATGAAAGTGATAGAGATTTCTTTCTGTTATTGATTTCTCTACCTGTTCATGTGTAATGGGATCACCATAATATAAAGTGGAAAAAACTTTTTAGGTTAACTAAATATCCTCATTTTATTCAACAAAAATGTTTTTGTTTCTATTGTGTTTGGCTTGTTAATTTATAAGTGAACAAGTACCAACTGTTATCTTCAAGAAATTTTGATTATATATAGACACATACATATATGCTCAGATATATATTCCATATAGCCAAGACTTTCTCCCAATTCAAGCATAAGGTTGTGGCCTGAAGGATGACACTATTACTTGGGAACATAAAACAAAACAAAACAAAAAAACTGCAAAATAGTGTCATTTTTCTTTCCTCTGAGACTCTAAATGCAGATTCTTTCCCTTAAGAGACAAGGGAGTTCAGGATACAGTGTGATACCCAGGAACCTAGCAATTGGTACAGAAAATAGAGCACTATCCAGGTGTCAGGCATTGAGAATTAGATAGACAGGTATGCGGATATCTATTTTCTGTCAAGACACAAAGGTAAGTTCTTGGCACAGTTTCACTTTCAGGTAAAAAAAGAAGGTAATGATTGACATTTTTAAAGACCACACGACAAACACTTACTTCACCATAAATCTTATGTTTCCCAAGTGTAAAACCATAATTCTTTTACTTCTGTAAAGAACAATGATTTATGTGTTCTATTATGGTATATAGTATTTGCTTGGTATATGACTAGATTTTATTTTATTAATCTTTCTGTAATAGCCTGACTTCTACTTTTTGTCCCTAAAATATATGTGTTCAGGTTGTAATATATCATTTCCAGTTGTTAATTTAAATAAAAATTTAAAAATCAACTGATTAAATATTTCCTCATCTGTAACTTATTGCCTAAATGATAGGTTTCTAATGCCAAAAACATAGTTTATTTATTTGCAAGAGTCAACTCACATAGATGATCAATATGTTTCTTATTTAATTATTCTGTAATAAATGTGTCTTGTCATACATCAAGTAATTATTAGGAAAAGGAAAAACCAACATCAACTGGAAATGCACAGCTCCATTGTAATATGACAAGTTCCCAAAGCATTGTTAGTCTTAGTTCTTTAGCCTTTAAGACTTAGCAAAAATGCAAGCATAAATATAGTACACATCAAATAACAAATTGAGTAGGAAGGAACATAAACAATATTGAATTCATAAGCTGTACAGCTATAGTTGTTTATACACAGGGCTTAGTTTTGATTAGGTGGCATGGGATGATGCAAATGGCATAACAAATCTCTATTAATTGGGAAAGATTTCCCAAAGGATGCCGATTTGAAATTCTCTTCTAAAGGAGTTGAGTCAAACAGAATGCTAGAGAAGGGATTTTTGCATGTGTGATATCTTGTTTCCATAAAGGAGTAATAAAAGATTAGGTATGTTGGAGGCAAAATTCATTTTGGGTATTTATTGGGAGAACTTGAAGGTTTTTATATACATAGCCAGTGATGGATCAAATTCTCGTTTGGGAAATTGGGTGACCGATGGAATCACTACTGAGGGGAGCAATTTGAGGTGGAAAACCCAACTTGATGATGATAAAGTGTGGAAGGGCTATGGTAAGGGTCATGGCGATGATGAGAGTAAATTATATATACATAATATATATGTAATATATTGATGTTATAGATGGATAGATCTCAGTTTGTTTAATTTTTTTCATAACATTCTTGTTTTCAGTGGCAGAACAGAATGGGGTTTACATAAGACCTTTTTAATGACAAAGAAATATGTAATGTCTTACGTCAAAGTAACAGAAATATGGAATAGAGAAAGGAACTGAATCCAGGTTTTCTGATATTTAGTCAAAGGCTCTTTTGGAAAGAAATTAGCAAGGCTTGATAATGAGGCAGCTGCACAAGATGACTTTTCCAAGGCTAGTGATTCACTTATTCCTGGATAACATGATTATCAGCTAAAGAAAGCCTTGCTGTCTTTCAGGTCTCTTGGTATTTCAAATTTTTCTATTTAGGAATCTGACCAGAGAAAAACAGCAGATATCTTAATTATTCTCTGAAAGGAAAAAACCCTGGGAATTATCAAATTTTTCATTGCATGAAGTTGTCTTTGCCTGTTGATATGAGGACTATGACAAACTTGGGCATATTATAGTCTCTCATCAAAGAAAGCCACTTAAACAATATGACAGTCTAATTTCATTAAGTATTGATGTCAATGGGAAGGTTGAGTGAAAAGCAGAGAATCAGACGTGAGGTTTTCCATGTAAAGGAGATAGTAAGAGATTTAAGCTCAGGAGAGGCAAGAAAATAGCATTGTCTCAAAGCCATAAATAGATCATCTTTTTAAGTAATTTAATAAAAGTATGCCCTGAATTGTAGTTAAATACATGGCCCCTTCTGACTGTCTACATTTAGTTCCATTGGATATAAGAAAGATGTGGTTGGAAATATGCTAACCAATAGTTCTTACCCAAAGAACTTCTTTTATTTTTAGTTCAAAGTAAGTAACTATGCTTTTAGATCCATCCATTCAGGAGAATGATATTCTTACTGATAAGATGGTCACATAGAGGAGATTTGTTGTTGTCTATTCTATGAGTATGAGTTATGCCAGCCTTGAAATATTTGGTGTAGTGAGAACAGTACATGGTTTATGGGCTCATTCTAATGGCATGCTGTTCTATCCCTCATTTTCCATTGATAGTTAAACCATTAAAGAAACAGTTCACAAGTACCAAATTAAAAGAAGTTGACTTGAATCCACAGTGCATATAAACTGCTTTGGTTCCAAATATAATCCAACCAAATGGCTAAGAATCAAGTTTAATTTGATAATTGGTAGAGGAAGTGCATATTTAGGGCTATCTCCCATTACTCAGACCTTTAGTTCAGTAAATATCATCTGCACATTCTGGCAGATGCTGACTGCAACGATGCCCAAATGAAAAAAAAAATCCCTGTAGTCAATCACACATTTCCTAAATGATTTTATGGCAAATCAAGGGTTCTAGCATGGAATCACCTTCACAAATAGAAACTAAAGCTTTTTTGCCTTGAGATGTAAAGAATTAATAATTACTCATCAAAAAATGATCAAAATATGTTGCAAAAGCATTTCATGAGAATCCAGAATGTAGTAGGGTGTATTGTTCACTATAAAGAATCCTTGTTCTAACTTTTCCAAAGTTGTATAAGCTTGAAGATACTTGTGCTCAAAATCACGGCGCCTGTGTTGTCCACTGTGAGTTTAATTCTTTGGAATTTTGTTACTTATGAGGTAATCAGTTAATAATTTGTATTTTTGTTCATTGGATTGTATAACCCATGTTTTGCTGATTATGGAAGCAATATTCAGGATAAAGAGGAAGGTGGGGAAACAATATAAATGGAATAAAGGACAACTCAAAAAGAAGTTGATATAAATGATGAGATTTTTTTTTAAACTTCTAGAATATCCATCTTGTTGGTATTGTTTAAAGATATTTCTGTAATGACTCAGAGATGCTTGTGTGTCCTTATGCACAGTCAAAGCTGTTTATTTCATATGAAAATATCAGCTACAGATGATTTTTCAAGTTGTTTTTTTCCTCTTAGACATTTAGCAAAACCTGGTCACAAATAAGGTTTGAAGAAGAGTATTTTTCTTATTGGTGATTTAGATTGGATCTGAGGAAACAAAGGGTAATTTATAAGTTTAATTTACTAAAAGCATGTGAATTGAATATGCTAGAATTCAATAATGGTACTGTGATGCTTACCTCCAGCTGTATCTGTCTTTGTGAATGGTGATTAAAAAAGGCAAATTTGCTTACATGTTTCCTTGCTGACACTGAAGTCATTGTTTTATGGGTTTGCTTTCATTTGCTCATCCATAGTAATTTCTATTTTGGGCTTCTCTTGCAAAAATTAGATGCATTAGATCAAAATAGATGTTCTCATAGTTCCATTGTAACACCAGGCAAAAGTTACTGTATATGAAAAAAGAAGAAGAAGAGGAATATGGCAGATTTCATCATAAAACATAACCAATAGCATGATATTTAGCATGGAGAAAACCTTCCACACACAGCTCTTTGTTAGCACAGAAAATGCCTCTGTAATGGTTGTTCCCTGACATGAGGTCTTTATAAAAGAAATAATTTATTGCTCTACCTGTAACTGAAATAATGACTAAATCATTAAAGAAAAAGTCTAGTAGCTCCTTCAGAGTAAATCTTCCACAACTTGCTACAGTGCTAATCGTGAGCCTGTTATACAGTAAGTTAGCCTGAAGCTAAGTTAAGCAGGCAGATTAGGACTGTAATATAGTATCAGGACTCATAAATCAAGCGTGCTTGCAGATTTCCTTTCACTTACTGCTCCTTCTTACAGTTCAGACAAGTCATAATTACACATCAGTAGGCATTGTGAACAGAGGAATGAGCTACAACATAACGCACAATAAACCCTGTCATATAAAAGCAAACTGGATAAAATAACAGAAGCAATACTCCATTTTACAACATCACACTAAAGAATTACACCATGCCATTGTGTATTATTCTTATCAATCACGAATCCATCCACAATTGACAGCTCAGTGGGCAAAAATTTACCATTGAAGAATAGTTTACAGTTTTATTATTTTCTTGTTTGATTATACACATTAAGTACAAGACTGTGTGTGATTCTGAAAAGCCACAGGTACATAATATAACACTGCCCTGCACACATTGCAATTAAATAAATTCTGCTAATGCTCTTTTAAAGCTCTCTTTTATTAGACATGCTTAAAATAATTCATACTGGATGAACTGTAAGTGGTTCTTTATTCATGTTTTATTAGTATTATAATTTTGAGTAATTATTCAGGTATTCTTGTTACCTTAGACCAAAGAGATGTTGACTCTGAAGTCTTTTCTGTTATTTTCAGGCTTAGATGATATTACCACTAAGCTCAAAGGGCCCTCCTTTATCACTAGGTTTGAGCTGAACATTGAATATGGGATTTAATGAAACATGAGCAAATATTGGTTGTTTCAATTCTAATAAAACATTTAAAAGAACTAATAAATGTTAGGTAATTGTTGAATGCTAATCTAAAATTGCTACTCTTTACCAGTTATATTTTATAGTTAGAGCTCAGCAGGTGTTGGGGGATATATTTTTCACATTATTCACCAAATATTGTTTTGAGAGGCATGGGGGTATTTTACCTGGTCAACATTTGTAAGAATATAATTATGGCTAATATATTAAAGATGTCAGAAATATAGAGAAAATAATTTTAGAGTCAGAGAATAAATTATAATGTACAATGTTATTTCCTCCCAGATGTTGCTGGGTTCACAAATTTAACTATTATTTATGTGTACCTAAAGGAATACTTACTGAAAAATGAGGAGCTAGTATAACTACTTTTAATTACTGATTGTTGGGGGTATTTCTCTCCCTACATGATAGTGTTTTGGACTGTTTTGTAGATATTATGATTTAGAAAGGAACAAGGGAATAGTTGACTGAGAAGAATTTGGAAGAGCTCAAAGGCATGAATGTGATTCAGGCATATTTTATGCATACACCTATAACCTTGGACCCAGAATTTCTGGGTCAAGGCTAGAGTTGACTTAAACTCCGCCACATTTTTGAGGATCACAGCCATATTTCTGATGTCTGACCTAATACTGTGTTTGTGAAATAGTTTTCATCTGATCTAGAAAAAAAAATAATTCCTGAAATTCCTATGTTCTCAGAAGATTCTGTGCTAAACTCTGACATAGCAATGAATAGCTTCCATTGCAATTATCTATCTGTTTACTGGTATTCTTATCTGTTTTGAGGTCAATACTAGTAATAATATCAATCTATTTGACATTCTATACCCTTGATTAAAGGAGAGAGTTTGCTGGCAAAGAGATAAAGCACAAATATTAGTTGTTTAGACATGACTCAATAATAATAATATTTATTGATCAAATTCTGTATATATGCTTTATAGATTTGATCTTGTTTAATACTCAGAAAAATTGGAGATACACACACACACACATGCACACACAACACTACTATTATTCTTCTATTTATTTAGTGTGAAAATTGCTTACAATCATACAGTTGGTTAAAAGGAGGCCCCAGGATCTGAGACAGTACAAGTCCAGAGGCTTGCCCCAATAATAAGATCTTGTATCAGCCTCTTAATCCTTCTTATTGTAGTAAATTTAATTCTCCCCTTCAGGAGGTGGTCCCTATCTAAATGGTTGAAGTCATGGTTTGATGCTGGCTATGTCCCCTCCTGGCTAGAGGGGAATATTACAGGAACCTCCACTGAAAAGGTCTTCCCACAGAGACTTGACACACACAGATCTACTGGTGTCTTTTCCAGCATTACTTTCATTTTTTCTTCCTGACACAGAGAACACTGCTTTGTGGGTTTGCTTTCATTTATTAATCATCTGGACTTATTTGTATTTGTTTGTCTTCTGTTTGATTTTGGTTTCGCCCAACCTTTCTGAAAACCAGAGCTGGATTTTCCGTACAGAGGGATGGGTGCTGTTAGACTCCATAGTTAAAATAATATTTGGTAGAATTAGGATGGAATAATTTCCTGCATTATAGCTTGCTTTGTTGACAACATGGACATGTTTGTGCCTTTTCTATTTTACTACTACTTGAACAATATTTAATTGAGATTGAATCAACTAAGCGATTTAGGCTCCATCCTCAAATAACTGTGAATACCTATGAGAAACTGTCAACTTGGCAATTGCCCAAAATATAATACCTAGATGATCAAATATTTGACAGTTTGTCTCTTGGTTTGTTATTGGTGAAAAGTCACCTTATAGGACCCAGAGAAGTATGAAAAACCAGAGCAGACCCAATTCAACAGAGGTAGAAGCCTTTAGATAGTTGTGAACAGGAATTTTTAAGTGATTTATAGCCCTAACATAACCAATCGGCCTAAAATTTCACTTTATCAAATAATCTTAACTCCTTTTCTATGTGAATCTTTTATATCAACTACCAATAAATACTTGAAAGAAACTTGTAAATTTTTATATACAGTTTATTTTGTTCATTATTTTAGTGAATTTTAAAAGGTGAATAAAAAAATGGAAATATAAGGAGTAGCAAGAAGACCTGCTAGTGTCCAAATTGGAGGGGAAAAAAACTTAATAATTGAGAAATCTCTTGTCTCTTTTCATAAGCATGCTCACAGTTAATTTATTAGAAATTACATTAAATACCAAGATCAGCTGCTTGAGTAGTGAACTGTTGGACTCTTCTCCAGTATGGGGCCAAGTCAACAATTTATGAATTAGTTACTTAAAATTGACAACAGATCAGGCATTTCCCAATAAGGAAACAGAGAAGGTTATGAAGTTCTAAGAACTATCAAATGCAGAAACTGAGTACAAAAAGATTAAGTGGCTCTGTCAAGCTGAAAGGTGGCAGAGGGTAATTTTGTCTTTAACTGGAAATGTTGCTAACGTCAGGAGGAATTAGTATAAAAAGTATTATGTGAGACATCTGTTAACTTGTTCGGCCAAATTAGAAAAAAAAATCCTTTAAATTTTCTAAATAGTCATCACTTTTCAATGGGTATCATCTATGTGGACAGCAAAACTGTTTGCAATACAGTCTAACTTCAACTGAATAAAAAAGACATTTTGGCAATAGAAAAATATTGGTTGGAATATATGGACACTGAAATAATGAGTAATTCATAGTTGATTTGCAGTTTGGGGATTATATAAGTATATGCAGACGCAGGATTAAAAAGCCTTTTTCTTTCTCATTTATTTTCTTAGAAAGTGTTATTATCCAGCCTGTTTAAATAGCAACTATGCAAATTTCTCAAGCTTTATAAGTGTTTCACCAAAGAATTCCCAACCAATCAATTAATTCTATTTATTTTTTGTGATTGTCAGCAGATGAATATCTAATGAAAATCTCTCTCTCTCTCTCTCTCTCTCTCTCTCTCTCTCTCTTGCTCGCTTGGTCTTTTTCTTAGGCAGTTTGTACAGAAGTATAAATCTGTTTTCTGTGGAAGACTTTTGGAAGGGGGTCTAGAGTGAATCATATAAAAGGAATTATTTTCTTTCCCAAAAATATTAACTCTTCTTGTTCGTCCCTTCTCCCTCTTCTTTGTAGCTGGAATCTGGAAGAGAGAAAAATATAGTACAAGAGCTTTGATATGAAATCTGATCTAATAAGAATTTCATAGTAGGATTTAGGAATATTTTGCAGGCATTTGAGCTTATATTCATCTTAACATACCTCTCACTTTGACCTATATCTATATGTTCTAGAAAGTGACAAAAAATCTTTGAAACATAAAATCTGTTTTTCAAGGAACAATTGATTGAGAACAACATATTAGATAGACAACAAGTGTAACCATGAGCCTGGATGAAGCTCTCATGGGAGTGAGGACACGTCCACAAGAGAACCCACACTATGACCAAGTTCAATGGATGAAATATCACAAGGCTAGGAAGAGGGAGAGAAAAAAAAAATAAGAGTCTGGGGTGAAGCAAACTGTGATGTAGAATAGAAGTCATTTGAGAGCCACATGAGGAAAGTGCTTACATATCCTGCTTCTTAGAAACTGCGTGTGAGGCATCAGACTCAGCAAGGTGGAGAGAAAAGGTAACATTGATGAAGGCAGCCTAGAGAGTGTTTCTGATAAAACTTGAACGAATGGGCATTGGAGAGAATGAGGGTAGAGAAAATGGTGACGAGGCAAGTTTGAACAATCCTTATGAGGAATATTTTTCTGTAAAGAGGTGTGGAGTGATGGGGCCATAATTGGAAAGGGAAGCAGGGTTTAGAAAGCAAGTAGGATAGAATGAATAACGGTATATAAGCAATAACAAACAGCATGCTTATGTGAGGAGAGTAAGACACGATGTTATGTGAGAGGACAAATGATGGTACATGAGAGTTAAAGAGGATTGGGTTCAGCACACAAATAGAGGGATTGGGTTGGAATTGGAACACCTGTTGTATCAACAGCTATGGCTATGGCTATCTGAATCCATTTAGCTCCATCCATTCACATGTTAGTGCCTATTGCACAAAAACATATTATTAGCAACTGAGGGAAAACTATATGGTGAGTGGGTGGATGTGGTAGCTGGAGACAGTAGAAATTCTCTTCTCAATGCTTCAGAGTTCTTAATGACATAGGAAGACTAGTGAAAACATCAATGTACAAGGAGGAGGTTTTGGAGTTTTGGGTAGAAAGAAGGATGCAATAATGTAGAAGGGTGGAATGATTAAATGTGGCCTGTCTCCCTGATGGAAAATGATTCTTGTTTTTGCATCTTAGAAAAGAACAAGGGATAGGTTGTACGGCAGAGTGGCATGACAATTGGGTTGACCCCTTGCCGCAGTCCGGCTGCAGCAAAATAACAGGGGGGGGGGGTGACGAGCAACTTGTGTACGTTGTTACAGCAGGAGTGGGGGCCGTTTATTGTAGGACAGGAGGGGTATATATACATTACACACAGCTTATCTTAGTTAACATAAACTAGATACAGCAGTCAACCAATAAGGAATCTCCACACTTAATGGCTCGTTGGCGTTACTTCACAAACCACTCCCTCTGGCAAAATGCCAGGCGCCATCTTGACTTGTTTACAGACCCTAACAACCCCTATTTTAGCTTCTCAGAGAAACAATTCTACAGTAAGGAAAGTAAAGCGATTGGGATTGCAAGTGAAGAAATGGTCGCCCTGATTGACATTGGAAATCAGGCTTTGACTGACTTGTGTGATATGGTGCAACCTTTTCCTAAGTGTTGTCCTTGGCTCCTTTTTCCTCTACCTCTCTATTTTCAGTGCTGTCACAAACAATCTGTACTATAGAGAGCTGGACAGTCATTCCTCTCTTGTTCCAAGGGGGTACCCATTGTTCTTAGCAAAACCTGTACACTTGGCATGACTTTAAATTCTGGCTTCAACTTATACCTGGCTTCTTTATTCCAGGTCAACATTACCCAGTTATGGCACATTCTTTCAATTGTATCCTTTTGCCATATTATTCTCTGCTAAAAAGTCTCTTCTCCAATCCTTCTAGCACTTATTCAACTTGGAAAATCGAAGAAGAATTTACTGCTTAGTAAAATTTTCTTAGTTCTTTTTTTTTTCTTTTTCTTTTTCAAGGCATAGATTACTCTCTTTCCTTTTTTCCATTCACCTGGTTTATATTTTTTGGGACAGTTTAACCCTTCCTTGTAACCAACTATTGACATGTCTGAATAATTACCAGTCAACTTTAAAGCTTTAGAACAGATATTATTCATATATTTTATTCTTATGATTCCAATAATGTCAGGAGGTATTTTTATAAAAGAATACATGAATAGATATTTTGAAATTATATCACACATTGTAGTGATAAATATTTTTTTGGTATGGTAGAAAATGTAGGAATTAAATTTGATATGGTACATGTAGATATTAAACAAAAACTGATAAAAAATACTACAGTTTTGCTTTGGGAGGATTATACCATAGTGTCAAAGAGGGAAAGGGGAGAGAGTGTCTATTTTAAAGGGAATGGCAACATATGGGAGAGGTTATTGGATAACTATACCTCTGGCCTAGAGACTGAACAAACCCATCATTCCTGCAGTAACGATCACTCTAAGGTGCTGTCATCTCCTCATTCAGTGGGATTTGTAATTTTTTTTCCAGGTTGCTATAGATAGCATCCAGATAACTTCTTGAGCATGTGTGTGGCTGATTGTGTGCTTATCTGGCAACATTTACTTGTTCTCTTGGTGCAGTACCTCTTAGTACTGTGCCTCAGCTTCCCTTCAGAAGAGGAATGGTGATGATTTTTTTTGTTTTGTTTTTTTTCTACCTGCAAATTTGGGGGATTATGATAAGGAAATGGATATGAGTATCTCTGTAAGTGTTGGATATATAAAAGTGATTACTAATCAAAATAAGAAGGAAAATCTGAAATATTAGTTGCACTGTTAACAATGAAAAGTTAGGCATGTACCCACTTCATTTATTTAATAAACAAACACTAATTTAATGGGAAAACTAAATATTTATGTCAACTATTCTACTTGAGTCCAAAAATGCACTCAGAGGGGACATGAATAACTTTGAGCTTTAGCTATTGAATAACTAAGGAAAAACCTGGCAACAGTACTAATGACTGGAATGTTCCCACGATATCAGTACTTTTTTTTTATGGTATACAAAACAGTAAAGTTAACAACATGCTGAAGGGTTTTTCCAAACAAGGGAGACTGAAGGCTTTGAAAGAATCTTGGTTACTTATGTAGAGATTCAATAACTTTAGCAAAAACTAAACCAGAAGGAAAGTCAGAGAATGAAAATACAGAGAGGACAAATGTTTGTTTTCAAAAATTCAGAGAATTGATTAAAAAGATAATAATAAAAATGAGTTAAATTACCTAAGAACTTTCACTCGGGATTCTTGGCTTTCAAGGTCTGAAAGAAAATACGGTAATCTGAAAAGCAACCAGTCTGTCTGGGACTTCTGTCATTGAACTCATCATTAGGGTCATGGGTGGTAACTGCAGGCTAACCTTTGTGTGCTAGTTGAAAGAGTTTTGTGACCAACTATAGTTCTGAACCTACTGGGGACTTTTCACTGTGGCTGACATGTATTTGAATGAAGTTCTTGATTATGTGTCCAGCATGTTGCATTTTCAATCTAAAGTCTTAATAAGTCTCTGTTATTGGTATATGTCTGAAAATACTTACAGGCAAAGTGAAGAAAAGGGAGTAATGCTTTCTTTCCTAAAGTAAATATATATTTTTTTAATCAATAAGAAGAGACATGTATAACAAGCAAAATCTTTAATGGGATTGGTTCTCATTAGGCATTGATTTAAAGGTTATCTTAAAAGAAAATACTGTTTGAAATCTTATAGATACACAATTTTTAAAATACATTTATTTTCTTGTGTAAAATCTTCAGAGAATTTGTAATCTTCAACATAATAGGAAGGAGAATCTTTAAGCCAAGGGACTTTTAATTACAAACATGGGATTTTTCTTGACCTTTCTCCCATGCTATAACTCTTAAATTATAAAAAAGATTGCCTTCCAACAAAATTTACCAACTAGATGCCAGCATGCCAGAGATAGCCCATAAGCATAGCATCTTTAAAAAACATAGTGCCTCAGAAATATTGAATTGATTCCCAAGATTTTAAAATTGGGAGATTTCACATTTAAAAATCAGAAACATCCAGAAATAAATTTAAAGAGACTAAAACACTGAATGTACACTGTTGCCTGGAAGCAAGTAGGAGGGTCTTGTAGCAGCAGCTCATGCTGAAAATGAGGCATCCATCTGTCTGATCACCAAGCTCATCCTCATTTCCCATTTGGCTTATAACATGCTGACTTCACTCTTTCAAGTTTCCTGACTGATACTTATTAGCATCCTATTTTAAACCCCCACCCTTAATAGGGTCCTGACCTCCTTTGACAAAACTTGACTTTGGATCCTATGTTGCCATGTTAAAGTTTCTACTATATAATGAGGAATCAGTGTAACTATAGAGATGAGAACAAAATATCATTTCATTTGAAATTGACATCCCCCAAATTAATGACTTAGCATTTTAACGGTATAAACAGAATTATTCTTCAAGTAGAAATGAGGGTGGCTAATCCAGATTATTGGATTAAATAGTTGATTAAAACAAAATCAGACTTGAAATTAGATCAGCAGTTGGTAGTAAGAAAAAGAAATCATATAGATATAAGAATTGGGGTCTCTTTTAGATGGTTATATGTAAACCAAAACCAGCAAAATGAAGTTTTTAAAGCACCAGACATAATGGTCTCAAACAAATACTATAGATTTAAAAAGTGCCACAATATCATTTTTAAATAAAGTAGAGTAGATTTTTAGAAATATAAAATAATCATATGTTCTTTTTTCCCATTTGAACCAGATTTCTAGGATTAAATTGCTATTTAAGTTGAATTTGATAAAGATAAAATCCATAATGTATGCAGAATATATTCATAATAATATTGCACCTTGCGGAAAAAGTAGATGAAGTAGATAATATGATATTTTTATTGGACCTATAAATAAAAGGCAATTCTCAAGCCCCAAAGTCTCAAGTACATTTTCACTTTAAATGAACACATTCGTGAAGGATTTTATTGCAACATTTTCTTGTGGGAATATATAGGTAAGTGGCTGTAAGAATGTGAATGCTCATGGTAAACTGTAAAGCTCTGTTTAAAAATTCTTTACATTGTTTGCATACTACTGGACTCTTTATGATATCTGTGTGCCATCATCAACATCTGTCTTACAGAATTAAGATAAATGACAAGAGAAAGGACCAGTAAACATTCCATCACATGTAGAAAATGATTGAACTAACATTATGACAAAAGTGTTGATTTAGCAGCAATGTTAACAAACATAATTATATATTCATAATGGAAATTTGCATAATTGTTATATGGTTATTTTTTAAATTATATGATTGCAATACTAATAGCTAACATTTATTGAATGTTTACTATGTGCCAGTAAGGATTTCCTGTGTATTAACTAATTTAATTTTTATACCAATCTTAGGAGATTGAAATTATCTTTTCCAAAATACTTGGGACCAGAATTGTTTTGGGTTTTGGAAAGATTTGGGGTTGGAATATTTACATATTACTAAGTATCTAAGGGATGAGTCTAAATATGAAATTCATTTATGCTTTATATATACCTAATACACTTAGCTTGAAGTTAATTTTATATGGCATTTTAAATAACTGTGCATAAAACAAAGTTTCAACTTGTGCTGTCATGGCAAACATTCAAAAATTTTCAGAATTTAGAGCATTTCAAATTCAGACTTTCAAATTCAATATTCTCCTTCTGTATTACTATTTGTATGTTAAATGTGAGGAAACTGAGGCATGGATTTCAAATACATTCTTTGAGATCACACAGTTAAAAGGTGGCAGAGTTGAGTTGTTAACCAGTTTGGCTTCAGAGCCTATACTTGATTAGATGAAAAACCTTAGGGCAATGACATGCTACGATGATATTTCCATGGCCTGCTTCATTCTCTGTATAATTTTTGAAAATGCATCATCTGCATCAGAGTAAAGGTAAGACTGTATGTATGCAATAAAAAATAGTTAAGCTGGCATACAGAAAGCATGTTACACTGTATACAAATCTAGATTCTTCAAGAATAGAGGTTCAGATGTATTACTGGTATAGTCTAATAAAATTTTCATATGGTTATTAATAATCATAATAATTGACCATATTTACAACTGAAAAGTTCATGTACTGTTAAAAAATGTTGGAGGAGGTAAAATGAGCTACTCATCTGTAAAATGTTGTCTTTTCTGATAAAAGCACAAAGAAAATATTAATATGGTATAATATAGCCTAAGTAAAGTATAAGCAAATACTTTTTTATAGTTGACTTAAACATGACTATTAACATTTGATAAAACTTTTGAGAAGAACTAAAATTTAGTTCTTCATAATTGGTCACTATCTTCTTTAAGGTTAACATTCTATTTGAATAATTAATTCATATTTATTTGTTATAGATTATTGAATTCAATAAAATTAATTTTCTCTACATACAAATCAATAGACATTAATTATGGAGTAAAACTTGTTCAAATGTATACAGTTGTATTAACCTTACATTCTTGCCCCTTGCCACAAAATTATCAAGGTAGTAGAATGTGGATGTCACGATGAGGTATTGGGGATAAAATTGATGAGAGTGAGCCACAGAGAGTAGGGCAATCTTCCTCATATCCTGAGTAGATACAGACATTGGGAGGGAGAGAAAAAAAATAGAAAGCTATAACCTGAAGTTATTCCATATTTGGAATGCACACAAATTTGTGGCAAGCATTTAGTGATTAGCAACAGAGGGAACATGGAACATTAAACGAAAACAAGAGTGGTAGTGAATAGGGTTGGAAGTTTCAAAAGGAGTTCACAGAGAACAGATGTATCAGATAGACCAGTGCTTCCCTTTCATTAACACCACGCAGAACCTTCTGCTTTTAGGTGCAACAGTAAGGAAGGGGTACAACATGAAACGAATGAGTTCAAACCTAAATGAAATGGAAACACGGATGTGACTAAATTTATCAGAAAGTGATTAGGTTAAACAGTCTTATCAGTTTTCGTGGAATGTCACAAGATCTACTCTTGACATGTCAGATTATAAATTCCTTGAAAACCATGCTTATCATAGAAAATATCATAGAAATTTTATATAATAGAAATAGCATAGAAAACAGAAATATCATGATATAGAAATATCATCAAAAATCAAGGCAAATCATTGTGGAACAGTTATATCACAAGAAGAGCATTTCCTATACAGCATATTAAAAAAAATGCTTCTAAACCTAAAACTAATTCATATACAGCAAGTGAAAAAAGAAAATCACTAAATTAGTGCATACGTATATTATACAAATGTATATATATATGAAATAAACCTAGGAATAAAACTTCTAGGTGCCCTTCAACAGATGAGTGAATAAAGAAAATGTGGTACATATACACAATGAAATATTACTCAGCCATAAAGAATAATGAAATCATGGCATTTGATAGTAATGAATATAACTGGAGACTATCATGCTAAGTGAAATAAGCCAGTCACAAAAATACCAAAGGCCAAATGTTCTCTTTGATATGCAGACTATGACTTACAATAGGGGAGGAGGGAGGAGTGGAGGTTCACCAGATTGTACAGAAGGAAATGAGAGGAAAAGAGGAGGCATGGAAATGGGAAAGATAGTAGAATAAATCAGACATAACTTTCCTATCTTCATATATGAACACATGTCCAGTGTAACTTCACTTCATGTACAACCACAAGAATGAGAAGTTATACTCCATGTATTTATGATATGTCAAAATATATTCTACTGTCATGCATAACTAAAAAGAACAAATAAAAAAGGATGCAGCACTCATATGGTATAAATATTGAATTTTTGTTGAGAAACTGATTAGTATATAAATGAAAAGGCCTATGATCTTATATGCAAAGACCATGGTATGGAATTTTCCCAACTTAATGCAATTCCATGCAAATTAAAACAATTTATGTTCTTTGGGGAAAATTTTTCTAAATTTTGTTTGAAAAAAATCAAGTAATAAAACATTGAAATTGTGAAGATGAAAACTAATATGTAGGGAACTCTCACTGCAAACCATTGACATGTCTTCTAAATGATACTGATACTTATCATAATGAGAACTGGTTCCAGAAAAGTGGAGATGTCAATGGAATAAAGAAGAAAGCAGAGATGTAAAGTCTGCTTTCTGTGTATAGTGTGTGTGTGTGTGTGTTTGTGTGTGTGTGCATGTGGGTTTGTACTGAGAGATGATAATGTGCTTTAAAATTAGTGGTATAAAAAGATTATAATAGTTCTGAGACAATCATTAACTCTGAAAATGGATCATTTATGTTATTGCTTATGTCACAAAAATTTTGAATTGGATTCAAATGTCAAAAAGTAATGCCCAGAAGAAGCAAGAAGACAAGCTGGTGTTTTTAAATTTGTAAAATGCAATTTTTTTTTACAGGATAATATCACAAGTGAATAGATTGATATATTTGACCGTATAAAAGAAATTATTTTTCTGATTGTCAAAGGTTAACTCAGAGCAAAATTTCCACCACGAACAAAGTGAAGACAAACAACAAAATAGAGAAAAATGTATTACAAGTGTAAGGTACCTTGGGTGTGTTATAGTTAATGTATAAAGTAATCCTACAACTAAATAATTACAAATTGAATATGAAAGTGGAAAAGTAGAAGTCATATATAAAAATATTCAACTTTCTTAGTATGCTTTTGATCTATCAGATTAACAATTTGTTATGATAACATCTATTTTGGTTTAGGGAAAGAAAGGTTATTCTAATATATTGCCATGAGCAAGGTAGATTAATACAAATTTCCTGGAGGATAATGTGCTGATATTTTGCATAAATCCAAAAAGAACACAATCATTGACCCAGTAATTCCATTATTGTAAGGAACTAATCAGACAGTTATATAAATGATTTTCATTAAAATGTTGTTTATAATAGTAAAAACCTTAAAAGAACCTAAACGTCCAATAATAGCAAAGCAAATGGTAGCAAAATTCATAAAATATAATATCACATAAAGTGATACTGATTTTCTTATATGTGTATTTGTGCCTCTCTGTGGGTGTGTTTTATATATATTGATTTTTGTTGTTGTTTTTTAACCAATATTATATCCTACACAGAATATACATATTCACACATACATATTTGCATATTTCTACATCTATCCATGCAAGATATCTGGTACCTCATATAGACAAATAATTTACCATATATAAATGTATGTGTAAATAAACACACATATATGTATATACATGCCTATTTTATCTATGTATACCCCTTCCTATGTCATATTCATTGACCTTTGTGTGCATTTATTTTTCTCAAATAATATAGACCATCATTTTAACTGATTTTCTTCATTTGGTAGGAACAAGATGATTTTGATATTGTCTTTATGCTTAAACTTTTCTATAACATATATACTACTGTCTAATTAAATAAATAATATGAATAATTGGCCCATCATGATAACCAACATCTTGGTTCTTTCATTTAAGTACAGTTCTGATTAGATTTTGTGCTTGGCTGAAAATTAAAAAGTTCATTCTTCATTTTTAATCAACCCTGGCATTAATCTCTGGCAGTTGTTGGGTACATCAAACTGTTCTTTCAGCATTGATCTGGGGGAAGGTAACTATTTTTCCTCAAATGCTCCTATAAAGAACCATCTATTGATATTGGGCTGGGACTCATTAGCCTTATACTGTAAACTAATATTTAAAAACAAGAGGAGAGTTTATGACTGACATGAATTTCCAGTAATGAAGTACACTAAGATTTTTTTTTTCTCAAAAGTACAATGAGTAGAGCTCTCTGGATTTATTTTAAATTCTCAGTGAATATTCTCCATTAAGAACATACCATCTTTCTTTGACTGCAGTGCATGTCATCCTTGCCTAGTGGGAACCCTAATTTGCTTTGAATTGCCAAAGTGCTCATTATGGAATGCTTAGTAGCTAGAGTTTGTACATAATATTTGAAAATCAACCTTAATTTTTCTGCCTGAGATGAACACTTGGATTCCATAGTAAACATAATCAGAGATTTACAGAAACCTAGTGAACTCTGTTTATTATACTTGCCTGGAATAGCTACAGAAAAGGTCAGAGGTCCAATGTCTTCATGCAGAGACAGATCATGTTCTAGCTGGTTCTGAGGAGGAAAAAAACAGTAGGTGATGCTTTAATGAATGGCTTATCATGTGAAACACACTATGTGATAATAGCAGTGTTGGTAAGACAAGAAGGAAGCTTTTTTCTGCCTTTTTTTTTTGTAAGGGTTTAGTTAGTCTTACATTGCTTTCATGCTTACATTTCTGTAGTAGCAGGCAAAACAGTTAATTCACTGAGAAATTATTAAATTCTGCACTGAGTTCTGAGAAACTTAGATATCAGGTTTGACTTAAAACACTTTAAAATTTCATTTAATTATTTGTGTTGGCAAAATCTAGTCTTTTACATGTTAAGTACCTGAATTGGAAGTCTTGATTTCTTGAATTTATGATTTGTGTTTTCAGTGGTCTCTGTTTAAGTTGGCCTTAAGAGAAGAAAACAGAAGCCTCACAGAGGTTTTATGTAAAATGTGGTCTTATAGCCCAAGATGACATACTGGGAAGACAGCAAGGATGTGCAAAAGCACCCCTTGTTTTTTGAGTGACTTTTACAAAACACATTGAACCGATAAATACAGTAAGTTAACTAGAATATCCTGACCACAACATACTTTCCACCATCATAAGGCCTGAAAAACAAGAAGAGGCTCAATCAATAACCAAAAGAAACAATTGTGTGCCTGTCAATGTTCAATTTACATATGATGATGTTGATCAGATCATTCTTTGTGTGATAAGGTTATGCAAAAATGAACAACAGTGATTAAAAAGATAATTCTGTACATGAAAAAAATTATTGGAAAAGAATGGAAAATGAAAAAGAGGTACCAATATATACTAAGAATTTAGTAAATTATAAAGGTAGATACATTAATCAATAAAGAAAGAAGGGTTTAGCCCATCATTGATGTTGAGGAAATTGGTTAGGTCTTTGATGCAGAGAAAAATCACATTTCTCTCTCATCAGTAACACATTCAGCGCTAGGGACATTGTAAAATTTTGTATGAAGTTCAGTACTGGAGAATAAATCAAATTATAAACTATAAAATAAGTAGAAAGAATAAGTGGGATCTTTTTATGTACACGCAGAAATGTAAAGGAAAACAACTGACTTGTTTTGTTTTGAAAAGAAATAACTTCATGTTTTTATCATATGAAAATATGAAAATTATAACGAGTCCAAATAAGCTATGCACCTATTTGCAAAATGTAGCATCCTTAGTAAAAAATGATTCGTGGGCTCATGGTGTACCTCAGTGATAGAGAAGTTTCCTAACATGAACATAGCCTTGAGTGTATCCCCAGACCCACAAAAATAAAGTTAAATGTTCTTAAAAGCTTTTATGTTCTGACCAAGGAATCTTACTTATTTTAGAAAAATTTTCAGATATATGCATAGAGATGTTTTTATATAGATATTAATCACAGTTGGAATAATATTATTAAAGAACAAAATATTTAAATAAAGCATCCATAAATAAGCTGTAATATCTAGATTGTAAAATACTATACAAAAGTTCAAATTGTAGTTTAAAGGAATGTATAGCATTGAAGGAAATTCTCATGGTTAAAGTGTGAAACAAATTATCAAATTCTATCAAAGATATGTATATATATATGTATATATATATACACACATATATAAATAATGTACATTGGGTTAATGTATGTATGAAAATGTAGACAAAAACTAGGTAGATAAGCATTCACACAGAAGATAAAATTCTTTGAAAAACATTTTAACAAACATTTTCTTTGGTTTATGAGATTATGATGATATTCATTGATTCCTGATGCCCTTCTATAAATTCAAATTTCCTGCAACTAAATGTTTTTTATAATAAAAGAAACTATAGTGATTTTTAAATAAATAAGATTTTTTAATCTAGAAAAAATGTTTTTCATGTCACAACAATTTTTGTACTGCCTGACAAAACCTAAATCAAACAAAGTCTCAAGAATTCTGCGATTTTGCTGCCTCTCCTCTTAGACCTAACTAATGCAAATGGGACTCGGAGAATATAAGTCAGAATTCAAATTATTTTTCATTTTTGGTTTGTCAATCATAGGCCATTATTAAGCATCTATGATATGTCTAGCACTCTGTTAATACATCTGTTTGTAAGAATATCCTAATGTTAGCATGAAAAAATATACAAACTTAGATGAAAAAATGTTACATTTTTTTTCTTTTGCAGAATTAAGAAGGACACACTTCTATTTTAATTTTTTTTTTAATTTTTACTTTGTCTACTCAAAAATACAGTTCTATTGAGGAAAGAAATATCATTGCTTTTTTAAATGATTTTTTATATATGGTGGTGGAATGCATTACAATTCATATTACACATATAGAGCACAATTTTTCATACCTCTGGTTGTATGTAACGTAAATTCACACCAACTTATGTCTTCATACATGTACTTTGGATAATAAATGAGATGGATTCAAACTAAAAAGTTTCTTCTCAGCAAAAGAAACAAATCTGTGAGGTAAATAGAGAGTCTATATCTCGGAAGCAAATTTTTACCCCTAGCACAGCAGATAGAGCATTAATCTCTAGGATATATAAAGAAATCAAGAAGCTAAACACCAACATATATCATTGGTGTAGTGAGGACACAAGATGTGAGGGCCACTCTACATGTTATGTGGAATGCTCCTTTGCAAAATAAGTATTACTTTATATGTTTTAGATTCAGTAATTGAGATGTTATGGGTTTGGACGTTAGGTGTTCCTCAAAGGCTCATGTGTAAGATAACGTGAGAGGGTTTGGAAGGGCAATGGTTGGATTGTGTGAGCCTTAAACCAGTAAGTGAATTAATCACCTGATGGGATTAATTGAGTGGTAACTGAAGGCAGGTGGTGTGTGCCTGGAGGAGGTAAGTATTGGAGGTATGGCTTTGGGGTATATACTTGTATCTGGCAAGGGGAGATCTTGCTCTCTGCTTTTTGATCATGATGTGAGCCGCTTCCCTCTGCCATGCTTTCCTATCACAATGTTCAGCCTCACCTGGAGCCCCGAGGAATAGGAGGAATAGAGCTGGCCTTCTATGGACTAAGATTTCTGAAACCCTGAGCCCTGAAATAAACAGTTCCTCCTCTACAATTGTTCTGTCCAGGTCCTTTTAGTCACAGCAGCAAAAAAGCTGACTAAAATGTGAGACTTGTTCAAGATCATAGAGAAATCCAGTCTCTCTAGGATTATAGCCAGTATTTTTTATTTATGCTACATTGCCTATCTTCAGTGTCTTTCCTTAAGAACCAAGAAAAGAAAAGAAATAAAATGAAGAATTATACTATAGAGTGTTATGGGTTTGCAACCAGGTGCTAGACTGTAGTACTTCTGGGTATATTCTGTCCTGGTTTCTTAGCCTGATGGTTGCCCATGATGAGGAAGCAGGCCCTAATTGAGTTATTTCAAGTCTGTTTTGTGACTATTTTGTGATGTCCACTAGGGAATGTGTTCAATGTATTCTGTGCCCATCAGTCATTTATTAAATTTCTCATACACTTCAGAGAACTAGAAAACGGGTAAATTTTAAGGGAGTAGACAAATTCTTACAACGTGCTGATTATTTAAAAAGGGGTTAAAGAGGTGATGGAAATTGTTTTGGGGTCAACACTTCTATTGCAGGTTATAAGGAAACACAAGTGCAGCAGGTGCTCAGACAACCAGAAGGCAACCTCCCTCCTACCTTCCAGTGCTTTCTACCAAACACTGAATAAGATAGTCAAACATATTTATTTATTTTAATGTGAAAAAGTCCCCCTTGAGAAATACCATTAAGAGTTGAAGTGGGTCCAACCCAGGCCTTTCTTAATTATCTCAGACATTTTGTTCCAATGATGGAAAAGTGACTAACATATGAAGCAAGTAGGGGTTTTGGAAACTATAAAGGCTTATGAATGACATAAACAGAACTTGAAGACTGGATATGGGAGGTGAGAGAGTCTCAGTCATCAGAAGAGTCTAATCACATGGTGATGACGGGTGCTGTTGCCAGAGGTAGGGTTACTGGAGATTTGTAATAGGGAAGGTAAATCTAGTCACAGTTCAGCACATGCTAATTTAGTTCTGCACGTGACACATCCAATTAAGCATATCTAGTGGGTATTTAGATTCATAATATCAATGATAGAACTGGAACAGTAAATTTGAAAATCTTCAGCATATAGGCAGTACTTAAAACAATATGGGAAGATGATATTTTCCAGATAAAACACATGAATGCCAAATGAAGTATTGTACAAAAAAAAAAACTATTTTAGATATCATAGCAGCGTTTCTTAACATCGACACTATTAATGTCTTGTGATGCATAATGTCTTTTTTGGTTTTGGGAGGTCATCCCATGCAGTGCAGGATTTGGGGCAGGATCCTGGGTCTCTACTAACTAGACTTCAGTAGCACCCCAAGTCTCTCTGGTTGTTACAAAATGTATCCTCATATTACCAAGTGTCCTCTGAAGGACAAAAGTCAACTCTGGCTTAGAAGCAGTGAAATAGAAGACAGGAAGGTATAAAATAGACAAGACAGACATTCAGAACTAGAAGGAAAACTAGTAGTCAAGTGTTTCAGGAAAAAAAAATGGAGCCAGTGCTTTGAAAACAGAATATCTTGTTGGTAGAAAAAGATAGTTTAAAAGCTGGGTATCATTCATTAGATGTAGAAACATAATTGTCTGTGACTGAATTTGCCAGAGTAAATTCACAGGGGTATGGAAGACAGTTCACCACAGGTTAATGGAATGCTTGAACTGCAGGCAACAAAAGTGGAATGGTCTTATGAAGTCTGGATGAGATGGAGAAATAGGGAACTAAGGCACCACTGAATAAGGGCACAGGAATTGGAAGCAGCTCTTTGGATTAAGAGAAGCAATAGGGAAATTTAGGGTTAAAAAGGGAGGAAGAAAATGGATGGAGGAAAGCCTGGAAGGGTATAAGATCAAGAGATCAAGTAGAAAGGTTGACATTGACTTCCTGATCCTTTAAGCCTAGAGAAAAGGATGGCTTGTGCAATGGTGATCTTTTGCTTCATTACAAATTATCCCATACCTTCAAGCTCAAAATGGCAATCTTCATTAATTCTCAGTTCCCATGAGTTAGGAATCCAGGTGTGTCTTACCTAAGTCCTGTGTTTCCTATTGTCTGACAGCCAGACCACAGGCCAGGGCTGCAGTCCTCAAAGACTGAGAGGGAAAGGATGCAATGTCAAGTTCATTTACCTAGCTACTGATAGGGTTTAGTTTATTGGTAGTTCTTGGCTTGAGGGCCTTAATTTTTTCCAAGTTGCAATAGGCTTTCCTCAGTTCCTTGTGCCATGGGTCTCTCCAGGCACCTTATAACATAACAATTTGCTTCATCATCAGAATGAAAAAGCCAAGGGAAGTATTAGAGAGTGTTTCTCACAGAGTGAGAAAGGGCAAATATGAGATAGAGTTCTGTTTTCTATAATCTAATACCAGAGGTGATATCCCATCACTATTTCCATGTTCTTCCTTAGAGGCAAGTAGCCAGATCATCCCCCACACAAGGGCATGAAGACCAAGAGACAGATGTCATTAGGAACCCTGTCAAAAATGACCTCCTGCGCTACAGAAATACGCATATATTTGTAAATGATGGGAAAACAAAGTTGAAGGAGCTATCCAATGATGGTGCAAATCTACCAAATGGGTCACCCTGAGAGTGATGTGGAAAGTAGTGACTAGAAGGCTGAGGAAAGATGCAAATGTCTAAAATATCTGTGGAGAGTAAAAGAAAAAAGGAGTTGACTAAGAGTAACAGTCTTGAAAGAGCTAAGACCTCAGCTAAGATCAAGTCGAATGAATTTGACACCAATTTCTAATTTCTATGTTTCCCATAGCAAAACATGTCATTCAGGTTCAGAAAGAAAAAAAAAATTCTGATTTTTGGATCCACATTACTTTGGGATTTGTTCAGTGGGCACTGACATATAAGGAGCCAGGCTACTGAGAGATGGTGAGAGGGGGTTATTTACAGTTTAGTGTCACGGAGTTCACCTAGGTAGTGAATGGCGGAGAGAGGAGACAGATCAGTGAAATAGCAGAATCCAGAGACTCAAGGACTATTTGAGAGAAGAGCAATTATTAGGGAAACTGGAGTGAGAGAGAGCATGATGGATGGGAGTTCATGTCCCAGATGTTTGATATGAAACCATACTAGGTGACAGCAAAATCCCTCTGCCAGCATACTGAATCTGCAATAAAGTGGTAAGGAAAATCAGTGGTGGGTGGAGAGCCAAAATATATGAATGACCATATGTGTGAGGATTCAGATGGGGTTGTTCCGTTCTTCAGGTATTCTCTACTTGGTGTTGGCTGGAGCGGAAATGTTCACGATAACTTTAACATTCCCATGCCTGGTGCCTGGGTCTGGATGGCCAAAATAGCTTTCCATTGGAAGCATCTCTTTTTCTCCATGTGGCCACAATGGGCTTCCTCACATCATTGGTGATTGGGGTGTTCAAACTTTTGATATGACACCTGGCTTCCCCCAGAAGAAACATACCAAACAACAACAACAACAACAACAAAACAAAACAAACAAACAAACAAAAACCAAGGTGGAAATAGAATGCTTACAGCCTTAGTTGTCTTATTGTAGCTCTTTTGCTGTTGGTGATTGAACCCGGGACCTTGCTCATGCTAAACACACATTCTGTCAATAAACTACAGCCTCAGCTCTTGTAGCATTAATTCTGTCACAGTCTCTGACACAACTCTACCATAGAGTGTGTTTGGGGGGGGTCACCTCTTGGAGGCATGAGTGGAATACACATATATACTTATAAGGAGGGGGGCAGAATTATCTCTCTTCATTGTTGGAACCTAGCTTTTGAATCTATTCCACCAATGAAGCCGCACATGGTATTCGTTTTTGTTTGCTTGTTTGCTGTTTTCTCTTCTACTCTCAGGGAATATTTGCTGAAGTTCTGGCCCTGGCCTTTTGAACATCATCATCTGTCTACTCATGGGCCCAGTTTCTGCTATGTCTATTTTAATTACAACATACATATTCCCACTGATTCAGAGACTATGTATGTGCAACCCACATATCCCATGCTGCTCTCTAGTCCCTGGTGTTGAGTGTGGGTCTCTATGTTTTTGGCCCTTTCTTTAGGGACCTGAATCTTGAAAGAGTGGCCTGGGGAATCTGGGGAACTTGAGATCCATTCAGGAATATCTATGAGGTCAACACTATTCTAGTAATATTATGACAGTATGGGACTTTTCATTTCCGTTCTGTCACAAAACTATAGCTAGAATTTTTGTTGTTTATTTGGAAGATTTGTGTAATTCAGTGGACCAATGCCTGACCTTAGAAAATCCAGCATGGCTAACAGATTCATTCAAATTCCATGGCAGGTTAATTGGTAAGAAAGTAAAATGTTCAATATGTTTTTACACATTCCAAATAATTTTTAAGAAACCACTATTTGTAACATTTGGATACATTGAAGAGTACAAAAAATATATTTAAAAAAACTGTAAAACTACCTCTCTGTTTTCCAACTACCCATGTGAAGTTGTTTTCCTCATATGCTTTGATCAAAAAATACATCTTGACAAATCAAATGTTGGAGCAGATAGAAGTACTCAAATGTCTTTCATTATCAGATATTAAACATATTTGAAATATGTAAAGATGTTAAATATCTCAGTCTTTTATTTTGAAAAATACAGTTTTTAGTAAAATGTCCAATGTATATGAACAGATTTGACTTTATTATTATTTTGCACTAAGTAGTAAACAAATACTTTCAAAATACCTTCATTTTCTAACTAATATATAAATGTTGAGAGATATAATCAACAGCTCTTTAGGGGGCATTGATAATCTTAACAGTGTAAATGGATCCTGAGGCCAAATGTTTGAGAAACATTGCCAGGACTCATTCAGAATTCAGTCAGTGCCTTGCAATTAATCAGGAATATGGGGCCAGAACCCCACGGAACACTTTCTTTCAGGAGTCCTTGCTTTTATGTAAATATGTCCACTTTAGAGGGACCAGCTCAGTGAGAGGTACAAGGAGTGAGTCACAAACAGGCTTCTTTATAACACATCTTTCCCATCTGAGAGTGGCTGACAAATGTGCATTTATTTACATAAGCAAGAAGTCAATAGAGTGCAATTATTTTGGAGACAAAAACATCCTGTATTAAAGAGAGAAAACTTAAATGGCAGCTTCTTTCCATGATGCTAACAACTAACAGGGCTCCCTGCTACTCATCAAACTTGCCAATGGCAACCTAAGTTATTCCAAAAAACATAACCAAAATTAAAATGACTGATTTCAGGTCAGCAAGGAAAATGCTTCTTATCACTGGCAAATTATGTGGGCCAATACCAATTCATCAAATACGTATTTGAGGAATTGTTAGTTTTTAACTAAACTAAATAATTTCCACTTATGCAAATAAATTAATGTATTTGAATATCACTCATGATTTACAGAACTCTTTACTTATTTGGAAGAAGAAAAGTTTTGCATATTTGGTTACATATTTTTGATTATTTGTATAATTATAGACATTTTATATCTTACACATTTCTATGTATACAATTTTATAAATTTGAATTTTAAAAACTTTTGCGTTTCTCTAACTTAACATGGAATTCAAATATACTTGACAAAAAAAGTCTAATGCCATATCACAGCTATGTAACTAGAGTTCCATTTTAATGAAAGTCACAAAACTTGTTTTCACAAAACAATTATTAAGTAAAGAAAATTGAAACTGTAGTTAATAGTCATAATTGGCCCTATCACTAACTGATTTTTCATCATAAGTATGATTTAAGGTCAGGTTGCAAATCAGGTGTTTGTTGAGTTCCTGTGTTCAGGACCTAACTCTAGTTTGTTTATTACTTTATATATCTGTTCATTTAGATAATTATCTGACACCTGCTCATGGCAGATTGTTTTGACAGATTATATTGGCTGAGATCAGTTTGTCACCTGCCATCTGTCCAATAAAGGTGAGTTCAACATGCTGGCAATTTCTAGATCATTATAAATGATCATTTTTACGAGTTAGAATTGTTCTCTACCCTTAAGAATGTGTTGACCAGAAAAAAATGTATTGACAGATATGAGACATATGTAAATAAAAGCACATTAGTATCCCAATGTTATCACATATATTTATTTATCTGAAATGATCATTTTAACATTATTTTTACTTAATCAGAAGCATTATACAATATTTAAGAGAAAGTCTAATTTTAAATTAAGTATTTAATTTTGAAGAGCCTTGAATAGTATTATTTCATTTTTCTTTTTATTCTTTGGTTTTTGACACTTTAGTAAACTCTAAGTTAAATTAGGATGAATCTTTTAAAAGCACATATACAATATTGTGAGCAACATTGTGATGTCAGGGTAACTCTATTATAGATTTTTTGAATCCATACAGTGTAAGGAACATTCAGTGAAAGAAAATAAATTAATTTACTCAGTGTTGGTGTCTATAATGTATAAAACTCTTCTTAACAGCAGTGATGATTATTTGAGATGAATCTTGAAATTAAAAAAAAAGAATTTAAAGAAAACTGTAAAGACAACGATAACATACAATGAAAGCAAAACAAAGAGCAAGCAAAACATCAGTGTATCATTTCTTAAAGTGAGCTTTAAAGAAATATAAAAGTATTCCTAATCAAATGTTTATTCAAATGAGTAATGAATTCTAGTGAAAGAAACAATAGCAGATTTACTCCATCTTATTCTTTTGCTTTTGTGATTATTTAACGCATATTACTTGAACACTTAATCCTGTATCAGGTATAGGGGATATGATATTCAGCAAGGTGGATCTGGTCCCAACCCTTCTGCTGCTTAAGGTCTAACTTTCATTGCTGAGCTAAATTAGCCAAGCTATGTGCTCTCACTCATGCCTCCAACCATTGCTATTTGAATAAGCACATTTTCTTTAGCTATATGAGCTGACAAATAATAATTGTGAAACCTGTGCTGAATGCAAAATTAGAACAGTTTTAGGCATTTAAAATTATACCTAGAGGCTCGTGAAATGACCTGTACTTTGGATGTATATTTATTGGAGAGGAGAGGACCTGGGTTGCAGCTATCCTTGTAAATTTTGCCTAGTTATCTGGCATGATAGGAATTTTTCACAGACTGCTCTGAGAAAGTAGTACAACACTGGTTTGGAGTACTCTATTGGACTGTGGGGAGTTCAAAAAATGGAATAGGGCAAGTCCTTAAAGACCTTCTGCTACAATGAGAAGATGTCACCAACATAAATATGTGGATATAAACACAAGTGACTCCAGGAAATAAATATACACAATCAACTGCTGGACCAAAGACTCTCTTGAGGGCCTCTTTGTGCTATGTGATCTCATGATTTGTTGAACCATAGTTTCCTAGAGGAATATACAGAGTTCCAAGAAGCATGAAGTTTGAATAACTGGCAGTCTTTAGAAGCTTTGTGGAAGGGCTTCATCAAAGTATTGAGCCTTAGGTCATACAGATCAGACACCAGCATCACACTCATCAGAGACAGAGCCAAATGGCCACCATGTCAACATGCTGCCAAAGTATTAGCAGAAGAATGAAAAATACGACCAACTGGGCCATTGTCTACATGGCATGGAAGAATTGCTCAACTCAGTTTTTTGATTGATGTGACCAGTTGTTCTGGCATCATATCAAGACTGCATCATACAAAAGTACCCTGTGTGAGTCATTACAGATTCCAGTGATGCTCAGATTTCTATCTGGCTGCATTTTGAAAACCAGGATTAGAGACATTTTCCAATAAATCTGTTGAGTTGTTCTCGATCTCACATCACAAAAAAAAATTTGCGTCATTGATATAAAAAAGTACTTATGTTGAAAATTTATGACACAACCTGATTACCTTATTTATGACTAACTGAACTATTTTATTGAGGAAAAAATGCATTACATTTCATATGCTATACAATACTCAAAATAATTTCATTAAGATGCAATTTTATTCTTTCTGATTAAAAAACCCTCATATGAATAAGTTAAATGATGGCAAATTCTCCTTGAAAAAGTAGCTATTAGGAATAGTGTGGGAATACCTGTGCTACATAAAACAAACATATGCAAATATAGTACAAACCAGAAGTAGCTTCCATTGATATTTTTATTTTTAAATATATTGTTTTAGTTGTAGATGGACACAATACCTTCTTTATTTTATTTGTGTATGGGTGCTGAACATCAAACCCAGTGCTTCACATGTGCTAGGCAAGTGCTTTACCACTGAGCCACAACCACAGCCACAGCCCAACTTCAGTTCCTTTTTAGTGGCACACATTTGAATATGACTCAGGAAACAAAGAGAATACAAGTCTTCAGATAAAAAGGGTATAATTGGAAGAAATAATAGGATACAAAAATGAGAGTCATGCTTGGTAGGTAAATCAAATAGGTTAGAATAAGTGTTTCAAGTATAGAACAGATGATTTGCAGAGAAAGGCAGTCTCGGTTTCCTTGTCCTTAGCTGAAGATAGAATTGTTAATGGCACCAAATAAATTAAGTGAGAGAGTAGTGATTTGGGGTGTACCATATACATTTTTTAATTTGTATTGACACATTCTATTGATCTTATATAATTGAGCAATAAAAATAATATTGGAGAAAAACAAAACATTGATAGGATTCCCAATATAATAAAGAAATCATAAGAGAACTAGACTATCCTTAGAAATGAGATTAGGAAATCATACTATTAAACCAATGAAAAACCCAGTGCAAGTCTCTCATTGTTTATTTGGCGGCCCTTGCACTCAGGGAGACCAAGGGACTTTTCCAAGTTCACACAAAGATGGTAGGATGAGGAAGAGGCACAGGTGTCTAAATCCATAGCCAAGTGTTCTTTCTATTAATTGCACATAAACAGGATAAAATGAAAGTGGAATTTTAACTATTGATCATGACATACAGAATAACAATAATTTTATCTAACTGTACTTTATATGATTGACTGTTTCTTTTTCTCAATTTTCCTAATAATTTTAAACGCTGATTACATGGATCTCTTGAAGTAGATTAATTTATAAGTCTGTCTTAGGTACTTTTTGCAAAATGAGATAAAAGAGGTCTCTTAAACTGAAGGATTGGGTCTGTTGCTTGAGACTATAAGTTTGAATTTGAGTGTGTATAACCTAGTTTTCTCTTTTTTTTTCAATTAATTTCTGAAAGGTTTTCTCTTGTTTATTCGTCTTTCTAATTAATTTTGCTCTCTCACCAACGTTCTTCACCTCTTTGCCCATGTCTGTTCATGGAAGCCGGCTGGTAAAATTTCCATTAGAGTATAGTAAAAAATCTACAAAGAGAGGATGCATGGCCAAAAAGTTCTCTTCATTTGCTTCTGAAAATGTCAAAGACATAGTTTATTTCTCCAGTTCAATGGCAACAACCTGAGAATGACACAGATGTCCCTTCAATATAAGTAATTGTTTTGAAAATTGGCATAATACCAAACTACTACAAAGCCTGTAGAATGAAGAAAATGGTGTAAGGTTCTAAAATGTCAGAAAATCTGGAGACATCATGCAAGGTAGTTCAACAGTTTAGTAGTGGAAGTAGCAAGATTTTATACTAAGGTCAAATATTTTTTGCTTGTTTTTTTCTTGAGGATGAAAAGATACATTACTTAAAACACCTTAGAACTAGTGACTTGGTACATTTCTAAAATAATTACCACAATACAGGCTTTCCACAACACATGCTTCATGGAGAATTTTATTTTTTTTCTTCATGGGGATCCTCTTCTTTTTGCTACTGTTCTACCAATTGTTCCTTCTTTGGATATGTATAAAAAGTTTTCTATGGTTCTATTCCCTTAATGATTTGGAAAATTTAATTTTAAATGGTGTCTGTTTCCTTGTTTTATGTTTCTAACATTTCTTCTTAAAATGGCATAGTCTCTAATTTGGAAATGCAATCATGAATTTTAAAATGATATATAAATATTTTTGATTTTAAAATTAATATTATATGTAATTATATATATATATATATATATATATATATATATATATGAAATTTATGACAAGCACATGGTCATGTACAGGATAAATACAAAAAATGATATTTAAGGGTTTGTGTTGGAATCTAAACATCTACTAGTAAAAAGAGGATTTGGATTTGTTTACAGGTAACATTCCAGAAATTAATGACTTTGTGATAGTTCCTGTTTTTGTCATCACCACCATCTTTATTTCATTTATTCTTGGATATGTCAAGAGATTCATTTATTCAGAAATAATTGGGATTCTTCCTGCTTATGAAGTGTTATAATGAATGTTACCAGAATATGCCACTGAAACACATATCTAGTCTATTCCAAACAGAACAGGATAGAGTCAAGAGTGACATGGTAAAGGATAGATATCCATCCTTCAAAAGAATAAAGACTTGGCCTCTTGGCTTATGAACTCCCTTATTCTTTCCTCAGTGTGGAGGGCTGATTAATGTAAACAGTGAATTGGGATTGGAACAAAACTACAAATATAATTTAGATTCAATGGTGTTTTTATTTACTTGGTACTCAGAAATTTTCACAGGGCAATTTACCTTCTGTGAGAAGGTATATGAGAAGAAGAAAAGAAGATGATTTGTGAATATGACAGGGTGAATTTAATAGAGAGTAATATTCCATCGGAATAATTCTCTAAAATCAGCTCTAATTAGTATTATAGATGACAATTTCATTTCTGTTGAACTGAACCTGGAAGTTATAAGCACAATATAAAATAAAAGAGAAAGCTATTGCTATGGTTTAGAAGGCTTAAACAAAGCATTATTAAAGGGGTTAAATAAAGGTAGAAAAGACTATAGTTCGGGTGGAAACACTTATAAAAATAAGCTTTGTGGACAGCAGCATATGAGTTGAATGAATGTCAGTAGAACTTAGACATATGGAGATGAGAGACTGATAAGAGTGAAAACACAGAAATGAGGAAATATGAAAACTATGTAAGAAATACAAGCAAAACAAGCAAAAAAAAAATTGACAGGTGCACTGTGTTTATAAAATTCTCTTCAACAGCATTGGTCTCTCAGGAAATGGCAACGCCATCCTTCCAGTTGCTCAGGTCAAATAAAGAGTCATCCTTGCCTTCTTCCTTTCTCATATAACCCACATCCAACCTGTCAGCAAATCTGTTCATTCTAACTTCAAAATATACTTAGAACTTTTTCTTTTTCTTTTTATTGTCCTACAACCCTCCAAAGTCTCCCTTCTTCCTCAGAGGAAAAAAAAATGAAGAACTGAATAATCTATAAGACTTGACATGACCTGGAACCTGCATTGCTTCACTTGGTCTTGGACAAATGTTTACCTCTCTGAATTCTGGCCATCCTGTCACCCTTATTTGAACCAGGCTGTGGCGTTGTGATCTTTATATTGTGGCTTTGTTTGCTAAGGAGACTATATCCAGGTATCTTATTCTCCTATCTAGTTTAGGACAAAATATCATACTGGAAAATTTGTCCCTTAGAATCCAATTTAAATCTGCCAGTCAGTCCCATCCCAACACCACACTCCTTTACTTCTTTTCCCCACTTAGCTTTGAATAAAGCATCTATCACTAGCTATTTTAAGCAGGTTAAATTAGACTCTACTGTAACAACTTGTTACCCTCAACCCCCAATGTTCTACATATGCATATCCATACAGGATAGTTGTGGCTTGACTGTTGGTGATTTTTCTCACTGAGACTTAGGACCACGAGGGACTTTTATATGGAGCTCTATTGGTCTTTGGAGCAAGGGAAATTTAAAAATTGTGAATCATAAGCAGACTCCTAAAGCATTTTCCTGGAAGTTTCACATGCCTTTTCTACATATATTTCACAGCATTTAAAGTAAGAAATACAACTGAACCTAATATCAATGAGGTGATAAAATATAATTCTTATGTATGAGAGAGAGTAGTACTAGAATATGTGGCAATCAGCAATGTAGTTCAGAACATAAGCCCATAAAATAAACATTATTTGTTTGGTTATTATCTGTATTGCTACATATTTTAGATACAATTACTACGATGTGCATCCCATAACATCATGCTGTAGTCTTTGAATATATATATATATATATATATATATATATATATATACAATAAAAAAGAAGAAGAGTTTGGCCACATGGCAAGAGGAGAGAAAAAGTGAGTAAAAACTTGAAGATGAAGAGATATGGCTTCAATAATGAAACAAATCAAACAAAGATAAAACGTGTTTTGGAAGCATCACTACAGAATGTTATCTCTCAGGATAGTACCACAGGACTTGGGAACAGAAACACTTGCAATATTCACTCTAAAAATATATCTTGTGATTTGTATATCAGGTAACATTATATTTCTCTCATTGAATTATAAGACATGAATCATTTTTATCTTGTGATTTGTTTGTAGAAACCTATTATCTGAATTATACCAATCTGTATCAGATTGGTATTGTAGAACTTTAAGGCTTGCAATAGTATCTAAAACACTGTAATTACTTAGAAATTATTAATTACCATCAGTTAGATGTGTAATGAAACACTATGTACTGACTAAGGCTGAGAGAATCATATCAGGAATTTCATAAACTAATCCTAAACATTATATAAGAACTTGAAAGATTATATGATGAGTCCAATATCCTCAGTACCATTTCCATCAAATTGGATGACTGCTTCTCACACCCTACCTGCACAGATACATGTATCTACAGATAGTGAATGACATAAACAAACTATAACAAAGGAATATTTTAAGAAGGCTCAGAGTGTTATGAATGATTTGCTACTCTCCTGGAGATTTTAGTGTAAAAATACAAAGCTATACAAGATATACTATACTTTTCTCACATGTTGGGTACCCAAGATTGTACAAATTATTCTATTAACTTTAATACATAATAATTTGGAAAGGGATCCTCTAAATATTCCTGTAATTCTATATAACCCATATGGCTTACCAAATTCCCAAGACTTGAATCCAATAAAAATGCTTAATACTATAATTAACAATTTGATTAATTAGTTCTATATTTTAAAATAAAAATTACATATTCATTACTTTGAGTTTTAAGTAATGTCATGTCATCCTCAATTCTCAGGTATTATATCTCATGAGATCTACTAAATTATAAAACATCAAGATTATTAGAACTAATTTCTCATAAAAAGCACACTTTTCTGGTACTTGGCACAGGGTCTGATGCAATAGATGCTCAGAGCATGGTTTAATAAATAAATACATATAAATGAATACACAAAAATGTACATAGGAATAGCAGTAAATTTGTGAGTGAAATTTCAGTCATACATGTGTACAGTTTTTATTCAAATATTAATTTCCAAATATATGTTATGCCATAAAATATTATTTATGGATTGCTATGTACACAGATGCCATATTTTTCTACATTGATTTTTTTTCAAGCTAAACAAATGATTTTAAGTTCTTTCTAGCCCATGGCTAGATCAGAACATGATGCATTTCAAAAGCATCCACATACCTTTAAAGTATGGCTGAAATTTTCTCAAGGCATTGGGAAAAAGATAAAGCCTTCTTTTAAAAGTATTTTGCTCACCTTTCTTTAAAAACACGGGAGGGGTTAAGAATCTTGGGGTTTATTGAATCAGGCAAAGCCTCAATCCCAGAGTAACCTATTCAGGGGTGATATTGATCAATAGAGTCAAAGACATAAGAACTAAAATAAACAGTGACTTTTTTATCCTCAATGGGTTCTTCATGAACTTCCTGTAGGTAAGAACATAAATATGATTTTCCTTTAGAGATATGTTGTTTATTTCTAATAAACATGCCTCAGGAATTCCTACCATCAGTTAAGTCCACAGTGCATTCACTTGTGTTGGTTATTTTTCCTAAGAATTGTTAGAGATTTGGTAAGTTCAGAAAGCCTACTGGTTAGAAATCAAAATAATTACCTATAATTCTTTTATAGAGAATTTTAGGTATATTTTTTCATTGAATATTTAACAAATACCTCTCAACTGAGATTTTTTTTTATAAGTACAAGCTCACTCATGAGTATTTATGATCACATGACCTGTGTCTGAATTAAAAATAGTTTTCTATAGCAGTTAAATACAACTTTTGATGATTTCAACTTTGCATGTCATTTGTAAATGTGGTAGTAAGATTCTATAATCCCATTTAATGCAATATCTTTTGGAATCATGTGTCTATTACCTTTTTTTTTTAAATAAAAAGCTCTCTTTGGATCTTGATATATTTTTTTCCCTTTCATCCTTGCTTATTTTCTCAGTTTTCTTGTGTTCCATTTTTATTTTCAAATTTTTTTCTGCTGAAGTTTTCCTACAAAGGATATGGAGTTCTTTCACTGCAAAGAGACACATGCATCAAAAAAAGAGATTTGCTTGGGCATCCTCTGGCCCGTGTATAATTCTTGCTGGGAGGCTGGTGTCCCAAAGTCAACATGCATATGGAAATGCAGAAATGGGCAGGGTCAACAACAGTTTGGCTTCACATAATTTAAAAAAAAAAAAACTTTCTAAAATTCAGGGGTTTGTGGTTATGTAGGTGCTATCCTCTATGAGTCTCTTGACCTCTCAAGCAGCTTTAATGCTTGGTCAAACAAGGAAGTCAAAATTAACCCTCAAGTCTTCCCCTGGATGCATGGTTAATGTTTCCTTCTCCTACTGCAATTATGCCATCTTCATTATGCTTCCTTCCTCACTATCACAGTTGTTAAAATGAAAAGCCTCTTTCTGAGTGCCACAGCTCCATTATGCAGGCCTATACCTGTGCTGGCAGCATGCTCTTCTTCTCACCTCATATTGCCTTTTGCTTGGGGAGGAGATCCCTGCCGTGCATCTCAAACTGAAAACTGAAAGAAAATTAAGTTGCTGTTTGGAGTTTGAGTGAATTATGGAAAACGGGCCCTTTTTTGTCTACCAGGCATGTTGGTATAAGCTATTACCCACCTTCTACCCCATTCCCTACCGTGGTAGCTGTCAGTATGGAAATCTCATCTAAACTTTTTATCAATTTGTACCTAAGGCAAGGACACACACGCAAACTTTTCATTCAGACTGCAGCTATGTGTTGAATGAAATGGCCACAGTGTGGTTGGAATGTCTGTTTTAGCCATTTTAAGAATAACTTGAGGCAGTGAACTGCAAAGCTTTGGGAATTCAAAAATGATTAGGTTCTAATTAAGATAAACAAAAGACAAAATCTATTAGTTGGTAGCAAAATGTGAGTAAAAACTAAGGATGAACCTGCCTTTAGCTCATCCAGAGGTCATTAAGACAAAATGTATCATTTGCCTGTATATTTTATTTTTGCAGTTTCTGATATCTTTAGTTTTGTGTGAGAATATGTAAATTCCCTTATATGCACAAAGAGTTGAAGCTTTAGCACTTAAATTAAGGACCTAAGTCAATTGGGAAACCTAAGTGCCCTTGATTCAGATGGCAACCAAAAACAAAGCAAGCAGAAACATGATGTGTGATTGCTAGTTTTGGAAGAGCAAGCTTCGTGGGGGTCAGAACAGTGGAGAGGCACAGAAGAATATCATAGTTGATGGGTTTGAAATAGTATTTCAATGTTATTATTTGAAATACAAAGTAGGTAGAGGACTCATATATATGTTTTGTTTTGAGAATCTGCTATGAAAGAGATTCTTTCTAAAAACATTTCTAGACTCTTCATACCTGGGGCCTGTTAGCTTCTGTTAAGAAACAATATTAGATTGGGGAAATACAAAGAAGCCTCCATAATTCACGAATATCTAGTTTGATCTGATTGTTGGAAACTCTGCCTTATAATCATGATCTTGGGAAAAGTAAATTTCAACATATCTTTGATGTATAATTGTGAATTAGAAAAGCCAGAAAACTTGTTAATAGCTCTAGAAAAATATAGTGATTTTTGGTCAATAAAGTATCAGGAAATAGGAATCTAAGGCACTGGGACTCAGCAGGTAAAATGAGTAAAATCAAAAGAGAAATTTAATCCAACTACCAAATCAGTGTTATCCAAACTGTTTAGTCTAGTGTCACTCTATATATAAATAATTAAATATCTAAAATCCTAACTTCAGTTTAGAATAACATAATAACTATTCTTGCATATATTGCCATATATATATATATATATATATATATATATATATGTAATTTTAGGTCACTAAAAAAGGATGTATTTTAAATATAAGAGCAATTTAAATTTTATTGTATTATATAGACATTTTAATTAATCATTGAACTAGCATATACCATACACACTTAAATTAATTTTAAGTGACTTATATTACAAAATGTGTGATTGTGGCAAACTTCACTTAAATAACTTACATTGTCTTATTTGGTTTTAGAATTAAATAACAGGTTACAATGTAGATTGATATTTAATTCTGTTGTAGTATCTCCAAAACAAGCAAACAAAACCCTTGTCCAAAACCTGATACTTGGAATTCTTACATATTTTGCTTTAAAATTGATTTATAAATATTTTTATTTATTAATGAGCAATAGAGTGTATATCTCAGAAGATCTTCAGAAAGCCTATCCCATCAGAATGAATTTCAAGAATATTTCTTTTTTTTTTTTTATTGGTTGTTCAAAACATTATAAAGCTCTTGACATATCATATTTCATACATTAGATTCAAGTTGGTTATGAACTCCCAATTTTACCCCAAATACAGATTGCAGAATCACATCGGTTACACATCCACATTTTTACATAATGCCCTATTAGTAACTGTTGTATTCTGCTACCTTTCCTATCCTCTACCATCCCCCCTCCCTCCCCTCCCATCTTCTCTCTCTATCCCATCCACTGTAATTCATATTTCTCCTTGTTTATTTTCCCATTCCCCTCACAACCTCTTATATGTAATTTTGTATAACAATGAGGGTCTCCCTCCATTACCATGCAATTTCCCTTTTCTCTCCCTTTCCATCCCACCTCATGTATCTGTTTAATGTTAATCTTTTCTTCCTGCTCTTCCTCTCTGCTCTGTTCTTCTAATCAGATAATATTACATGAGATATAGGCTAGAACATTTTAAGCTTTATAAGGAGATTTTTAACCATCATTTTTAATCATAGTTTTTCACATATTTTAAAATTGAAGTTAAGTTTTATTTGAAGAATTTCACAGATCATAAACACATGACTCAATGAACTAATACAGCTAATGTAGCTATGGGTGCAACCTGCTTGGTGAATGGATAAATGTAACGCCCATGTAGCCACCACCCAATCAAGGTAGTGAATTTCTCTAACACCCCAGAGTCTTGCTTATGCCCTGTCTAGTCAATTCTCAACCTCCTGGGAAACAAGAATTCTGATTTCTCTCACCACAAGTCAACTCTCCTTATTCTTGAACTTCATACAGATGGAAACATATAGTATGATGTCTTCTCTGTGGCTCTTTCATTTCATATGCTTTTTTTTTTTTTAAAGAGAGAATTTCAATATTTATTTTTTACTTCTTGGCGGACACAACATCTTTGTTTGTATGTGGTGCTGAGGATCGAACCCGGGCCGCACGCATGCCATGCGCGCGCGCTACCGCTTGAGCCACATCCCCAGCCCCCATTTCATATGCTTTTGAACCACATGTTATTGCTTATGCCATACATCCATTTTGAAAATCATTAGATAATGCTCAATTGCTTGAATTCACAGTTATTTATTTCTCCAATTGCCTTCTTCTGAACAATTCTGTTGTTTTCATTTTAGAGCTATTATGAACAAAATTACTAAAAGCCACTGTTGTACAAATCCACTTGAAAACTTGTTTTTCTTTCCCTGGGTAAATACCTGAGTTGAACTGTTTGTTTGATTACTACACATTAATGTTGATGTGAGTAAAAAAAAAATCTAAAAGCAATTGGTTTGAAATAGGAAAGTGTCAGTATACTTTGGTTTTCTAAATCTTATGCTCTAAAATATTACATTTTAATTTTAATGATTATGCCATCCTTCAATACTTCAATGGATGAACAGGAGGGTAAAACAAGAAAAAGTTCAGGAAATGGACCATCACTATGATAACTAATTAATGATGATTTTTAAGTGACATTTTCTTCAATAGTTATCTTTGTGCTAAACCTGGAATTGTGTTCCAGAGCTCCTCCTTCGATAGTTTCTTTTTTTTTTTTTTAATGTTATGCTTTCTTAGGACCTTGGTAAGCTGAGGATCTTTAAGACACATCTCTATCAGAACTACTTCAAAATTTAATGATTCATCCAGAGGATAGTATTAATGTATCCACATGATTGCAAATAATGCATTTAACTTTTTTTTTTCTCTTGACCTGAATGGTTGGAAGGATTGCTCAGTTGTTTGTTTGGGCACAGCCACAGCCTCCAGGATGATACCTATTCAACTCTGTCTGAGTTGACGTCTGACTCTGGAGATTTCAAAGATTACAAGTTATTTCCCCCACTGGTACCAGAGGAATTAAGTGCAATTTGGGAAGACTTTGACTTTGTAGGGAGGAGTTAAGAGATTTCAGTGAAAATTATAAAACTGTGCAAAAACAATAAAGCAGTAACCACAGGACATAAAAATCTATCTGAATTCTTTAAAGGGTTATGAGTAATTTCCCTTGAATAAACAAGTTATTCTGAAAGGGTTCTAAAGTAATTTAGAGAGAAAGCCGGGAGAGCATATGAAAACCCACATGGCAAGCAGGATCACTTCTTTAAAAAGTTTGTCAATCTAATGAGCACTTAATTAAAGTCAACAGAGTCTCTAAGTCTCCAAGTAATTTTCAAAAAGAGCTTATGGGAAAGGGAATTTTTTTTTCTTCATGCTTGGCCTCTTTTTCTCTCTTTCACCATTTGTCTGATAACTGGAAAACCTTTATAATGTTATCTTTGAAGTTTCATTCTTATTAACTCTTTCTTCTCATCATGCAGCTCAGTTTGAGACCAATCAAAAACGAACTTATTTTTTCTATTAAATTGCCAATAAGGTGGTATCAGAAAAAAATTGTTTTATAGGATTATTTGGTTGGCTTCTAAGTTCCTGGTCTTTTGACCCCCCAATTTCCCATATTTTCTTTTCTTTCTCATCTATCTATCACCTACCTATTTATCTAAAATCTAAGTTTAGTTACACAAGAAATCATCTGCTCATTTCTTGTCCAAAATGACCAAGAAGACTGAGGGGAAAAGAGGGACCCAGGAGGTACCCAGATATTAGAACATGGAATAGGACTGTTAATCATTTAATACATTGTTAAGAAAAAAAAAAAGTTACTGGTTGACTATCTGACCATTTTAGAAAATTGTAGGCAAACCTAAAAATGCCTAATGTCTAAAAAATCTGCAATATAGAAATAATTTACCATTCTTTCTTTGGGCTATGCATTCAATCCCTTTTCTGTGTATAAACCAAAATTTGGGTTGTATGTCTAGAAGCTGCTTCTTCTGTTCCTCCTGCCCCTCTGTCCTTTCTCTTTCTCAATCTATTGGCAGCTGTCAATTTAAAAGTGGATTTCAGAGTTTAATTGCTCCTAAGAAAATTAAAACATTTTCAATTTCTGAAGTTTAGAGGTATACCTGTATTTCAGATGAAGTTGTAGAAACCAAGATGAGTGTGCAAAAAGATTATGACAATTCATCCTGACATAAGGACAGGGGAGAAACAGCCAGACGGAGGGAGAATAATGTTTCCAGGAACACCATGGATATTATAAGAATAGGACAAATCAGTCCACTAGAGATATTTCTGTGTTCCAAGGAGATTAAAACAACAACAAGAACAACAACAAAAAACAAACAAACAAAAAACACCAAGATGTACTATGTCGTACTATGTATCGCTATTTCCCTAAAATATATTACAACTTTTATGTATTTGCAACTGAATAACAGTAGGAATAGGATTTGAACCTAAGCTATCTGATTTTTCAAATACTGTACTTTTTATCACAACATGATTTTTCCCCTCATAAAATAAATAGGCAAATTTTTAAATATTATTGGTAGCAAGTCTCCTCATTCATTAATATTTTCAATTTATTTTGCATTTAAAGTAGGAGGAAGTTACGAAATTCTTACTTTTAGAACACTTAGAGTACACCCTGCAAACCAACGCTTTGTAGATAAATCCACATCAAAAACAAGTTGAAAATTAATTTCTACTTCTAAGGGAATGAAACTAAGGACAAATCCATAATGAAACAGAACAAGAACAAGAGCACTATCTTTATGTGTCTGTATTCAACAAAACTCACATACTTAGATGGAAATAAAAGGAACCATTGGGAGTTTCTCCATCTCCCAGGAGCTCTTGGGTCTGAGACTGGAAGAAATAAATTTGGGACTAATAAAAAACCACAATCCTCAAACTTTTTTATTTGGGTAGCTCATAAAACAAATTTGACATTTATATACTCTTCTTTGCATCTTCATTAGTTGACCTGTAAACTATTTTTATAGATTTAAATAAGATTATATTTTATAAAAGAAAGTTAAAATAGTATGTACTTTAGAAAATGAAATAGGATGAATTTTGATTATAATTCAAGTACAATTTTATATATCAATAAAATGAATTTTAACCACATTATTAAATAAAGTGCACAAAATCTGAAATAAATGACATCAAACTTTTCTTTCCTTGGTTTTATTCAATGTTATCTGAAAAAAATCAATTGCTTTAGAAAATATTACAGTTACATTTAAAATTATCTGTATCAGTAACATGTCACTTGGACAGACAGTTTTGGGCATTCGACCAGTGTCCAAAACAACTTATTAAAAATTCTGATTAATAGAAAGATGAATCAGACAGGAAAGAAATCTTTGTTAATCTACAAAGCCTCATACTAAGTGTTTTAATTTTTTCTCTTTGTCCAGCGCTAGAAAATTTTTATATATCAGATCAATGTACCATTTTAAGTTTTGGGGTAGATGACAGATTCTTTAATTATTCTATAAAATGGGTCAAAGCAGTATTTTGAAAGTGGGATCATTCTCACACGAAAAGATTTTTAAGAAGAAATTTTACATGGAATTCAGAATTTAGATATTGATATTTTGACGCATGTACCACTCTTTGATACTTTGACCATGACTTAAAGGGCCCTCTCACCTTTTGTTGAACTTATGGGGGACCCTGGGTTCAATCCTCAGCACCACATAAAAATAAATAAGTGAAATAAAGGTATTGTGTCCAACTACAACTAAAAAATAAATATGAAAAAAAAAAGAAAGAGTTTTCTTCTTAGAAGTCAGCAACATTCTTATCGTGGGAATAACTTCAGGCATCTGTTAGTGGGAATGTGTGAAAGAACAGGATAAAAAGGGGAGATGGCATGAGGAATATCAGCTTCTTGTTTTGGATTCTTTGGAGTCTTGGAAGGGAAAATTATATTTCTGT
Organism: Marmota marmota marmota; assembly: GCF_001458135.2. Lineage (NCBI taxonomy): Eukaryota > Metazoa > Chordata > Mammalia > Rodentia > Sciuridae > Marmota > Marmota marmota. The sequence goes on from NW_026000037.1 coordinate 34,613,327, forward strand.
ACCCCAAATAAAAGAGCAAATGAATGGATAAGAATTGTAGTAAGAAGCATGTGTACTCTGTCCAGATACCATTTGTTAAGGCATCCCTGGTTACATGCCCACCTAACAGCCAACACTGAGTTCCCAGAATTGACTTGTAACTATGCAATCCTGAGAGTGGATTCTCTAGCCCCAGCAGAGTCCCCTAGATGATGATCTGTGAAGCTATGATGACCTCTTTCCAATAGCTGTTTTGTGAACAAAGTTAATAATTATTGTTGTAAGCCACTGACTACTGGGGCAGCAATATTGTACAGCACTAAAAATAAAACAGAATACACACTTGCCTATTTGGTTTAAAATGGAATACTCCATCTTTTTAATTCTAACTAACATTCACATCTTTAAGTACCATTATTCTTTTCCTGACTCTTCTAGACACAATGTTTACCGTGAATCCACTCATCTGTCTGACCACATCCTGTTTACCCTATTGTTGCTGGTTATAGTTGTGACCATGTGTTCCCAAGATTGACAACTCAGGTGGTCTTGTACCCTGCTTAGAAATCCTGTACTTCCTTATTCACTCTCTTACGTTCCACAAGCGTCTCATGTCTACTCCACATTTTTCCAGACTTTAACTAAGAAATTAAAATTCTCTCTCTGCAGATTATCTTATTTCCCTGTTTACAACAAGAATAGAAGAAGCCAGATGTGAATTCCTCTAGCACTATGACAGATATCATTTTGTCACTTTTCCTTCCTTCTATTCTTCATCTACTTCTTCTCTTTTTCTATATTCTTCTAACTAGTACTTAACTATAGTTAAAATTTTAATATTAAAAAAACAACAGGTACCTTTATGCCATATGACTTGCAGCCTTGATGCTTAGCTCTCCTTATTATCCAGTCTCCATGAGAGCATGGTTGGATGTGCTGCTTCCACCACACTCCAATGACTCCAGGCTAGCTTTTCATCCTGCCCACGACCAAAACCGATTGCAGGGGGACAGTCACAGGTTACCCCATCGCTGTATCTTCTGTGGAGTCTTTATGATGTATTCAACTTGATTTCTTATCAACCTTTGGCATTGTGGCCCACAGCTCTTTTCTAAAATATTCTGTTTCCTTGGCTGCTATTGCTTTTTCTCAAAAATTTCTTCATGTATGTCTTGATACTCCTTGAAGTCTTCCTGGCTACTTCTTCTATGCTCCTTGCTCCTTAAACTTGGTATCATTCCCACTTCTACGAAGACAAGATGGCCTATATGACACTTAACATGTTCTCTCATGACTTCAAAATTTATAATTTCATGCCACATATGTCTCTTGTGTGTGTGTGTGTGTGTGTGTATATATATACTACTGCAACTATGTCCCAAGCAACTAGTCCAGAAGAAGATGCATTACCTGGAAAAATGAATCTACTCATGCTCCTGTTTATTTATTTATTTATTTATTTATTTATTTATTTATTTATAAAGTAAATGCTCTCCTTGCTGAAGTTATAAATTCAGGTATCATTTTGATTCCTCTCTTTTGCCTCATCCTAAGCATGTGCCCATTGACTGGTTGCCTTAGAGGTACATTTGAATTATCTTTTAAATGTCTACATTGCTTTCTGTCTTCAGTATAGATAGGAATTGCCTTTTATTATACCAGAACTATAACTTTTTCCATCAATTGCTGAGTCATATACCTAAAATTAATATATGGCCATATAATTCCTTCAATTAGGAAATATTTCATTAGTGACCCTTTCAAGGTCCTATTTGCCTTTAGCTTTATCCTCTACATCTTGAGAATCTTTTCCCCTTATTTCAGTCAGATTTTTCTCTGATGTAGCAAAAAGATGAATCAGAATAATTGTAGAGGAGGAAAATTTTATTTGAGGTCTCATGGTTTCAGAGGTCAATCCATAGACAGCAGACTCTATCCCTTGGGGCTCGAGGTGAGGCAGAATATCATGGTGGAGGGATGACACTTACATAATGATCAGGAAGCCAAGAGAGACTCCACTTGCCAAATACAAAATATATACCCCAAAGCCAAGCTCACCTCCTCCAGCAACACCACACTCACTCACCTTTATTTATGACTCGGTTAATCCCTATCAAGGAATTAATTCACTGATTGGGTTAAGGCTCTCACAACCCAAACATTTTTCCTCCTTCTTACCTTTTCTCACATGTGAGTTTCTGGGGGACACTTCACATCCAAACCACAACAGCTGTACCTTCAAGCTGGGTTTGTCTTGGCTTGAGTAATGAATCTATATGCACAACTTTCCTCGTAGGTAAAGCACTAAAATCCTGTTTTGTACCCACATGTCCACTCAACATAGCAGTTCTGGTCATTTTTCCAACATTAGTTTAAATTTTCTTTCTCCCCAGAAGCTTTCCCTAAGCTGTAAAGTTCAGGACACATACCCATCAGATAGAATCTTCCTGCACATCACTTGTCACTCTTAATAGTGCTTATCATGCCATGTGATGATTTCCCACTTCATCATTAGTAGATTCTGTCACTTTGTAGACTCTGTGATAATAGATAATGTTACTTTTGTTTAGAGCTGTATCCTCAATGCATAGCCTGAAGCCTGACATATAGACAAAAATAATGTTTAATTAATAAATGCATGAACTTGTCATTGTTTTTACTAGTGGGAAAATTAAGCTTTGAGAGCAAACCAAAGAATAGTATTAAATAAACTAGTTAATGTCATTTGTTGCCAGTTTGAAATTTCATTTGATCTGCGTTGTTTTTTAATGCAAAGTTTTGCTCTTAAGCACTTTATAGTATAGACATTGCTAAACTTTGATGAGACTGTGGGATCAGCGCCCAATTCCTTAGCCTGTATCATATATACAGCAAAACACGGTTAATATCATACAGTATGAGGAAAAGCTGAAAATGTTTCCACTAAGATCTAGAACAAGAGAAGTGTGTCTACTCTCACCATTATGATTCAATATAGTTCTAGAAGTATTAGAGCAATTAAGCAAGAGAAAGAAGTAAAAGCCATACAAGTAGGAAAAGACTAAGTCAAATTATCCATGTTTTGAGATAATATGATTCTTTATATCGGGAAACCTAAAGATTCCACCAGATGATTAGAACTGATAAAAAAAATCAATAAAGTTGCAGGATACAAAATCAACATATAATAATCAGTAACATTTTTCTATACCAATAGTTAGATTTCTGAGAAAGAATTCATGAAAAGCAACCTTATTCATAATTGCTTCAAAAAACACATAGGGATAAATGTAACCAGGGAAGTGAAAGATCTCTACAATGAAAATTACAAGGCACTGATGAAAGAAATTGAAGAACACACACACACACACACACACACACACTCAGAGAGAGAATGATGTCCCACATTCACACAGTGAAATGATTAATATCATTAACATGTCCATAGTATCTACAAAGACTTACATATTCAACACATCCCCATTAAAACATCACTGATATTCTTCAGATAAGTAAAAACAAAAATCCTGAAAATCATGTGGAAGCACAGAATATAATGAATAGACAAAGCAATCTTGAGAAAACAAACAAAAAAACAAAACAAAACAAAACAAAAAAAGCCCACACCCCATAGCTGAAGGTATCGCAATACCTGCTTTCAAGACATATTACAGAGCCATAGCAACCAAAACAGCATGGCACTAACATGAAATCAAACCAGTGGACTAGAATCGAGCTCCTAGAAATAAATCCAAGCATCTACAACCAACTGATTATTGACAGTCTCTAAAATCATTCATTAGAGAAGAGACAGCCTCTTCTGTGAATCGTGCTAGGAAAAGTGAATATCCATATGTAGAAGGTTGAAACTTGACCTTACCTCTCACCCTATACAAAAAATAAACTCAAAAAGGATTAGACATAAATATAAGACAAGCAGCTCTGTAACAGTTGTAAGAAAATATAAAGGAAAAAACTCAGAACTTTGGTATAGGTAATATTTTTTAAATACAATCCCCAAAGCATCGGAAAATATGAGCAAAAGGAGAAAATCTTCTGCACAGCAAAGGACACAATCAACAGAGTGCAGAGACAATCTCGAGAATGGGTGAAAATATCTGCCAACTATTCATCTGGCAAAAGATATATATCCAGAATATATAAGAAACTTTAAAAAATTACCAAAATATATGTAATACAATTAAAAATGGGTAAGTGATCCGAATAGACACTTGTCAAAAAATCCACAAAACTACAAGTGGCTAACAAATGTATGAAAAAATGGTGAATATTATTAGCCATCAGAGAAATGCAAATCAAAACTATAATGAGATACCATGTTGCCCCAGTTAGGATGACTATTATAAAAAAGACAAAAAATAACAAATTCTGGCAAGGATGTGAAGAAAAAGAAATTCTCATATACTGTTGGAGGGAATGTAAATTAGTATAGCCTTTATGGAGAAGAGCTGGAGGTTCCTCTAAAACCTAAAATTAGGTATACCACATGACCTAACTATCCCACTTCTGGGCGTATATCCAAATGAAATGAAATGAACAAACCAAAGAGATACCTGCATATCCAGATTTCTCATGAAATTGTAGCTACAATATGGAATAAGCCTAGGTGCCTAACAGCGGATGGGGAGACACAGAGGATGTACTATATATACACAATGAAATATTATTCACCCATAAACAAAAATGAAACTAATCTGTAACACAATGGATCAACTGCAAGATATTGTGTTAAATGAAATAAACTAAATGCAGAAAGACAAGTACCACATGTTCTCTCATGGAAATTAAAAAAATCAACCTGAATGTAGAAATAGTGATTACTAGAGATTGAGAAGGATAGGGGTTAAACAAAGTGAGTGCATACTGTGGGTATGTGTTTTAATAACATACTGAATCCCTTCATATGTATAATTAATACATGCGAATAAAAAATTGCAAAAATATATTTCTAAAAAGATTCCTAACACATTGAATACTGAGTCAAGGCCAGAAGACAGAGAATATTGATGCCTCCATTTGTAAAAACAAATTGTTCACTAAACTGTTTTCTTTGTTATTCAACAAGTAAATGTGAATCCTACATTATTGGTGAATACTTTGTCATCTAATGTACTGTTCATCAGTTTTCAAAACAGACACCTCTGAGGTTATAGTTACTGTAGTAGCTACTTCTTGACAACTGAAATAAATGGAAAATGGAACATTTGTTCAGTTCTATTGATTTTCTTAATCACTGAACCTCAACACAATTTGTCCACTACAATTCGAAGCCCTTGTGGATCAGGACTGTGTTTTTATGTTGTAATTACAGCAGGTATTTTAGGTCTTGGGGGGAAAAAAAAGAAGTTCATACATGTTAGGTGTATACATAGTTTTAAAGCTGCTTTTTTCAATGTAGAAATAAATGAAATAAAAAAAATCAAAGTTTGATCCTTCATGTTAGAATCTGCTTGCATAACTCAGACCTACTTTCTAGGCATATATGAATATCAAGGCTGGTCAACTTTCCTGAAAGATAGAAAGTTAGCATAGAGCACTAAAGATAGATATTTTCTTCATTTGCAAATGCACTCTGTACTTTTTTTTTCCTTGTATAAGAAACATTATTAGAACCATAAACGCAGTGGTTTCCCAATCTGTATTTTAGTATTGTGGGGAAGATGGCTATTCACACAACTGCCAATTGCTTTGTTTTTGATAAAGCATCTGTAATTACTTTTAATTTGAATATAAATTCCCTTTGTTGCAAGAAAACACTTAACCTTAGTTATGTTAGTAAGGCAGTAAGGCAGACAACATAAAAACTGGCTATGTACATATTTAAAATCATAAGCATAAAAATACTAATTAAGATAAAACATTAAACCACAGACCCTATAAAAAACACAAACTAATAATCGAATCAGGAATAGAGCACCTTCAGAAAAATTATGATATGAATCATATTATCTTACAAAAAACTAAGTAAAATAGTGTGGACTTGGGTTAATGACCTACTTAATTTTTGACACCTTTGAGAATTTTTTCAAACTATGCAAAATAAAATCTTCATCTTAGATTTGAAAGATAAGTGTGCATTTCATAGTTCCAACAATAAACACTCTACGGAGGAATTTAGTTAAAAGCTCTTAACCACCAGAAGAAACTAGAGGAATACAATTAGAATTATACTCTTCTTAAGATTTAGGATAAAGAAGACAGCAGGCATTTCTGACAGCCTCTTGGAGATCAAAACCAGAAAATGTGGTTACCATTGTGGCTGCCATTCGAGTGGATTTCTGTGTGCTGCCCACGGAGGCATTTATTTCCCAGCTGCAAAGGGTTGGTGTCTGATAGTTCTCACCTAAGTTCCTTTTCAGTAAAAACTTTGTTACTACATCAAATTTACCTCTTTAAACCAAATTCACTAATCCTTTGTGTTTCAACCTCAACCTTCTAGGACTCACCCAGAAAACATTCCTGATAAACATAACTTCATACTACTTTCAACTCAGACTCTGTTTTTATAAACTCCAAACTCAGATGTTTCAACCAACAAAACAAAACAAAGTTCAGGTTGTGTGCTAAGGATAATAAAATTGTAAGAAATAATAAATAATAAAAAAGTAAGAAATCTGTCTTAACTCTCCCCCGCCCCACACCCCAACCCCAGGCACATACACCTTTTTGTCTCCCCCTGAAATACTTTGGAAGTTCTCTTGCCCTTTCGAGATAGACTTGCTTCACTAGGTGGTTTTATATAGACAAAGCATTAAAGATACACAAAAGTATACATGGACAAACAATCTGCCTCATGTTTCTCATGGTCTTGTTATTTATTACTACTATTGCCATTCCTTTATTTTCTCCTATGTCCGAATACTTGTCATTTATTTATATTGCTACAACCAAATAAATACAAAATTTACATCAATGGAAATAACAGAACAATGAATTTGATGGCGGCTCATTTCTGTTTTAGAGTACACATATTTGGAATCAGCCCTTTTCTGACAGCCCAAAGCAACTGTTTCCAAAGCTTATATAGTCATAAGAAAATAGGACACTTTTTAAAATCCTGAAATCTTCATGAAATCATTCTGGGATAGGACTTGAGAGTTTGAATATGTTTCCAGTTGAATCTATTAATCAAGAAACGCAGAAGAAACAATAGCCTAGAGAGTCAGCAATAGCTTAAAATACTACTTTATAGTGCTTCTCGGACTTCAATATGCATACAAATCAATGTAGATCTTGTTAAAATGGAGATTTGGTTCACTACTTCCGGATCAGTACCTGAAACTCTCAGGTGGTACTGATTGCCATTGGGGCGTCTCAAGTAGTAACAGTGTACCCCAGTTCATAGCAGCAGGAAGAGATACATGGGTATCTTAGATTTTAAGGGAAATGGCCCCTCAGAAGTTTTAGTGTTTTACATGAGTAAATCTACGTTTCTATTCTCTCTGCTTTTGTTTTGCAATTGGCATCTGCAGAAAAGATAGAAATGTTGTCCCTTTTATTCCACATGAACTTAGAACTATCCTTTGGTTTAGAAACCATCCCTATTTCCAGATACTGGTGAATCCTTGTGTCTTACTCCTTAACTAAAGTTTCCTGATGCAGACTCTCAGCGTTCACCTCAAGAATTCTCAAATTTATCATCTGCTTTTTGTGTCCAGTTTGAACTGATGAATGGGATTTTCAAGGGACTCAGATTATTAGGTGATGACATACAATATAAAACTAGTCAATAGATTGATTTATTGCATGTTTTAGTTTCAAGGAAAAATGACTTATGTTCAGTATATGAATTGATAGCTCAAGATGGATGAGCATCAAAGGTGCATTTCAAAAGTCATTTATCAGCCAGTTGTGGTGATGAACAACTGTAGCCCCAGAAACTTAGGAGACTGAGGCAGGAGCATCACATGTTTGAAGCCAGTCTGAACAACTTAGGGAGACCCTGTCTCAAAATAAAAATTAAAAGGCCAGGCATGGTGGTACATGTCTCTAATCCCAGTAGCCTAGGAGGCTGAGGCAGGAGGATTGTGAGTTCAAAGCCAGCCTCAGCAAAAATAAGGCACTAAACAATTCAGTGAGACTCTAAATAAAATACAAAATAGTGCTGGGAATGTGACTCCGTGGTTGAATGCCCATAAATTCAATCCTTGGTACCCCTACAAAATAAATAATTAAAAAATTAAAAAGGGCTGGGTTGTTGCTCCATGGTAAAAAGCCCATGGGTTCAATCCCCAGTACCAACTTTTTTAAAATTAAGTTTTGGTATCAAACTTAGTTTCTCCTACAGGTCTACTTTCTTGTCTGGTCTTTTACATGGTTATGAGTCTTATGTTGTAAGTAGATTTTGTATCCATTCATATATATGTATAAATATTTTTTTTTTATTTTGCTTTTTCTCATTAAAACTCCAGGTTGTCACTACTTAATGTTTCTATTCTTGAAACTATCTGGAGATAAAACTAACTCTAATATAATTGAGTTGAATTAAATAACAACTAAAGTGTTAAATACCTTCAGTCAAGTTCCCCCTAGAATAGAATAGGCCTTATCACAGAAACCTATGTCCTCTTGGAACTTTCTTCTACTCAGTTTCGACTCATTTGAATTGACTCAAATTTTCTTTCAAATCCCAGTAAATTTTGCTGATTTTTTTTTAATTTTAAGCAAATGATTAATATTTTCACAAGGCTTTCCTCTATGGCCAAGGGCTTTTTTTTTTTTTTTTTTGACACAGATTTGGAAAATGAATTACTTGCAAAGGCGTTACAATAATATTGAATAATTTTCAAACAAGTTTTACATTACAAGATTTCTTTTTATGTTAATTCTTAAGAAACATAAGATATGTTTAAAGCTAAAATGAGCTTTTTTTGTTCCTTTTCAGTTTGGAATTTTTCTTTGTGTGTGAGAACTAAGTCACCACCTCTCAGTAGATGCTAGTTTTAATTACTGCAAGTATTCCACTTATCTTCTATAGCTGAAATATTAAAGAATAATGAAGAGTCTAAGTAAGAATTTGTCCCTAAATACTTAAAAGTAAAGGTATATATTAATACTAAAGATGATTTCCAAAAGTTATTTCTATCAATACTGCTCCCACTTTCTTGGAATCTCAAGAGATCTAAGAAAAATGGAAAAGCAAAGCAAACATATTTTCTCTTTCATGAATCCCAACACCTTACTTTAGTTATTTTTTTTCTTCCTTTTCTAAGCCTTTTTCTACTCATTGGTTCTCAAATTTAGTGTACTTCAACATTCGCTGGAGGGTTTGTTAGAAAAACAGATTCCTGGAACCCCCAGTGTTTCTAATTCAGTAGGTCTGGGGTGGGACCCAAGAATTTATATTTCTAGCACAGTCTCAGTGACGCGGTTGCTGATGCCACTAGTCCAGAGAGCCTGTTTTGACAACTACTCTGTCTTTCTGTTCTCCAGTTTCTTCTTAACAGCTCATTGGCTTTTTTTTTTCTCCCCACATCAAATGATCTCTATTTAACTATTTAAAAATAACAGTAAACAATCTATGCATGTAACAAGCCTTATTTACAAACCTCAAAAATGTTATGTTGAGCTAAAGAAGCCAGAGACAAAAATGCACATACAGTATGATTTGTTTTATATACAAGAATAGGCAAAATTCAGTTGGGCACCATGACATGAGACTAAAATCCCAGGGACTTCTTGGGAGGCTGAGGCAGGAGGATCACAATTTCCAGGGCAGCCTTGGTGACTTAGTGAAATCCTGTCTCAAAAAAACAAAAGAGAGGCTGAGTGTAGCTCAGTAGTGGGGCATTTAATTACCATATTGAAGCCCTGGATTGGATCCCCAGCACTGCAAAGAGAATAAAAACAACAAAATAATAGGCAAAATTTATCAGAGACAATCAAAATCAGAACACTACAGGAAGAACAACTAAAAAGGAACAGAAAGGAATGTCCTGAGGTGAAGCAAATATTTCTTATCTTGATTTGGGTAATAGTAACATAGGCAGATGTTTGTTGAAATGTGGCCAATTATATGCAAAGGATCTATAATACGTTATATATAAATTGTAGTTCAACGAATAGAGAATATGACTGCAAAAAGGAAATATAGCTTTTGTTCTAAAAATCTGTTAAACTAATTTGAAGTAAAGTTAAGAAGAGAGACAGTATGGTTCTTCTCAAGGGCATTTAAATTTTAATGGGTTAAAAAGATAAAGTACACTTTTAATAGTGGATTTTCAGGTTTCTGCTAAACTGTTGTGATAGACAATTGTGGGAGCAGGGAAGATTTCCAGAAACCACTCTCAGCATCATTCCTTAGTTGGCTGATTAATCAAGATATCCTAGATTTTGATTTATTTAACATATTCTCAGAAAATTGAAGTATCCTTAGAGATGACTTCCACATCCTTGTCAGAAAAGTAGACTTCTCCCCAACCCAGATTACCTTTTTACTTTCTTAACACATTTAATACCGTCTTCCTACTTTGAAATTGTCCTTTTTATGCATGCCTACCTGACCAGTTTTCATTCCACTCAACCATCATGTTTACAGTATATTTCTGACACCTAAAATATAATCTTGAACATAATAAGAAGTCTGATTTTCAGAACCTCATGTAATCATGAGACACAATCAGATATTGTGGCCAATTCCATATCTGTCTCAATTTGGGGGAGTCACTAAGGCCAAAGATTTAGGCCACCTCCAACATTCTTGGGAGAATGGATGAGGAAGACATAGTACATATCCTAATATAATCCCACATGTTCTGAATTGTTAATAAGCTGATCACCACAAACATGTATGTCTACCCCAGAAACTGTCTAAAGGCAGCCAGGCACAATTTAATGGAGTGTAATATGTTTCTGTTTTTTAATTTAATTTTATTTTTAACTTCGTTTCCTTTTCTATTGTTTCTATTGATTACTATATCCCAACAACAAAGACATAAATGAAGTAGAATTTGAGGATCCTGCACAGTTTTGACCCTTTTCTCCATCAAGACAATTGAAAGTTGGGAAATATTTAAAAAAAAAAAAACATTTTAAATTTTTGTTTGTTCTTTTTAGATATACGTGACAGTAGAGTGTATTTTGACGTATTAAACACACATGGAGTATAACTTATTCTAATTAGGATCTCTTGGAGTGTAATTTAGACAAAAAATAAAATGTCTGCTTTGATCCTAGTATATTTCCTGACCCAGCTGGATCAGGAATTCACAATGCTGAATGTGGGTGGCCGTGAGGAAGGGCCTGGTGATGGTTCAGCAATGATAACATGGAAGGCCTATCTTAGTCTTACTATTTTGCTATTTTTTTTGACACAACTATACATACTAATACTTGGGTGTCATGTACTTTTTTTTTTTTTACTATCTAAGTGTATGTAAAGTTGAAGGCGTATCTGTGTTGACATAAGTCTTGGCCTCCTCTAGGCAATTTTCTATGCCTCCATACACATGTGTTCACCTTGGTAACTTGGAAAAACATGTTCATGACTCATCAGGAATGTAGTGAGCAGAAAATGGCACAAAGACAATGCTTAGACAGCTCTAAGTAATGGTGGAAAGCAAATGGACAGTTTAAGAAGATGGCTCTATAAATTTCCTTTGCCAGGTGGGCTAACAGTAAAAACAGAAAACAAAACAAAAATAACAACCAAAAAAATACAACACCGTGCAAATTACATATAGAAAAATCAAAGTTAAAATAAATCCTCATTCTAGATTCTGCTACATACATCTTATATGGACACAAGTCACCTCAAATGGTGATAATTATTCTGAACCCATTAACCATATAGTACTGTCCAATAGTTGGTGTAAAATACTTAAAAATTTAAAATATATTTTTAAATGTGAAGTAGCATCTGTACTTTTTATCAATTTTAAACAAGATATTTTTATGTGAGTAGTAGATGATATTATAAATAAGCAATATTTCAAGTGTAAGTTAAAGATATAATACCTGCTGTTAAACTCTGGAAATCAATTTTTAAATGCATGCTATGAAATTATTTTTATAATTTATTCAATAAAAAACAGAGTAGAGATTTTAAGTATTATTTTATAATTTCCTTTTTGTACAATAATAAAAATTGGGCCTAAAAATTAAGTGATTTCCTATAGATATCATAACTGTTTGTTTACAAGACTGAGACTGAAATCCAGAGATCACTTACTCCCAATTCAAGGAGTAAAAACAATGCAAATACTGAAAATTTCCTGTGTATTGGTATACATAAATACTGGTCTTTTAAGTTCCATGTCACACCTACATCAGCATGATGTTATTCTTCTAAGCTAACTTGCTATATGGTTCAGAGGTTTAAAAAATCAATGATAAATATGGAGATAATTTGTAGGAAGTCAATTATGAAACCATTTTTGTTTAAAAAATATTTTAGTACCTTAGTCTTTTGGTTTCTTGGAAATTTCTTTTAACCAAGTCAACAAACATTTGTACTATCAGTTAAACTTTTTAAAAATGATAATGTTCAGAAAGAGAAAATGTGTTTGGGGACTCCACTTAGTAAAGTTGAGTCTTTTGAAAGATGTTGCTGTCATCACTGTGGGCCATTTGGTTCACCTGCTAATTCCCAGGGATGTGTATACAGCAAAAGGTTTGTGCCTCAGGCAGTCCCTCCTAATGCTGGAGCCAAATCAGTGAAATAGATTGGATACATATAAATGTTTTGTCACTTTCCCAGTACCAAAGAGCTCAAATTGCTGAACATTTCATTGCCTTTCGTGGCTGAGAAACGTGTGTTCCTTATTATAAAAGGTTTAGGGATGGCATACTGTGTAATAGCTCAGATGAGTGAAAACAAATTTAAATATAAGCAATGCACTGGCTTATACTTTGCATGTTGTAAATACTCTTAGAAACAGTATGGGGCCTTATTAAGTTTGAACCTCAGGTCTTTCAACTTCCCTGAGAAAAGAGAACAAATGGTAAATGCATGAGAAAATAAGTAACTAACCTTTGTGATTTCCCACTTCAGCTCAAGCCCAGATATTTTTGTCAGTTGTTAATTACAGCCATATTTCTCCAAAGCATTTTCTTTTTTAAGGAGGGGAAAAAAAAGAAGAGAAGAATTTCAAGGAGAAAGGCTGAACCATGTAATACAGATTCACAATTTTCTGAGTAGAGAGGAGCTTACTGGGATGAAGGCATTTGGCAGGGCTGCCTGCTGGAGAAGAAGGAGCTGGCATTTAGTTAGAGTAGATGGAAGTAGAAATCGGACTGTGATAAGTCAAGTGGTAGGCCTAGATCCAGATTCAAAGGAGAAAACGGTAAGAACTTTAGCTTGCAGGAGGGGGGGGATGTCTCAAAGAAAAAAATGAGATAAAAGTATGGTGGGGTATGAATATCTCCATTTAGCCAAGAAAAATCTGCACAATGTTGTATTGGTTGTTTTTCCTTCTTTTTCCAAAAGCATATTTATGTATGATGGCCCCCTGATTCTCAGCACCTCTACCATTGTGAATCTTCTTTCTGTACCTCATAACAGACTTATGACTTGGGCACAAAAAGGAAGGGAATCATTCTTTACACGAAGAGGAATTAGACAGAAATAAGCTAATTGATTTCAGATCATTTATTTCAATTACTAGTAGGATTTACATTGGGATTATATGTCCTAACATCTTATCCTATACAATTTGTAGAATATTCATTAGATGAAGGTCATTAGGTCTTCCATTCTTTGGTCCACTTTCTCTTGGGTGTTAAAATATAGAATCAGCATTACAGCCACTCACCTCGGCTTTATACTGATAATTCCTCTCTAAATATTAGGTATTTCCTGCAGAGGACACTAAACAAGTGGTTTTGTCAAGCATGAAACCTCTGCCACCTCTGAAATGGTCTGAAATGTGGGTTACTGTTTTGATTGCTTTTTATTTTTCAATATAGACACTTGTTGACAGGAAACTCTGCGGCCACCATTCATTGCATTAAAGTCATCAAACAACCACAAACTGTCTCTGCCACTTTCATTTCCTGTCATCATTCATTTTCTTTAGCTGCTCCTAGTTTATCATTGTAGTCAGATGCCCCCTGCTTTTATGTATTAGGAAGGGAAGATTGCAGGTGTGCACAGGTGCTCTAAAAAGATGTGGGAGGGAAGCAGTAAATGCTTGTAACATATCCCCAGTCTTTCAGAATATGTCATTCACCTGTGGGTTTAGAAATGCTTTTTGTTTGTAGGATCAAATGGAAATCCTATCCTTATTGCTGCAGGATTTTCTTAATCCTCCCACAGTAGTTAAAGTCTATCTGTAGCTTCACTTTGTTTGTGGTAGCTTGCACAGGAGTGATGCAAGGCAAGGCAGAACTGCATCCATCAGCAGCTACCAGAGAAAGCTTTGTGATGGTAAAAGTTGGATTTGGTTGTCCTTCACAAGGACCTTTCTCCCAGCTGTTTCTACATAAATATATGTCTTGATAGCTTGCAAGACTATCAGGAAACAGGTGTTTTTCTATTAATAGCAAGGATGTATCAAAGAAATGAGAAGGTACAGCAGTATGTGAAAATCAGGTGGTCCACGGTTGAATACTTTCTACACAATAACTAATCACTCAAAGCTTATATCTATTTATAATAAGGTCTATAATTACAAGCCAGGTGTCTGTGGTTAAGAGAGTGTCAGCTTTTGAAACAGGTTACTTGACTCAGTGTTACAACTTTAGTGAAGACATGTCCACCTGGGTAGGGGAGTTGTGTCATTTGTCCACATGGGAAATGAACACATGTGCTCTGACAAAGCCTCGTTATGTATTATCTTCTCAGCCTGTGGACATAAATGCTGCACTCTCTCTATCTCCTTCTACCTTTGCAAATATAGTGGAAAAAAATTTTTTACATGAGATTCTGGGATTTGAGTCCAGAAATTTTGTGATGTTCTTCCTGCTCAATCTCATGTAGAATTGATAGAAATTAGCTTGCGGATTCATTATTTTGAAATCAAACATTTCATCTGATTAGTTGATCCAGGCTATAGAGTTTTCATTTTTTTTTTCTGAAAACAAATTTTAGAATCCATAAAGGATGATTTGAATACTGGTTTATTCCCAGTGATATACTGTGAAAGTGAAGCTAGTTTATAATCTGTCAAATATTCATTGAATACCTTTTACAGCTAAGGATTGTGCTAGGAACTGTGGGGATTTTAAAAAAGTATAAGAGACGGCCCTGTACTGATGGAGCTTCTCATATAGGGAGATGATATATGATAAAAAGCTTTCTGTATTAATGATTCTATTCCTAGCACAAATAACCATTTGCTAAAACTGTTAAGACATGAGGATTATTATATAAAAGATATTGGTTGCATCTAAAGCTTCATGAGGAACACGAGACTACAATGATGGAAGGAATAAATTTACAAAGGAGAGGAAAAGACATTAGAGTGTGGTAATTGCTTTAATTTTCTATTGCTGCATCACACATTACCACAAACTTTACTGCTTAAAACAACACTTTTTTATTTTATTTTTTTTTTATTTTGCAGTTCAGTAGATCAGATGTCCAGCCTTGCTTAGTTGGAACCTGGGCTCAGTCTTTGAAGCTGCAAACAAGGTGTTATCCAAGCAGTGTTGCTTTTTGTAGCTCAGGATCCTTTTCCACACTCACAGGTTTGTTGGAAAATCTAGTTTCTTGCAGCTGTGTGACTGAGATGTCCATTTTCTTGCTAGATGTTGTCTAGGAATAACTCTTAGCTCCTAGAGGCCTCACTCAGGTCCTCACCAGGTTCTACTCTACATAGGTCTTTTACAATGTAGCAGGTTCCTTCTTAGAGGCAAGCAGGAGAATGTCTGCTGTTCTTGCTCTTTCTCTTCAGGAAGGGCCTATTTCCTCTGTTTAAGTTTACCTTACTAAGTCAGATCCCCCCGAGGGCAATTTTCCTATCATTATATCAAATTGAAGAGATCAGTCAATCTAAATAGTTGTGGGAATGAAACCCAGTCATCATTACTCATCTTTTCTACATGCAATGAGAGGGAATTATAAAGGGCACACACACACAGGAGAGCATCTGAGAATCTGCCTGCTTCAGTGACAGGAACAATGTGGCAGGAGCAATTTTACATAGTGCATTTGGAATGTGGTTAGTAGATCCACTGTCTTCCATAATTGCCTCCCACCCAATGTAGCATCTTTCAATGTTTCTCTTAGTACATTCAGAAGCATTTTTTCCAACTTTGCTTCTGCTCCCCAGATTTCTTTTTCTCTGAAGTCATTTGTATGAGTTTATTTGTAGTTTTCAATTTGATGTTACAAATTTTTATTGAATTGTCAATGAACCTTGGTTGCCAGTTCTTATTTAAAAGTCAAGGAACTTAAAAACTGACTAGGGTCTATGTGTATGTGTGTGTAGCAGGACTTCTCTATTAATAGGCCAGTTTTAGTGTTAAAGAATTAAAGATTTGGTACACAAAAAAAGTCAAAATATGGAATGTTACTGAATTCCATCTCAAATAGCAACTTTAGTTCCATATTGGCATTTGGTTCTATTTAATAAAATCTACATTTTAAAAATTAGTAAATAAACATCTAACTTCTGGGTATTAAATAAGCAATGAACACATGTAATTACTCTCAGTTTAATAACATTTAACAAATTATTCTGTCATACTATGTGCCACTCTTAGGACTCAAATGTCTCCAGATTATGGGAAGGATATCCTCTCACATTAGCTACATCCTTCTTCATATTACACCTTCTTACAATCTATTTATTACCTATCATTTCTGCACCAAAGTTCCATCCTCTAACACTTTGCCAAATCTTTATCCTCTAATGAATATCATCTTAGACTTTCTGTTGTACTAAATTTATATGCTCTTATTTTTATTTTGTCTCATTTTAATTAATTATCAGGGAAAAGTGCTAAATATATATGTACATCCAATCCTACTTCTGTAATTAAAAGCCAAAAATTATGATTTTGTAATTATTTCTACTTTATA
The DNA here is from genome assembly GCF_001458135.2 of Marmota marmota marmota. Classification (NCBI taxonomy): domain Eukaryota; kingdom Metazoa; phylum Chordata; class Mammalia; order Rodentia; family Sciuridae; genus Marmota; species Marmota marmota. The sequence continues at coordinate 34,630,269 of NW_026000037.1, forward strand.
TTCTCTTAGCATAGGAAAATATATTATTCCATTGTCTTCTAACTTGCATGACTTCAAATGGGCAGTCTGTAAAATTCGTCTTTGCTATATGGTACATGTGGTGGTCTTCCTTGTGGTGGTCACCATGAAGATTTTCTCCTTGTGTTTTAGAAGTTTGAATTTCATATGATTAGATTTCTTTTATATTCTTCTTAGTATCTCTTAGCTTCTTTTCTTGGATAATGTGGTTACATGATATTTTACAGTCTCAGAACCCTTAGAATGAGACTTCGAGTGAGACTGCTCTGTCTTTCCCAGTTTCTTTCTTTCTCTCTCTCTCTCTCCCTCTCCCTCTCTCTCCATTTCTTAAATTTGTTTTATTTTTAGTCTATAATTTCTCTACTCATACTTTCAAACTACTACCTCAACTGCACTGCATCAAGTGATATGCTCATTAATTACATTTATATCCTTACTGTGTTTATCATTTTTTATATTTCCGCATGCTTCTTTTTAAGTATCTATCCCTCTGCTGAAATTATCCATTTTTATATTACATGTTATCAACTTTCCCATTAGAATATTAGCATATTTATCAGTTATTTTTAAATCCTGTCTGACAATTTTAATATCTATGCCATATTTGACTCTAGTTTTTAAGATCATTTCCTTTCTTAGAAATGTGTCCTGCCCCTCCTTCATCTTTTCATATATTTCTTTTTTGATTGAAGCCAGGCTTACAAGACAGTAGAGACTGAAGTAGAAGTTTGTGTACCTAATGGGGTCATACCAAAATGGGTAACTTCATTCTGCTAGAACTTGGGTGAGGGAATTGAGCTAATTTAACTGGAAGTGGAGCTAAGTTTGAGTTTTGTAGTTGTTGTGTGCCAAAGACTTCAAAATCTTTTAGTAATGATGAAGGCTACTGGCAAGAGAGGTTTTTTTTGTTTGCTTGTTTGCTGGTTTTGTTTTGTTTTCCCCAATGTCTATTCAACCATTAGGATTTCTCTCTTTCAAGTTGCAACATGACTCAGATTTGCTTGGTAATGGAGTATTGGGGAGAGGTCCTCGTTATTCCTATTAACCTTCAGTATTAAACATGTTAAACAAACACTGTGTAATTGTGTCTCCTGGGTGATGCCTTTTCAGTGTTTCTTCTTTTCTCCAAATCCAAGCTTTAAGCCCAGCATACACCTATGCTACCTCTCTTAAGATTCAGGGTTTCGTTCCTATTATCCAAGTTTCAGTGAGTCTTCATAGGTTCCAAAGGGCAGCAATGTCACTGCCCTAATCCCACAGATGAGGGATTTGTTTCATAGAGAAGAGGGGAGAAGGACCACAATGACATTCACAGTGGCGGTGAATTCCTCTCCCCATAAGCGTACCAAGAAGTAACTTTTCAATATTCTGTGAGTATTCAGAGAAATTCATGGGGAATTCTTGCAAGATCCAGTATATTGAAGTTCTCAGGGACATTGTCTTCTCTCATCAGGTCACTCAGTGTACATTAACTCAATAGTCAACCTAGTCAAACTCTATTTTACTAGTCTCTGGCTGCGTCTTGCTCTGGTAAATCAGAGCTCATATCTGTCTTTGCAGACACTCAAGTCTCAGACTGAGGACCTGTTGCTTGCTCTAAAACACTAGAACTTCATGGGATTAAGGGAAAAACATTTTTAAAAATGAATTTGCAGGGCTGGGGTTGTAGCTCAGTGGTAGAGCACTTGCCTAGCACTGGTGAGGCCCTGGGTTCGATCCTCAGCACCACATAAAAATAAGTAAATAAAATAAAGGCATTGTGTCCATCTACACCTAAAAAATAAATATTTAAAGAAAATGAATTTGCTCTTTTCTCTGAATTTTAGTTGTTGTTGGCAGGATGTTTAGGATGCTCCTTCCAGCTCTTTATTACATTTTTAAACAGAAATAATACTTATATTTTTCAAATTTTTGGTGCTCTTGTGTAACTAGCATGTCTGTATTATATTCACTATCTCTCCAAAACCACTTATATTATATTAATTATATTTTCCAAAATACAATTATTATCTTACTTGCTCCTAAAAGAATTTATTAGATATGTAAGAATATCATTTCCACTTCAGATATTTTAAAAAGTGGCTGTATTAGTCAACTTTATTTTGCTGCTCCAATCAAAAAACCTAACAAGAATAATTCTACAGGAGTAAAGTTTATTTGATGCTCATAGTTTCAGAGGTCTCAGTCCATAGATGGCTGACTCCATTTCTCTCAGGTTCTGAGGTAAGGCAGAAATTTATGGCAGAAGTGTATGGAGGAAGAAAGTAACAGGACACCAGATAGCAGGGAGGGAGGGAGGGAGAGAGAGAGAAAGAGGGAGG
>NW_026000037.1:34638384-34668647 GCF_001458135.2 Marmota marmota marmota
TTTTTTTTTTTTTTTTTTTTTTTACTGGAACCATATCTAAATAATTTCAGAATAGTATGAACTTAGGCCATTTTCTAAATTTATTGATGAGTGAATCCCATAATAACTTCTAAATAAATTAAGTATTAAATACTATGTGAAAATTCTTCAGAAACATCATAAATTTTTATTCTCATCATCAGAGATAATCTCATCCATTTCACAAATATTCATTGACATATTATATACCAGGCAAAACAGAAGAAAAAAAAATGCTATGCTTCCTAGATTTATGAACTCTAGTGGAAGAGAGGTAAAAGTAGACAATTATAAAAAATAAATGTTAAATTTTCAATAATATTAGAAAATACAAGTGCTAGGGAAAATAGATGAAGCCGCATAATAAGTGTTAAACATACCAAAATATTGGTTGGCAATTTTTAATGGGGCATCTAGGGTCTTTTGAGTTTAAAAAGTGATATTTGAATAAAGGCCTTGAAGAGGAAAGAGACAACCCTATAGATATCTGAGAAAAAATACATACATAATAGTGCTTTATACATAATATATATGCTTAATTGGTTTAGATTATGCTCATTCTTGAGTTAGCCAAATACTTCTGGACCATAATTCAATGAGGCAAAACCAAGATTACTATCCTCAAATACAGAGAGACAAGTAAAATAAATGTACAAGTTTCCGGAAGCTTAAAGAAAAATAAAACATATTGCTGATGTTTAAGTAAAAATAGAAAGTAACCAGAATTTCCTAGCACTTTGAACTAAATGTTTCCAGTGCATTCAATAAGGCTACTTCCCCAGTTTTGCATTATAAATTTTGTTGGGTAGTTACATTACCAGATGACTAGGGGTGTGCTGGAGTTGATGCATATCAATCCAGGAAAGATGATCATGGCATCTCTTCCTGATTCCCAATTAGTGATGTCATTCTGGTTGATTAAAATCAGCCCTGAGTATGTATACTATAAAAATCGAAAAACACTACAAATCTGAGTTCCCCCATTCAGGTAGATCACTGTTAAACCTTCATCAGGATCTCACAGAAAATAAGCTGTGGACTCAATTTTCAATAGCTTCAGCATTCAGTTTTGGTCTTCAGAAGTGTGCCATTCTTCTCAAGAATCCTTTGTTAACAATCCTATTAGATCAGTTGCCAGGGTTATTCCAATACAATGATTTTCCCCTTCTCAGAAATTTGACCCAGTTAGTGGCCAGTTTTATTCCTAGTTAACATGACCGGAAGAAGAAAGTGCTTCTGATTATCTAAAGTTAGGTCAAAAACACTTCTTGTAATGTTTGTTTTAAATTGAGGCTTAATCTGTTTTATCAAAAATTCTTCTGGAATTCTTCTGTTGTATTTGGAAAACAACTTGAATACTAAATGGAGGTATAAGTGATACATTAAAGCTTAACAGTAGTCTGATTTTAAAAATTACAAAGGTGATATATAGTGAAGTCTGTACATAGAGCCAAATGCCTTCTAGATATTATGTGAAAATTACAAATAACCAAAATAATTGAGGAAATACTAATTTAACAGGTATGAATCAGGTACTTCAAATTTACTTTGACTTAGCAATTCAGAATTAACAACTAGTTTAAATGATGATTTTTCTGCCATCCAAAGAGCATCTGTTTCCCAATTTGCTTTCAAGATTTAGAAAACATTGAGCTAGAGCATATAGAAAAGATAGGTAACCAGAGACTTTCTCAGGTTCTCAAATTTGATTTCATAAGGTTTCATCTTCCTTAGTGAATGTTCTTTTTACTGAATCAAAATGTTTCCAGGCTGAGAATTTGAGAGAGACTGTTAGGTTTATTACTATAATACCCCTACAGGGGCAAAATATGGGTCCAGGTTTGTTGGAAAAAGATGCAAGACACAGAATAAACAGCTGCTTTTTTCTCACTCATTTCACTCTATTACTGGTTAACTTAGTGGAAAAATGTAAATTTTCCAGGGATTTTAGGTTGAAGGTATCTCAGCCAACATAGATGTGTGCTTGACTTGAGGTCTAATTTAACTCCCACGTAGTATTGATCAGCATAGACCACCAGGGACACTTACAATCTTCCCTTGCCAAAGGTAGACAATGGTATAAGAGTAAAGTGTAATAAATGCTCCTGTCCATTCCCATGTCGATATCCAGCTGCCTTGTGTGTGTGTATGTGTGTGCCATTTTGAGTGTATCAGTATTTCACGTTTATTGTAGTGTGATGAAACACCTTTCAAAATGGCCAGAGGGACACTCAGCAGTAAGCATTTAGGCAGTACAAATTGGAGTGAACAGGAGGACAGTTAGCAGGGAATATTTCTGAGGTCAAAGTAGTCTGGATAGGAGCTGAATCAGCTAAATGCAGAGTTAAGAGCTACAGTACCTGCCTCAAAGTAAATATAGATTACCTTCTTGATGACAAATTGATCTACTGGACAAAGGATCTTTCAGACAAAGAGACAAGTGCAAAAAAATTAAGTAATTCACACTGACCAATTTTTTAACCCTTTATCCCGTAACCATCTTGAGTATCTTCCTGTAACTTTCTATTTCACATTATTTCAGTCTGAAACAAATATCACTGTAAAACTTAAAATTTAAAACTCAGCACAGACAATTTTGAAAGAGAAATGGTTAATTCTCATTTAAGTTTTGATTCTATATATCACTATGTTAATTAAGATTTCTAAGTCTGAAGATTATAGCAGGTGTATTAGGTAATTGTTGTGACAATCACATCTGAAAATGTATAGAGAAGTGGAAAATCAGCCTAATGCTGAAGTTCCATTTTAAATTGTCAGCAAACATTTTTGAGCTTCTACTATGTGCCTACCTGCTCTAATATGTTTACTTAGAAATTGCTCTTTTCAAAAAAAATCACTTTCAATATGATGAGTTCACATTATAAAAATGGACAAGATTTCAGTGAGGAAGTGCATTTGATCTAGGAGGGTTCAGCTTTCATTCTCTAAGTTAGGAAACATTTATTGAAAAATACTCCAAGCAAGGTTAATTTTAATTTCTACCACTTGGTTCTTTCCCACAAGAGCTTTGATGTTTAGTTGGGTGAGACAAACAAATAATCAAAATAGAGTATAGAAGGTAATACAAGAAAGGTCTCAGAAAGGAGATGCGTGGTCAAGTTGTCCAAATGGTAGGTAGAAAAGTTCACAGAAGATTTTGTAGAAGAGCTGAGAAAACAGGAAAGAGTGAGTTGGCAGAGTGAAACAGGAAAATTAGGAAATGGAGCATAAGAAAAGGAGGAAGAGGATTTACAGCAAGTAGCCAAACATACCATGGGTAGACAGAGCCCTTCCCATGGACATTGAAAAAGTTTAATATAGCTACAAACAGCTAAGAAGGAAAACCAGCCCTAACTCATATGGGGCACATGTGAGGAAAAGCATAACAAATGAAATCCCTATTGGAAGTTGGCAGCATGGAATCATATAATATGTGATTATTCCCTAGATTAAGGAAGATTAAGAGTCCATACCATCAAGTTGTAGTAATTAAAATTACAACAACTAGAAAGCTAGCAGTAAGTTTCTGCTGAAACTTTTAGAAGTACAAAGTTCCAATGTGCCTTAAAAAATCCTATCAGTAAAGTAAAAAATAGACTTTTATTAGCTGAGCAAGTTGGTACATATCTGTAATCCTAGTGACTTGGGAAATTGAGGCAGGAGGATCTCAAGTTTAGGGCCAGACTCAGCAATTTAGCAAGACCCTTTCTCAAAATAAAAAACAAGGTGTGTATGTAGCTCAGTGGTAGAGCACCTCTGGGTTCATTCTCCAATAACACACACACACACACACACCCATTGAAAATCTCAATTTTTAAGACAGCTATTGTAAAGTAAAATTCTGACTTTTAATTGTGAAAGTTTGCTTCTCATTTTATTAGTAAACTTTAAATTGTTGTAATAAACAAGACATGAGAAGCACAACCAAGGAATTATTTTGGCTACGTTTTCTGAGGATTCCTTCCTTGACTCCCCTGCTCCATTGCTCTGTTCCTGAGGTAAGGCAGAACATCACTGTAGAAGGAACAGTGTAGAGGAAAGCTGATCAGTTTGTAGCAGCCAGGAAGGAGGGGTGGTAAAGACAAGAAAAGAGAAGATAAGAGAGGAGAGAGAGGCTAGGGAAAAGGTAAACCACCTTCCAGCACATGCTTCAATGACCTACCTACTCCAACCAGGTTCTACCTCCCAATAGTCCATTCAGCTATCAGTGGATTAATATATCAAGTTATGGATTTTTTGATGAGGATATTTTTATGAGGTCAGCACCTCTATGATCCAATCCTTGCCTAAAAGTCCAACCTCCACACCTCTCTGCATTGGGGACCATGCATTCAGAATGTGACTTTGGGGGACATGTGGGTTCCAAACCATAATATTATTTTAAATGAATTCACTTACACACTAACATTCTTCAAGTAACAGTTGTCATTTGGTGGTTGATGGCACCCTATTGATGATTAGATATTCCAAGGAAATAAGAATGGGTCAAAGAATCCTCTGAGCCTTTCAAACCTAGACTGTGAGAAGATCCAAACAACACCCAGGAAGGAATAGAATTTACTCTTCAGACAGCACAGATGAGTTAAATGTATGCTATTTGTTCACTGTGATGACAAATCACCAAAATTTAGTAGCCTACACTTAGAAGACAGAAACCAGCTAGGTTAAATGGACTAAAATAGCAAGAGTACTCAGTCCTAAAAATGTTTTATTTTTTTTTCCTTCCGTTTTAAGACTAGCCAGCCTTTATTAGGAGTTAAGTCTGAAATGCCACTCACAGGAAATGAGTTTCCTCCTAGAACTTGCCACCTTCTCATATCTCATCACATGAGAAAGATCCACATCTATTCTGATGAGACTCTGTCCTGCCTACTCCTTGGCAAAGCCCTAACGGAGGGAAAAATAGGAAGATGACCCCTAAAGTTGGGATGAAGAACTGGATTTCCTTCATGAAACAAGAAAAGGAAGTTGTATTTTTAACTAATCAAAGCTCAGAGACAAAGTGGAATTTTTCTTTGAGGATGAAAACATGCTCAACATTTTAGCCAATCAAGCAATAAAATTTTTCCATTTTAATTTAGTACTTTAAACATTACAGAGTAATATGTAATTAAATAAATAAATAAATAAATAAATAAGGAATAAATGATCAAGTTAGATAAAAAGTCCATAGATGGAAGAGGCTCAAAAATCATAGAGATTTACTTTTTAATAGAATGTTCAAATATGCAAACTTACTGGAAGAAACTTGTATCTGAAATACCACTTCAAATGGTCCTGTGGAGAAATGAGGATGATAAAATTTGCTTTTGTCTTTTAGAAAGAAGAAAGAGAACGTAGAGAAGAGAAGATAGTTGCCCATTCATTTTATGTCAATTGAAGAAATAACAGAAACTGCCTTGCTCCAATATCTATCACTAAGCAAAATATCAGAAGAGTTTGTTGTATGCTTCTTACAATCATGCTTTCATGTATGTAATCACATCTGTGGACACATTAGGGCAATAGAGTAACTAGCATATGTTTCCAAGTGTGCTCTATTATTTTCCAAATGCAATTTTCTGAACACTAATTTACAGCTGTACTTCAAGCTTACTCTAAATACACTGAAGTAAATACTGTATATATTTCAGGAATTCTGTACAAAATTATATATTTGATAACAGAGTGAGTGCTAATTCAGTAAACATTGCATAGCTACATTGTATTCACGGTGGTGCCCATGATTTTTTCACAGCAGGCACATGGAGGAGGGGAATTCATGTACATTAATATTTTGAAGTCAGGTCCTTGATTTCCTGCCAATCATTTTGCATACTGATTGGAGAACCCCCGTTATCCAATCGTATCAAGTGTAAGGGGAGAGCATCCCATTTTAGAGATGAAAAGACCAAGTTAATGATAAATAAAAATGAGAGCACGAAGAGGACTAGAAGCGACATCCCCGCCAGTTGATTCAAGGAGGTTCAACCCAGGTCTCCCAGCAAGTGCCAGAGCTTGAGAGCCATCTAGAGAAAATGGCTGCTAACTGGAAGGCACTGACCAAGGTTGTCTGAGGCAATACAGTCATCTCACCTTTGAGCAGAGCATTCTTCACCTTTGATGCCAGGGATGCTTATTGCTTCCCACTCTATTTTCTTTGCTCCAGGCCATGGCTTAAGAAAAAAGAGCCGGTACATTTAAGGCATTGAAGTTCACAATTCTCCAATGTATCCAGGGCATCTCTATACACTGATGGAAAGTATTTTCAGTTTAATCAGTTTGAAAGCCTGGATAATAGAGGAGCAGGAGGACTTGTAGCATGGACAAGAAAGTTTTTCTCTCTTTTTGTTTTTTCCTTTTATCAACATGAAGCTTGGTTAGCAATCACACCAAACATTGATTTCATTGGCCTGTTTGTAGGCACTGCAGGGGTCTTTTTAGCTATACAACACAGACATATGCTGAATAGCCTCTGATATTTTTGTTGTTGTTGTTGTTCTTACAAGTTTGTTTTACAGGGTAGGCCATTTCCATCATGTGTTTCTCTGGTCATTATTACAATCTATATCATCATTTTTTTTTTTAATCACCTATTCCGTCCATTGGTTTTCTCATCTTCTGCCAATCTTTGGGTATTTGCTGGTTCTAAACCACCCTAGTCTGATAAGTTCTGGGTGTCTTGTGCAGAGCTGTATAAAAACACCATAGCAGTAAACGGGGTTCTCCTGGGAATTCTCTCCTCACTGCTTCCTGGGCTTGCTGCAAAGCTCTTATTATTGTAGTGGGAGTTATGCATCTGCTTTAAGCAGAGAGCAGAGGCCTTATTGTAAACTTTTCTACAGAAGCCTCTGTAACAACTTTTCAAAATCCTTGTCTCATTTATTTTCCTCCTTTTTTCTTCCTGGTTTGATGTCAGTCATCAATCGAGCAGGAGACAACTCATTTCATTTCTGTGACACACCATGATGGACTTGTGTTGCAACCCTGACTTATTTTGAGAACTTCAATTTCTCAAGCTGAAAGCTTGAATGTCCCATGGTTGGAAGAGCTATTGATCCAATGTAGATGGACAGCTCAAGAGGAACTGATACATTCCTTAGAGCACTTTCTTTTTCCCTGGCTTCCTAGCCACTACATAATGTAGTCGTTTTCAGGGATTGTTGTCATCTACAAACTTTGATTCTGGCATCACATATATATTGTATATCTATGCTTTTTCCACTGTAAGCTTTGTCTTCATGTAGTATATCTCAATTTCATTTCAGGTGAATTGTCCATTAACTAACCAGCTAAATATTTTTGGTCTCTTTGACAATTTACAGAAAATCTAGGCACTGGGATTAAATGATATTTCCAGTGTGAATTTATAGTGATTTTAGAATAAACAATGTAAAACATTCTCTCAAATATGAGATGCTAATATGGTGACAGAATTGAGGATTTAGATTACTATTTTAAACATACATTTAAAAAAACCTACAAATTACCTAATGTGAGTATTAATATAATTTTTTAAACCTCGTATACAAAATTCCTGGTAAAAATAATCTGTTTTCTCTCATACCCTCCTTGATGGGGAAAAGTGGCTCCACTCTGTGTTTCTAAAACTCTAACTACCTGGGCCTAAAATTTCTTTCGCCACTTGAAAAGCACATGGGTGTAAAGGTAGAGGATTATATGATCATTTGTTCTTTTCCTAGCCAGGACACCAAAAGAGAATGCATGTGTTTTACTTGGCATATTTCATGGAATTATACTAGATTTTAAGTAAAGTCTTTCTAATGTTTATTGTAATGACTAATAAATGCTAAGTCCAGTGAAAGGCAGTTTGGATGCTATTTGTTCATCTCATCTTTATAGGGCTTCTGTCAGGTTCATCTCATTATTATATACATTTTATAGATGAAAAGATTTGAATTTATAACATGCTCAAGTTTCACAAGTAACAAGGGTGAAGCAATTATTGGAACCAAGTCTCTGTGACTTCAGAAAATACAGAATTTATCTCAGCAAAATAATTTAATAAAGGAACAATGTATATGCCTTTGGCCAAGTATAAAGGAACCACAAAGATAGGGAAATACTCTAGAGAATATTAAGAAGGGAAGCCATTTGCCTCTCTGGGACTGAATTGGACAAGAGAGAAAATTGCACAATCACTGGAGCATAGCAAAAACTGGAGTTAGAAGGAGAAATGTCCATAAACATCTATACTAGAGACAGAGATGTGGTGTCATGCCTCTTTTTCCACCTTCCAGGCTCCTTCTTGTGTTCACCATTGGTGGCCTACTTCAACCAGCCAGCAGTCGAGGAAGCTCAGGTGATATGATAGGCCGGGTTCGATATTTCAGGCCTCAAACAGAATAAAGAAGAGAAGAAAATATACCAGACTAGATGGCAGGGGAGAGAAATAATCACACAAGTTGACCAATAGAGTATCTATATAGCAAGAATATACCTAACAAGATCCATTTCTGGGAAATAATTCACCATGCAAAAGACAGCAATGTTCCTATCAAACATCTCACAGATTGTATTAAAAATAAAATAAAAAGTTTTTATATACATTCATTTCAGTCTCACACAGTACTTTTTCATTTCTGCTTAGAAATGTGTATATGCTCTGTGACATATTTTTTCTCAAATAGTGTTTAACTTAACATTGTTCCTAGAAATTTTACTTTACTATGTATAAACTACATTTTAAAATACAAATGATCTTGAAGTCTAACCCGAAGTATTCAATCTAACCAGCTCATTAGAATATGTGCATGAAAAGTCTTTATTTCATTGTTTTCCTCATAAATCAATAACGTACACTTTATATCCATCAATCATCTTTCACAGTGTTGGCACATCCTTAATTTAGTTACTGATATCTCTGAAACTGTGGCAAAGTAAAATCAAATTAGGCAAGGATGAAGATCAATCACAGAATGACTTGACCTGCCATTTCCAACCCTTCCCAACCACACTCCTGCCTTCTGTTCTACCCTCATCTTTAACATTTCTTCACCATTCAATGTGTCCACCATTTCTGAGCCATCCTACCCAGAATCCCTGTGATGTGCAGTCTGGGATTATGCTCCTCTTGCCTGGACCATCTTGAATTCAACTCTGTATAATCATGCTTTCCAACCAGTTTCTCTATAAAGTCTCCCTAATATTTAGTACTGCATCCCCCCAGTGCTGCCAGGGTTATCTTAATAGGAAAGCAAATATGATTATACTATTTGTTTTCCTAATAACCTGCTCTGATTCTCTAATGCCCCCAGGACGAAAAAAAATCTAAGCTTCTTAACTTGGCAAACAGCTAATTTGCAGACTGGTTCCAACCTACTCCCTGAGCCTCATCTGTTCCAGCATTGTGTCCTCCGCACTCTATGTCCATCCAAAGGAAAGCCATAGGCTACTGTTTCCTTCTGTTTTTGCTCGTGAAGAGCTTGGGTGTCTCTCATCTTCATTTTTTTAATCCCTTTGGCAAACTTCATTTTTCCCATCTAATTATCCACTGTCTGTTCATCCACCAATATGCTATTAATTTATTTACTCATTCAGTTTATTCATTAATAATCCTCTACTTTTGGTGAAGAAATTTCCTATGAGCTGGAGATTCAATGAAGAGCAGAGCCAGATAACCCTTGCTGGCTTGAGGTTTTTTCTAATTTAAAGAGATTGATATTTATTCAACAACTTCCATAAGAGTGATTACAATTTAAGATATGTTTTTGTTATAAAAGGAAAAAAAGTAAAACAGAGTTCCATGAGAATAATTAACCAGACTCTCTGTCTTTGATGGTGGTCGTGAGGAGTTCACAAAGGGAATATCTCTTGAGGCAATAACTTTTAAACTGCCATATGAAGATGAGGAAGACACAACTTGGCTAAAGGGAGAAGGGAAAGAAAATCATCCCAGGCAGGGAGAACATGGGGCAAAATTGTGTCATGGGCAAAGAACATAACACATTTGGGACAAACCAAGAATGAAAGACACACAGTTAAAAGGGAAGAAATGCAAAAGGACAGAATGACCAAAAGAGTATTAATTACAAGAGTCAAATAAAGAGGAGAGAGAGGCACTGAACCGCAGAGGCACAGTGGGCTCAGGTGGAGAGGTGTTGCCTTGTTGGGATGCCCACCAGAGGCCCTCATCTCTAGAAAGCAGGAAGGTGAGTAACCAGGATTATTCTTCTCACTTTGAAGGAAGTAGTAGAAGTAAAGAAAAGAGAGAAGAATTATAACTTAAGTGGTAAAAACCAGGCAAGAGGAAGAGATTAGTATCAAAGGTGACTTCAGTGTTTCTGACTTGCAGCTAGAAGATCCATTACTAAGCAAATATTTATCATTCAGCCCCAGCTTAAATATCATTTCCTGTATGAAATTTTCCTTGACTTTCATAGAGCAAATTTAAATATTTATTCCCAGTATCATCACAAAGATTTATCTGTAACCTATTACTTATGGTCTTTATGACTTTTACAAGACTCTTATATTTTACTATGTTTTACATGGGCCTAGCATATAGTAGTTGTTCAATAATTGAATGCACAAATGAATAAATGAATAAATAAACTTCTTTTATAGTAAGATCATTAAGAAGCTACTCTTTTCTTCAGGGGGAGGGGACTTTCTATCATTGAGGTACTTCCCCAGCTTTTTTTGTTTGTTTGTTTATTCATTTTTAAATTTTGAAACACGATCTCTTTATGTGACACAGGTTGTTCTTGAATTTGTGATCCTCCCGCCTCAGCCTCCTGAGTAGCTGGATTGCAGGCATATGCTACCATACCTTGCAAGTAGCTATGCTTGTAAAGAAAGGATATATTCAAAATACTGGATAAGGATGAAGCATAAGAGATTGTTTGGGCCAATCTTGTTCTTTTGAAATAAGGTGATGTGCTAGGATCTTGAGTAACTTGCTCATTTTAAATATCTAAAAAAAGTAGAGCTAGAGTAAGGTCCTTCCTTCCTCTTGGATGAATGACTATTTCACCTCTGCTTTGTCATCTTCAGTTTTGCTTCCTGGTGATAAAAACAATGCTATCCAACTTTAGCATTGGCTTCTCTCTAGGGTTGATATGTTCTCTACACTTGTTTATTTTGATGGCACTTTCTTAAACATCGCTGAGCCATGGCCCTTGCATCTTCTCTATAATTGCTTAGGGGTCAGGCCAAGAAAGAGTTACAGAAAAGTAAAGGAGAATAAAATAGATATGTTTTAAGAAGCATAATGAGGAATGAACTGAATTAATGAATGCTACCGGGTATTTTATTAATTACAATTTAATATAATATGACAATCACAATTAGATTGTGATGTATGTTTGAAGTGGCTTTACAAATTACATTCTGAAGATATATTATGGGTATGATCTGGCAACTTTATTGCAATCTAAATTGAATTTTCGCTGCTCTCTCCTTCCTTCTATTCACCCCCCTCCCATTTAGCAGGTCTGGAATAAGCTCTGATGCACAGTGACACATAAAAAAGAAAAAAAAATAGAAAGGTTACATATTTTATACATATTTGAATAAAGCTATAAATTAGTCATTTTTGTCTTCATATGTGTGTTTGTAGATATAAAATATGCCTCTCTCACTGGTGTGCCAAAGTATTTCTAAATGTGAGATCCATGAGTGTGTGGGAAGCTTAGTCAATCAAAGGTACATAAAGGGTTATCCTTGTTCTAATTTTCTTACAGGGCCAAGAATATAAACAAATCTTTCTTCCTGAGATCTATATTTGGGAAAAAAATATTGAGTATAGAATTCGAGCCCTACTCTAAAGGGTGGCTGTTTGATACAGTGACGAGCACGTGGGCTTGGTTTCTAGTAGCCTCTTCACAGGAGTTACTAGGATGATAATGATTGTGAATATAATAACACCTATAAAATAATTGGTATATGCACCTTTCTATTAAATTTATACCTTTGTGCGCATAAAAGTTTGTCCATATAAGGCCTCAAAGAAAGAAATCAAGTTACTTCAGCTATACCATCAGTGAGTGTTCAGCATGGATCTGAAACTATCTCTCTTGCTCTAGCTCTAACCCTCTGCCGGTCACTTCTCTGTTATTTCTCAAATTCCAGCTTCACAATTTTTAAACTCTCTGCACTCTCCGCTTTGTTTAGTTTTTGTTTTACTGTCTTACTTGAAGAAATGTAAGAGTGAAATTATGATTGGTTTGTCAATCCAGAGCCCAATTTTGTATAGATCACCATTCAATACATCTATTCCATAATTCTATATCCCTGGAGGGCATCTTGCCTCCTAGACACAGGGCTGAGCACCTGTTCCAAGACTGGACAATACTTATCCTCCTAGGTGATTTTGGAGAGAGAAAAAAAAGTATGTCTCTGATGCTGGGGCACATATTATGGAAAACCGGACAAGCCCCACGTCTGCCACGTGGACGGAAACCCTGGTGATCGGAGGACTTGCAAGGGCAAGCCTGGTTCCAGTGGTCAATAAATTCTAGTAGAACTTCTATCCTAATTTTCTTTCTTTCAGTTTTATATTTCTTTATTGAACATCTCAAGATTCTAATGATAAATCATCTTCACTTAATACTGCTTCAAATTGGGTATTTGGGACTCTTAACCAGAAGAAAAACTCAATGTAGCTACTGTAGTTCTGAACCAGCCTTGTCCTTACTGAATAAAGTTCACATATTAATTTGATATCAAATATGACTAAGAGTCCCCTTTTAGCGTGATAGTTTACTAATTATTGGGAACATAAACTTTTTAAAAAGTCCCTTTCTGAAAGTCCCAGTACTACATGAGTTATACAGACTGTATTTCCTTCCATCCTTCCCTCTGTCTGCCCCTTCCCGGGCATCTCTCTCTCTCTCTCTCTCTCTCTCTCTCTCTCTCTCTCTAAAGATATGAAAAATGTTGTGTGACAGTTACTTGTTTTATGGAGTGAAACTATCTCATAGTGGTGATTGGGAGCCACTCAAATTGCTGGCACAACAAGCTTTTTC
Organism: Marmota marmota marmota; assembly: GCF_001458135.2. NCBI lineage: Eukaryota > Metazoa > Chordata > Mammalia > Rodentia > Sciuridae > Marmota > Marmota marmota. The sequence continues at coordinate 34,651,371 of NW_026000037.1, forward strand.
TTTTTTGTAAAACAGTACTTGTTTTAGATACATGAAGAAGGCAAAATTTCAGGTCTTTCAACTCCCAATTTACAAAAGGGTTTGCTCCCTTGCCCCTAAATCTGTGACTGTGAGGTCCTCATGATTTCTTATGGATGCCAAGGTTCACTTATTTCAGATCTGTTTTGAGGTCTTCATTTTCTTGGAATCTGTACTCTTGCCAGTAGTAAGGGATTTCAGGTCTAGGTCTCCTTCACTGTGTCTGACCTTGTCATGATAAAGGTAAGCTAATATGGAAAACTACTGCTTGGGAGTACATAAATGGAGATTATTAAATTTGTAGTTCATGAGATAAAATCAGAATAAATAGGGATATGGATACACAGAAAGGCTATTTGTTAAAATATTTCTGAAAAAAAAAGAAACATTGAACTTTAAAGTCACAATAGGAATGTGCATTTACATTTGGAAACTCCTTTCAGCAAATGATGTCATTTATAGTATGTATAGAATAAACTTTTTTGGTTATATAAAATATGTTATCCATAATGTTAACAAATAGATCTCCTTAGAGAAAGAATTTCTGAATACCTAAGATGACTAACTTAGAGTTCAAACAAAGATAAACTATAGGATTAAATTTATAAACTTCTTTTTAATTTTTTTAAGGATTGAAGCTTAAAAATGTTTTTGATGTTATTAGCTATGCAATAGAAATAGAACAAAAAAAACTATCTCTAAATTCTACTTAATAAAAAGCAGAAAGCTTCAGACAGATGTTTGAAATGACAAGTGCTTCTTTTTAAAAGCAAAATTTGATTAGAAATATCAGAAGTTAAAGGTGATGAAAGAGCAATAATGATGTATTTGGACATAAAAGAGCAGAGATAAAAAAAAAATCACAAATTTTAAATTACCTCTAGGTCATTTAGCTAAGCAATTAAACTTGCCAAGATACTTCTATATATGCAAATTTTACTCTTTGGAGTTTTAATTTTAAACAATTACAAAGTTCTTGAGAAACCATGGTTAAATTTATTGAAGCCCTCCCTAGTATTTTCTGCTTCTCCTGCTTAGTACCTGTCCATCATGTAATAACTCCACTCTCTTCATCCTAGTGATATAAAGGATTTTAGCCTTCTTTCTAACTCAAAAAGTAATCCACTTTGGCTTCAAATCTACTTTCTAGAACTGACCCCTGTAAGCATGACTACTTTACTACTTTTCAAATGCTTTCTGATACTACTTTTCAGTTGCCTTATGATAATTCATGTAAGAAATGACATTCAATTGTTAAATATAATTCTTAGTCAACCATAATTGTTGACTAATTTGCATGTAGCTCACCCAATGTGCAAGATGATGGTACTTGTTATTATGCTGTATTTTTTTTTCACTGCAGAATGCAAAAAAAAAAATGTTTTAGTTTTCAACTTAAGGCACTTAGCCCTCTCTATCACCTTGATCCTTATGTGCAGGACAAAATGAGCCAAAACTTAACACCCATTGATTGATATCTTACCTCTCTTATGACAGGCTCAGTGTTTCATTTCACTTTTCTTATGGGTAGTATTTTAATTTACAAATGGGCTTGCGTTTATCATTTCATTTGCATTTTAATTTGTATTCATTTTTTTAAGTGGGAAGCAAATCAACAACTTCAAGTTCCATTGATATGATTGACACTATAGCAATATCCTGTTGTTATTTAGTGCCCATCTGTTTTCAGATTGTTAAGAATCAAATTAATTGAATCTTCATATGATTCTTTAAGTGTGCATAAGGGGCAAGTTGTCTTTCAGTTTTATTTAGAGAATTGATTGGCTTCATTTTCTTGTTCAAAGTTAAAGAGAATTGGAAGGAGACAGTAATGAAGAGAGTCACAGACAAAGTTATGTCATCCATTGCTAGTACAGAATGCTACAAGTCAGGAAGAGCACTCACCATTGAGTTAAAGTCAAAAGGGAAGACAACTACTGAAGAGAAATAAACATCAAGCAACTGACTTTCATGAAAAATTAAGGAATTGTAGCTCTACTTGAAAAAAATGATATATATATGCATTTTGGTTTACCTTCTAGTATAATGTCCTAGTTTCTATGTTGTTAAAACTGCAGTAAAAGGCTAGATCACAGCATACCTATCTGATACCCAAATAGATATACCTCCATCTCTGTAAGAGAATTAGTTTCAGTAATACCGTTGGAACAACAAATAATAATAACTATTGCTTCCTTTTCATCTTCATCTTTGAAAGGATTGTCATTTAAAGGAAGACAATGACATTGACTTTGATGGTGCTGCTGTCCCAGTTGTGATAGTGTCCAAATTTGCAAGGTGTTATTCCTGGGGGAACTTGGCAAAGTAAATGCAGGTCCTGCCCACAACCTGAACAGGGATGGGAATGAAGTTCTACTAGGCAGAATGGGCTGGCTGCAAAATAAAAGCTAAGAAAAGTAGTGTCAAAAAAACCACAGAACATAGGAAATATTTTTGGAAAGCGGAGGCAGGAAGGGATAGCCAGATATTAGGGATTGAGCTTCATACTGAAAAGAGCAGTTTATATTGGGGAACAGCAAAGGAATAATTTCCAAGGAATATTCTTTGCCAAATAAGGTAGGAGGTGGGCTGTCCAGTTCCCAACAGGTTATGCCCAACTCTGGAGAGCAGAGATAGAGGTCATACGCCTTGGTCAATCTAATGTGTGCAGGGGGAGCCTGGATAATTCTCAAGGAAAAATCTAAATCTCCATGTCTCGATACCAAGTGAAGACCCTCAAGTAATTCACAGGCAGCTCCCTGAATGCAGGATTTCTCTGCAATATTTCTTATGGAATGCAAATCTACAATTATCTCAAATTAAAATGTTCAATTTTTTAAAAAATCACCAACTGCAAACATTCCATGTTCCACAAACATTAATTTCATTATTTCCTACTTTCCTCTGATTAGTATAGGTGCAGGTACAACATTTGTTTACACAGTTGCCATCATGTACACAATTTTGTACCATGTTTACTTTACAATACCAATCAATAACCTCTTTTCCCCTGTTATATAGTCTTAATAATTATTATTGACACATGTTCAGTCAATTTGATAGGCCATAATTACCTTTTTTATGAAATCAAAATGTGTACCTCTCATGTAGAACAGAAATCTACATTTGAATGGCAACATAGAAAATAAATTAGAAAAAAGTAAATTAAAGTCTTAAACTTCATCATGGCAGGAAAAACAAAGGCCCTGGAAAGTATTATCTAAGAGCCGTGAAATCTAACTTGAAATAGACCTTTAGCAAGCATATTATAGTTAATGTATTCACTTGTAAACTTAAGACAATTAAAAATAATTTTCCCATGATGAATACATGAAAATACATGATGAATATATGAAAAAATATTATAATATCTACTTTGTGTATGTTTCAAATTTCTCATATTAAAAATATTTTTACAAAATTATTTCCAAACATTCTTAGTTGGAGCTGGAAATATTCCTTAGTCAGAAGGACAGAATTAGCTCACATGGTACATGTGTGCCAAATAAAAAAAAATACCATGTTCTCTTACAGATAAAGGACATTGGGACTAAATATAAATGTTGTGATTTGGATGAGACCTTGGAACAGAAATCACATTCAGTAAATTTAGAGAGATTGAAAGAAATTATGATCTTTATTTAATAATATTGTATTAATAGTAGTTAACTATTTGTGACAAATATACCATAATAATGGAAGACGTTAATCATAAGAGAAACTATATATAGGGTATTTAGGAAATCTATACCAACTTTGTAATTTTCTGTAAACCTAAAACTGTTCTAATTTCTTTTTTAAAAAAGAGATGAATGTCATGATAATATTATTCAAATTCACTTATGCATTTCATGTATGAATTAAAATCTGCATATGCCAAACAAAAATATTATATCCCACAGTTCACAAGTTCAAATTCTAAGAGATCACAATAACAGAATTACAGAAACTCCAGTTTTATTGTATTATCTTTTATAAAACCACTGTTCAAATGCAAGAATATATAGTTAGTACTAGATTTGTATACAGGAGGTGAATTTGAAAGAAGTTTGAACAATTCTCAACCTTAGCAAGCTTGCTATCTTCATTAAACCCATTTAGCTGGTTCTTTTTCTTGACTCATGAGTCAACCGAAAACAGTTCCCAGAATTATCTTCCTTGTAAAATGTTATGCTTATTAAAGAAAAAGTAATTAAATCTATGAAATAAAACTAAATTTATAGATATGCACAATACTTAGTATTAACTATAGCAATTATTTAGAACTTAAATAACAAATAGTCTTAGAGAGCATTGTATTTTATCACTCGTATGTTATTTAGTATTTCTAGTGCATGACAACAATGAAAAGCAAACCAACTTGTAGTTGGTTTTATTTTTATTTATACATCCTCTAAGATTTCACTTCTATGACTTCATCTAGGACTTATGTCTGCTATCATCCTACCCTGAGCATGCTATTGAGTTAGACACAACTTTATATATTGGAATTTCAGCAATAATAATAGGTAAATAGCCAACTAAAGGAGATAATTTCATATCATGATAAGGGCTGGGTTCAATGTGCTGTCACCAGATTATCAAAAGATCTACTAAGCACTGTGCCTTACCCTTTGTAGTTAAGGATGCAAGAGGCAGCGTTTTGTTTTTTTTTTTTTCTTTTACCCACCACATTTCCTAAACATAAGGACTTAAAAAACTTTACTGAAATCCACAGGTTCCTGAATCTATGTAAGATTTAGCATCTAGTCTCAGAGGGAATGTGTTGTAACAAGTCATCCAAATCAACCTCTAGCTGTCTCTTGCTTGTCTTATCCAATAAATATGATACCATAAAAATGATATTCAAAGCAATGAATGGAAATTCAGAGAAATAAACTCTTTATACTGTATTATGGCAGAGGGAAGAGAATTCAAGTATCCCTGAGGTAATAATTTAAAGAAATATTTTATCCATTCCATGTGAATATCAACTGTTTCTGGTTCTCCATTTTTATTGTGATTGAAAGGAATAATTTAACCAGACCAGAAGCTTCATGGCAGGTGTCTAAGTTTTGCTCATGGGCTCTGGCAATGAGTCCCATATCCAGCTCAATAGATGTAAAGGTCTCCTACTTGAGTAAGTCTGAGACCATCTGCACATATTCTGCAATTTCTACAGAACCGATAACTAAGTAGAAATATGATAGGACCACCACCTTGCTATTCCTTGGCTCCTTTAAGATGGTTTTAATCATTCTAATCTCTGACATCTCCCATGCTTTTATGCTGGAAATGCAATATTTTGTCTTGGTCATGATTTCAGAGGCTTCTATTTAGTTTTTCCCACAGCAAAGCTCTAGTATGGGATCTTTTGTCCCACCTGCCAAGTACATCAATTTTACTTTTACTGGGGATAAAGAACACTGAGGTCCTCTGTAAGCTGCACTTCAGTCAGGACTCCAGTTATTACTTGGTCCCCATAAGACTCCACCTAATCAGGTGATAATAACATTTTGTTTCTGTAATTATCAGCACCAACATGGACACTGTGCTGTGTCTAATATTTCCCCTAATGTCTGAGTATTTCCTTTCTTTATTGTATGGTCACCAAAGTGGTTTTAGGTTACTTTGGAAAAGAACTGAGGAGACTTGTAGTGTGTACTATTGCTATGGTTTGAATCTATAATGTCTCCCAAAGGCTCATGGTTGAAGGCTTGGTCCTGGATGAGCAATGTTCAGAAGAAGATCTTAGGGGACATGATTGGATCATGAGGGCTCTGACCAAGTCAGTGGATTAATCCATTGATGGATCAATAACTTGATGACATTAGTGGGAGGTGGTAGAAACTTTAGGAGTTGGGCCTAATGTGAGGAAGTAGGTCACTGGGTTTGGACCCTGCAAGAGTATTGCTTGTCACTACCAGTTTCCTCTGACACACCTTCCCACCATGATATTTTGTCTCTTCTTACCTCCAAAGGAACAGAGACAAACAAACAGACTGAAACCTATAAAGACATAAGAAAAAAAAAATCTTTCCTCCTTTAAACTTTTTTTTTTCCTCCAGGCCTTTTGTCACCAGGACAAATAGCTGAAAACTCACCTGCCATTAGGTCTCCTGAGGCTGCCACTTCAGTCAGTGCCTTCTGAATCTTAAAATTAGCTCAGATCTGTAAACCAGATAATAGAACTTGACTTTTTATCAGGGTGACCATACACTTCCAATTAGTCAGGGATAAAGAGTAAGCAGCAAGCTTGTTGGCTTTCCACCTCAGCCTAAGGAAACTGTTCTAGCAATCACCGCTTCCCCCCATTCTCCTTCAAGCCTTGGCCAAATTCTACCTTGTTTAATATTAATGGTAATTGTGTCCTCTGTCAACTGATAGTTAAGCACAGCCACTTGGCCTCTCTCACAATGCCCCCCCCCCACCATGATACCTATAGACAGTAATAAGCTCAGCCTTGTGACTTCTTTTCCTATCTTTATCCCTGGCTTGCAGGACAGAGCTACCTATGAAATCCATTTGAGACTCTCACCAGTGTAATTCTCTGAACCTCGGTTAATAATTTGTGGAATATAACCTTTGGGTTGGTTTTCTGGCCTCTTATAATATTAGCATTTTATCAAACCCACTGTACCCAGTTGTTTTTTCATTCATCCACCTTCTTTTAAGATAGCTTACACATTTTTTACTTCATTTATCTCTGGCCATAACTTTTACCAAATTTCTAAATGCCACATTAATATAGACCTTCCCTTATTAGTTGAGGTTCTAGGCAGATTATTAAATTCAATATCCTGAGTCTGTGTACCTACGTCAATGAGGTTATGCTTTTCAAGTCTTATATTCTGGCTCTCTTATTATGCACTCTTAAAAACCATCCACAGTGTTACTCCCTGTGCTCCCACTAAATTATTCAGTTCCTTCAGTGTATATATCTTCCTAGTAATATCCACCATAACCCAAGAATGGAATTTAATTCTATATCATGTCTAGCATACAGGAAAAAAGTAGGGATAACACGGCGGCAGATCACCTGTCCCTTTGCAGGTAAGGGGGTTCAGACCTTTAAAGAGCAAAGGATCAAAGCATATCTGGTGAATGAAGTATGGGTGATTTCTGCAAATTCTGAGGCTCCCGAGAGTTCTCAAATGCCAGTATTATCATAAACATCTATATGGCTGTCTGCATTTCATTTTTTATATACCTAGGTTTTCTCAACCATGACTCAATGTTAGCATAGATCTGCTTATGTTGAGTACTTAAACATCTTTGGGGCTCTGAATCTCTAAGCATTAGGTCTTTTGTGGCTTTTCTTCTTAGTCTTTAACTGCTTGTGGATAGCCCTCAGTTTCTCATTCTTCTGTAGGGCCTCAATATTACCCTATTAGAAAGTCACAAACTATGCTCTTTTTAGGCACTGTCCCTTTATAACATTGAAATACACAAATCATCACACCTGCAGAGCTTTCTCTTCCACAGGGATGTATTCACAAAGGTTGCGTCAGATAAAATATTTAGTGACTGGAATATTACTATGTACCACTATATGGAGAATAAACACTATCCTCTTTACCAGCTACTTTGGGGCTGCTCCCTGCCCACAGCCCCACTGTAATGAGTCTTGACACTCCCAGCATAACTTGCCTGAGTTTGAATTTTCTATGAAACAGACACCAAGGTAGGATCACAAGTTCGAACAATTTATGAGGGAGGATCTGAAGAAGGCTGTTTCCCTTAAAGAAGGCCAAATGGAATTTAAAGGCAGATGGTCAAGGCCCCTGTGGCATCAATGGATACACAGTAAAGCTGAGGGGCTTTCAACCAAAGGAGTAACTGTTCCCTGTCACAGAAAGTAGAAGCAATCATAGGCAGAACAAGCAGGATTTCAGGGCAGCCGGCAGCTATGGCCATTAGCAAGGCTCTAACCTGAATTGAGAGAGACTTTCTTGAAGGCAGCATGAAGCCTAACTGTTAATAGCCCAATTAAATATGTTCCTCAGCTTATAGAAAAAATAAAGATACATAAAAGTAGGAAAACTAAAAAAACTTTCTGAAAAAGATAGCTAAATGTCTTAGTAACTAAATGGAGACTCACATCTTTCTTCATCTTAGTATATTGTTCAGACAACTTAAAATTACTTAATAGTAAGAAAGGGATATATTATAAGAATAGCTCTTACAGTCCTTGTTTAATACAAGGATTATAGAATTCTATTCAAAAGAATAAAAATAAATATATAATATTGGAAATAAAATATCTTGTTTAAAATAATTATCTGACAAAACAATTAAAATGAACAATGATAAATCAACCAAAACTTCAATTTTTTTATATTTATAAATTCAGCTTATATAATATACAAATATTCTTTAACATGGTATAAAGAATCACAAAGATAATTGGAAACTGATATGGATCTTTTTACGGCCCTCAGTGGAAAATCGTATTATTATAACTATATGTGTTTTTTTCAAATTAAGTTGTAATTCTATGAAATTCAAATTTATTTCAATGTGATATTTTTATAATGTCAAAATTACTTTGAAATTCATCTGAAAAGTAAATGAACAAATAAAACACTAAAAATAAAAATAATGAGAATGGCATTTTGTTTCTACATATTATGGCATATTGCTAAGTCATTTTCTTAAAATTATAGTCTTCTTGCTAATATATATGAATAATTAATTAATAAGTATAAATACTCAAAAACTGGTCTTCAGATTTATATTTTGTTTTTGTTAGGAAAGATGGCATTTGAAATTAGTGCCGAAAAATATAAGATAAATAATTCATACTGTAACACACAATTTTTTGGACATAAAAGTAATTACTATTCAAAAACTAGCATGTTTAAAATAGCTACCCTGTTAAGGGTAATTAGTTGGGTACAGAGTATTAATTATACCCTTATTCTCACATTTTGCTGAGATCTGAAGATGTTCTGGCCCATGGATCTTTCAGATTTAAAACTGGGACAACTTTGGTCATCCTAAATGATGGCAAACCAGAGATTTGAAGGTCATGGTGTAAAGAACCAATGAGCTAATTTGTGGGATTATCAGTAGATGTGCACAGAATTCTGTGTAAGAGTTTTGGGGTCAGAGGATGTGTAGGCAGTTAAATCATGCAGGGCCTTGTGGGATGAGGAAAGAATATTGGAGTTTTCTTCAAGTGTGATTGGCCTCTAGCAAGGGTTCTTGAGGGGGGAGTGACTCATGTGCTTCCATATGGTAAAAAGAACGTTTCCAGCTGTCAAGGAGAGAATAGAGATGCCTCCTTCTTCCTAGATAACAGATTGGGAGGAACTGCACAAAAACATTTTATTGCTAATTTTGAGTGGTGAGAGGATTTTATTTTTAATTACTTTTTTTGAATTGAATTTTTTACTGACCTGAATTATTATTATAAACAATAATAATTTTATTTAAAATCGTTTTGTAATATGATCTGCAGGTAGAAAGAAAGTGATGCTGGAACAATTTAGTTAAGTGTAAGTCTAATAAAATGTGACTCTATCCAAATTCGTAATTGGCTTAAGCTAACCGAAGAAAACTAAAAGCCACACTCCCTTATCCACAACTTTTTTCATCCTGAGACACCAAACTCCAGACTTGGATCTGGAATTCAGACTTCATGAATATAAGGAAAAAAGGATAGTTTGGATACAAGAGCAACAAAAATCAATTTGCCCATATCAGCAAAGAAAAAAAAAAAAAGGTAGCTATATGGTTTTACTTCAAAGATTTGAAATGTATCAGTTTACACACACACAGTTGATTTGTGAAAGTTACTACATTGAAAAGAGCTTCCTAATAAAAATGAACCATAAGTGTTTACAATGTTAATGACCACCGAGTTTTTTTTTTTTTTTTCCCTTTCCTTACTCATGGATAACGATACTGTCAATTGTATCACTTGAAACTATGAAGGATAATGGCTAGGTAATTACTTGTTTTTCTGCACGCCCATGTCATTACAAATTAGTGAAGTCTACCTCAAATTGTCAGCATCCAGCTCCATTGATCTCTTAGTTTCTAAAAGCAGAAAGTTACAGCGATGTGCAGTTAATGCTGGCAGCTGCAAATAGACTGCCTACAGGTCTGTTTTTGTAAAGAAAATTTTCAATTAGTGAAAGCCATGGGCATCCACTTTCAAAAAGAGGAAAAAGAACTTCCCTATAAATCTTTGATCTTTTCTGCTGCATCATGTTTTTCATGAAAGAGCGTTACAGTGCTCCTGCTTAAAAAGATTCTAGAAAATAATTTCATTTTCCAGCCAGTAAGATTAAAGACTTAGAGCTTATACTCAAATAATGGTACAGGAATGAAATGTTAAATTTATTTCATGTTTCTAACAGATTTGCTAGACTAAAATTAGTTAAGAAGTAATAAAATAAGGAAAAAAAACTATTCCTTTCACTTTTTAAAAATGAGTAGCATCAGTATTTGTAGATTGGTAAGGTGTGATCAGAATGTTCTGATCTTTATTTATCTTGCCATCACTCTATGAAACTATTGATGTTTTCAGAGGTTTCCTTGATTTAAGCAATCTCCTTTCAAAAAAAAAATATGGTTTTCAATGTTTGCTGTTTTCCTGATAGGGGATAACTTTGTGATAGCAGAGGAAGGATAACTCTGGACCACTTCTTCTTTCCATCAGTTTTGCATTTTTATATTGTATTACCTGACTAAAGAAAACAAAGCTGTTTGGTTCCTGTTATATGCAAGTTCTGAAGGATGTGGACATTCAATAGGACCATGCTTAGGAAGAGTTGTTAGAAACCATTAGAAAAGAACCATAATTTCAGATGAACTAAAACTGTCAAAGTGCTAAGAAAACATGAGTGCATCCTGGAAATAGGGCGAAAGAAGGTTTGTTGGAGCACTCTGAGTTGTCACTTTCAAGCATATGGCTTTGTGTGGAATGGGACAATCTGGGTTGAGAATTTTACCATCTCTGCAGTAAAAATAAATAAATATCACCTTATTACAAGTAAAAAAAATATTATCATGTCTCCCCATTATAAGGTTTTAATAGTTAATCCCATCCTGTCTGGTATCCAAACAATGTTTTTTTTTCTAAGTCTTATGTCCTTCACTTGGAGGAGAATAAAATGGGATTTCCCTGCAGTGCCTACTATGTGTCAGCATCCTGGGAACTAAGATGTGAATGGTTAGCAAACTCTGATTGCTAAACCAATAGTCTACTTTCTTTCCACAAACATGAGAAAACTTATGATAATTTTAACCATGGTTAGGAAAATCTATTAGTAACAACTTTATAGGTAACAGATTATAAACAGAAAACATCAAAATGTGTAATATTATGTAATGTAATTTCAATCATAATGATTAATGTAACTTATTATTTATGCTGAACCAAGAAGAATAACAATTATAAATTACTTAAATTTTAAATTAGCTTTATTATTTTATTTGATTTAAATTGTAAATCACCTGTATGGGTTCAATCTTTCTGCTTTGTATTTCTATAATTATGATAAACTCATACATTACAAAGAATAAAAGAAAATACTGGTACAGAAAATTTCTATTGAAAGCCAATAAAGAAAGAAAACTCCATACAGTTTTAGGGGAAAATAAATGACATCCCAATACTCTGTCATTTCTATTATCTGCTTATTCTTTCTTTTTACCTTTCAAACAAAAATATTCCTGGAGAACTACTCGAATATAGCAAACAAAAGAGATGGGAAAGAAAGTTCTCTTGAAATTAAAATTAGTGGCAATTATATCTTAAAAGGAGGAGATTTAGGCCCAGGCTATACTTTCTAAAGTGTATTTTTTTAGAAAACAGTCATAAAGTGCTATAAGAAACTCCCACAAAAGTCTATCTGGTCAAAGAATCAAAGACGTGAGAGTACTATCAGTGTTAATATATTCAAATACAGTCATTTTTTATTTTTGCTCTGCATGCCTAATTTAGGTATGTATCTCATAGCAATTCCCAAACTTCCTTAGATATGGTAACTTTTTCTATCAGATACATTCTTTTTTGTTTGTTTGTTTCTTCTTGGTGGTGGGGATTGCATCCAGGGCCTGGCACATATTAGGCAAGTTCTCTACCACTAAGCTACATATCCAGCCTGGATAACATTCATATTCTTGAATGTGCTGTTGAGCAACATATGGGAAACATTTTTTTTTTTCCTTCAGGTAATGCAGACATTAAATATAAGACCATAACTGTATTATTTTCTTTGCTTTTTAAACATCTATCCATTCTGTTTTCTCATCTTGTTCTTTGTTTACTGCTTTTGTTTATCTTACTGTGATCTTGGGAAGTTAATGTTTCAAGGAAACAAGAGATTCTTTAAATATTCTTTACTAATGGTAAACTCATACATTATTATTATAAATAATAATATGTGTTCTTAAATGATTGTCTTCATTTTCCTATCTGTGTTCTGCTTTGCCACATTGAATATTTTTTCATACTAAACAATAAATCAGTTTAGCCAAATGTTTTAATTTTTGCATTTTAATTTGTGTTTAGATGAACATTATTTTATAAGTAATTGTTCTTAAAAATATAAGCTTGTTTCTAAATTGGTTTGAACATCTGACATACAGAAAACTTTAACCTGGTGGATTAAAAAATGATGTATTCCCTCTATACAAAGAAACTGATTACATGCCAAGCCTTTACAATTCTCTTATTCATAAATTGATCAAATGTTACAATCTTTAATTATGTTTTCTCTTTATCCAACTCAAGCGTGAAAATATTCAAATGTTATTATTTTATTTGTGAACAAGTTGCTAGACTTATATTTACTTTGCTAATTCTAGAGGCCCTTCTTAGTTGGTTCACCTTTAAAACCTGTGATTCTAAGTAAAGACATAAAAATAATTATACTGTTGGTAAAATATAAAAATGTTTCTGCAGCAAACTACACCTTTTCTCATGAAGCACTTGTATTTTGAAAGTATTTTCCAGAGGGTTCCATGTCGGCAATTAATGGCAGAGTGCTTGGTGTGGGAGTCTCTGGAGAAGTGGAAAATTGGTTCTGCAAATTAGAGACTGAGAGCAAAAAACCAAAAAGAGCAGTCATAGATGGGTGACACTACCTTGGCAGCAAAGGTGAATGTGTGAGGACTGATAGCCAGATGCAGACAGATCATTTTATGTCTAATTGATTAAAAAAAAAAAAAACATAAGTAAGGCAGATACACTAGAGTTGTATCATGAAAACTGTCAGCATTCCTATTACTAAACATTCCTTTATTTTCTCGGTACACCAATGACTGTCACAATGAACTAACTATAAGCCAATACTTGGTGGGCTTGGCCTCAAGCCAGTAGCAATGTTTATTTTTTAAACCATGAAATGTACTTGGCCTTCTTCAGTTACCAAGAAAAGAAAAAGAAAAAAGGAAAACTCAGTTGGCACAAACTAACTTCATTTAGAAAACATGAATTATTATTCTGCCAAAACCTTGTCCTATTTGAATTGAGGCCTTGGTAAGGCAGAAATCCTTAAAGGGGCATTTTTTTTTGGTACCAGTCATCATTTGTGTGTTCCATGAAAAATCATACTCCCAACAGTATAGCTCAAAATACGTTTCTTATGAAATCAGATGATGGGATGGGATTTTTTTTTCCAGCACAAATATGGTCCATTGTAATTTATTTTTATATAATGTATTAATATCAGGTTCCAAACTATCAAGGACATAATATACCTTGACTAAAAAGTATTCCAAATACAGATTTACCAAATATATTAGGGCTAGGGCAAAGTCTAAATTCATTTACAATATATTTTTAAAAACAATTTAAACATGTATATGGAAATTCATCTTCTTTGAAGCTATTCTCAAATTTTGCTAAACATTCATTATTGTAGATGCTCTGAGTAAATTATAGAATAATGACAAAATTAGTACTTACTCTTTAGTAATTTATAAAAGCTAAAGGAGTTATCCCTTACAAAATCTTTTATATAATTTATCTCTATTTTTTTCCTAAATTCTAGCCAGACACAATGTTTGGTTGCAAAATTTGAAAAAGGAAACTGAGTCCTGAAACATTTTCTTTATTGGAAATAAATTGGAAAATACTTCTTGGTCTTAAATTTAAACTAATTACTACTCTTGTTTGATATGACATACATTTGCCATTAAATAATTTGCATAAAATTTCAAATGCCCGGAAAATAACTAGAATGAATATGCACACATTGAACTATTTTTTTCTATGTTAACTACAATTTCTAAGTAGCCATCTGATCACAAGCAGTACTTATGTTATCTAATGAATTATCAATATGAAAACATAATTCTGTTTCTTAGAGATAATACTTTTGATTCAGTGGGTGAGTGCCTATTATGAGCTTATATCATGGTAGATATTTTTATATACATCACCTTATTCAAGTCTTGACAATCACCTAAGAAATTGAACAGTCTCATAATATAGATATGAAGGGCAGGAAAGTTTGGATGATTTTTCTAGTTAGCTGCAAAATGAAAATTTAAGTCTATAACTTTCTGATTTTAAAGTCCACATTTCCAATTTTATTTAGCATATTGTAGGCTCAATACCAATAAAAAAAGATTTGCTTCTCTTTATGGCATCATATTGCAACATGGTGTTTACCTTAATGGTAAAAGACTTTTCATCATGTTTAATTTATTTACTCTACTATTACATCCCTAGATGTAAATAATAATTAATATATTTAATATTAAAGTTGTTTAGAATCTCTCTATTTTCTGTTGGTTAATTTGGACTTATAATGTTAATTAGGTATAAAATAACTAACAATAAAATAATAACTATATAGCATGATTATGCACTTATTGTATGCATAATTGTGAACAGCAGTCTAGAAATGTCAGAGATAGTAAAAAAAAAGAAAGTCATTATTTCTGTTTAGACTTAGAAATCTGAAACTTTGTGATCTAAATTCTGCTAATCTTCCCCTCTGCAAGAATCCTGAGCTTCTCTATACTATGATGATATTTTTTTAAACAAGCATAGTCAGTGAAAATTGGAAAGAATTACATATTTCTTGAACTATGAGCTTACAATTATTCATTTTCTTAGGCACTGAAGTTTATCCCCTAATGGACTATGTAAAAATACCGATTTACTTTGACTATTTTCAATTGAGACTGTTAATGTTTCCAACATGGGCTGGGGATGTAGCTCAAGCAGTAGCGCGCTTGCCTGGCATGCGTGCGGCCGGGGTTCCATCCTCAGCACCACATTCAAACAAAGATGTTGTGTCCGCCGGAAAAAAATAAAAAAATAAAAAATAAATATTAAAAAAATTCTCTCTCTCTCTTTAAGAAAAAATGTGTCCAACATTTCTCTGCCTCTGGTTCATAGTTTTATTTATTTATTTGTGTGTGTGTGTGTGTGTGTTCTTTGGAAGTAAGGGGTGAATTGTCAGCTGATTTAGCATTTATTAGGGATCAATCATCTTATTTATACTTGAACCAGAAAAAGCTACCCTATTATACAGAAATGAGGGATGCCCCCAACATTTTTTTTTTTGTGTGAACATCTTCCTCCTCTGACTACAATAGAATGTAGAATTTTTTTACAAAAATAATTTACAATAATATTAAATTTAAAATAATTTTAAAATAATATTTTATATATTTTAATTGTCTAGACTTTGGACAATTCCATCAATCCATTAAAAAGTGCCTGCTCTATTTAACTCTATCTAGGTAATAGATCCTTTATAAATCCCCAAGGCCTCATCAACCCTTCCATTTACTTTAAAATGGTTAAGAGATTTGGATCACACCTTCATAAAATAAGTGTCTTTCTTTCCTTTTTAAAGTCCTCAACATTTTAATGGAAACTCTGTGATATAGTATGAAAGCAGAAGTAAAATCAAGGAGAAACAAGTGTCCCAGGTGGAGCACCCTCCAGACCCTCCTGCAAATGTGACAGACTAGCAGGTATCCTGACTCAGAGTTAAAACAGAATGACAGAAGATGAGTTTCATTGGCCTTGTTTCTAATTCCTCCTGCAACCTGTCAGCTCTACCAGTGCATGCATGATTTAGAGATATGGATGTGAGCCAACTGGCCCACAATCAATCTCTACAAGAAAAAGGTGATACTGCAATTCAAAAGGAGAGACAGAGGTGATTTAGGAACACTTGAAGAAAATTGCTCACCCTTAAACCATAGAGGTTCTTAAGCTTGAGATGTTACTAAATCAAAAGTACTTAGAGTCTGATTTAGGAAAATTTCAGCTATGATCTGTAGGACAATACTGAATTGAAATGGGCCATCTACATGAGCTATGCTAAACCATGAAGATATGTATATATGAGCAAATTCATTAATCTTTTAGGAAGTGAACAAATCCAACATTAATTATTATTATTATTTCATTTTTGAGATGGGTCTCATTATGTTGCCCAAGCTATCTTGAACTCCAAATATCAAATAATCCTCCTGTGTCAGCTACCTGAGTAGCTGGGACTACAGGCACACACCATCGCACAGGGCTAAAATAATAATTTTAACAAAATCATTTTATAATATAGAATTGAAAAGCTTGAACCTAGGGAAAATATCCTAACAAAAGGCAAATAATATTTTTTGAGTTTTACTAGGAATAAGATTTTAATGTTGAGCAAATAGAAATTGACTCCGCTTTCATAGAGCTTACAATCAAGATCTATGATGCCCAATAGAACTTTGCACAGTGAGGGAAATATCTTTTTTTCTGCTCTAATACTGTAGCAAGTAGATGTAAAGGACTATTAAGCACTTGGCACTTGAAATGTGACTAGTTTGAATGCAGAACTGAAATTTAAATTTTTTTAATTAATTAAATTTGTATAGGTAGAGTGACTAACAGCTACTGAACTGGCCAGCATAAATCCAGACAGACCTTACTCTAGCAATTGAGAAAATATATAATTGCTTATTAACACAAAGTTTCTGAAGGTAAAGTGATTGTGAACCATAAAGTTGAGGGACTCTACTAGCTTGGGCCAGGTTGTTCAGGAAAGTTTCCTGAGGAAGTCCATCTCAGGTTAAGTTCTGAGGAGTGAATAGGAAGTATTGGCCCTGGGATATGAGGGAAAGCACAGTGAGCAACATATGCAAAATGGTGCATGAAGGGGAGCCCATTCCACACAGGCATCACAGCTGGATTACACTCTCCACTCTGCCAGAGTCACCTCTGCATCTGAATTCAAAGGGGAGAGCAATTGGTTAGAGGTGTAGGCAGCATTCAGTTCTTGTAGGGCTTTCTAGAACATAAAATATATA
>NW_026000037.1:34668663-34705181 GCF_001458135.2 Marmota marmota marmota
GAGAGAGAGAGAGAGAGAGAGAGAGAGAGAGAGGAATAGAAGCAAGCAGTAGATGCTATGACAAAGAATTGCAAGTCATGGAAGTATTCCAGCAAGACAGGAGCTTAGCAGGACTAAGAAGACAGTAATACAGAGGAGAGAAGTGGATGTTTTCTGAGGTTTGGAAATTAAAACCAATAGTATCTGATAAATTGGATCTGGGGCAAGGAAAAACCAAGTATCAGTGTGAAACCTCAGGACTGGATGGATGGCAGGGTTATTCACAAATGAAAGAAACTGGAAGACATTCCCATCTGGGTATAGACATGATTGTTTCAAATATCAACTTTGTGAGTTTGTACTGGCTTTGTGATATTTGAGGGTGACATCATCAAATAGATACTCAGGCACAGAGATCAGAAGATATTTCTGGTTAAAAAATTCAAATAACTTGAGAGTCATTTGTGTGTCAATTAAAAAGCTTATGGGCAAGTAAGTAGTTTCACAGGGTGAGAGGACAAAGTAAGAAGAGAAAAGCATTTGAATTGAGCCATTCATAATTCCAAAGTTTCATTTATTTTCTGTATTGATTTAATGTTTTAATTAACTTTTGTCTCTAGGCCATCTCAAGTTATCTTAGATTTTGAATACCTAATTTTTTGAGCTGTATTTACTGTGGCTCATTTACTCCCAAGTTAGAAATTGTAGGAAGTCGCTAACCTAGGGTATTCTTCTTCATGCATGTGTAAAGTTTATAATTTTTTCTCCCCTTTGCCTTCCTTAAATTTTCAGTCAAAATTCCTATTCCCTCAAATTGCAATTAAGCTATTCTAATAAAAAATTACAGTTATATAACAAACCAATTTTTAAAAGGATACTAGTTTTTCATCCCAATACATATGAAGTTATTCAATAAATAGAAGTACATTCTTATCATTAAATTTCTGGAAGGGGAAATAATGATAATGACCTAAGGATTGCTAACAATCCTTCTTCTACCACCACCCCAGCATTTTTCCCCACTGCAGTTTTTTTCTATGCATTTTGTGGTCATAAAGCACTCTTGAATCAGCTACAATTCCTCAAGGCAACAATAATCCATACCTACCTCAGAACCTCTTTCCAGTAGTCATTCTCAGGTACCAACATCCCCATTAGTAGGTTCACATAGGCAAAACAAGAAATGCTTCAGCCATTTACTTCTGCTATTTTGACATTGTAGGGTTTGCTGGAATGTCTTCCTGGTAAGTTTTTGAAACAAGGGAACTGATGACTGGTATTATTTTCAAGTTGACTCTTTTTCAGAATCACTCAAAATATTGGGAAAAGGAGTTTGAAAGTGTCTCGTGATCATGTGATAAAACAGCAAATAAATAGTTTGTTATAAATTTATAATTGCAAACATCTTATAATTTGTCATTTTAGTAATTTGTGAATAAAATTTTAAGATACTACAGTATTGTTTTATATATATTTATGCGTATGTATGTATATATATATATATGCTTGTATATCGTTTAATACATTTATAAAACCTACAGTGTAGACTCACAGGTTCATTATTATATTATTTCTTTGCTAATGACAAACTCTTCAAAAATGAGTAGATTAAAACAGTAACCTAATCATTTAGTGTATGACTGCTTTTTAACTAGTTGCATTGAATTCAGCTGATTATTTTCCTGGAGTCTTCCAGGTTTACTCATGCCTCTATAGTCAGATACTAGGTCAGCAAGAGATTCCACAGAGTCTCTGATCCTCCACAAACCTATCTCTGGGTTGTCCATATGGTTGCAATGTCAGAGATTCCAAGAACAAGAGAAAGTGTGTAATGCCTCTTAAAACTCAAATTTAAAACTTGTGAATTTTGACTCCCCCACTTTCTGTTTGTCATAAAAAGTCACTAGGCCAGCTCAGATTCAAGGAGTGGAGACACACTTGGAAAGGGGGAAAAAATCCATGTCCAATTTTTTGAAACATGTATCATAGACTTGCAAAATAAAATTCTTTTTTTAACAGTTATTTTGTAAAGACTTTTTTATGTTTCCTACTTAGTTCTGGTTTTTGTCTTCTCTCTCCAATTCTATTAAATTGTATGTTGTCATATTCATGGGGAAAAGAACATATCTGTATGGTTTTCCATGTTTCATGTCCAACAGAGTGCAACAAGCCTTGGACCTTGTCAGGAAACTTACATTAAGTGCACTGTGCATTTCTGGTATTATTAATATATACCTATTCTGCCATTCATTACTATGCAATGGCTCTTTCTGTCCTGTAACTTCTTGACTGGAGCCATTTTATTGTGCTCATTTTTGTAGACTTTGCAGTTGGAACTATGCCTGGATATAGTGAAGCATTAATAATTCTTACATAATAATTGCATGAACAATTAAATAAATAATATTCTAGAGCTAAATTTCCCTGAATAGAGAATTAAAACTTAAACTAAAGAAAATAATATAATAAAGCCATTCTTCAGAAATTATTAGACCTTAGTGTTATATTTAGTACAAAGACTAAATTTTTAATGAGAAAAGCAAAAAATTAACATGTCCGCTCCTCATCTTTCTCTCTCCTCTAGGGCCTCAAGAATATATATTGACTCACCTGGATTTTTCCCTGAACTGTGCATTTTTTCAGTAATTATACCAGCATTTAGTTGAGTTCATGGTACTTTCTTTGATTATCATGAAATAATTAAGTAACCATTTATCCATTTTTTTTTTTTGCACACACACCTGGTTTAGTGTATATTTTCTTGGTGTCCTTTTCTACTCCCAAATTAATATAACCTGGACTATAAAATATGTGATTATCATAGATAAAAACTGCATTGAATGTGATGCCAATAGAAGTTCAAAGGTTGAAAAATCACCCCTATAGTATTGTGATCGTACATAATTTTGGACACTGGACCAAGCCACATAACATCACTATACCATTATACCATGTTTTCACTGCTGTTCAAGACTTTTGTCTAATAGACCTCAGAAAGAACTAGAAAGAACATGAAGCACCTCAACTAAAGGTCACCAGAGAGTGGCTTGTGCATAAACAAATTCCTTTGAGCTGTTGCTACCATAACCAATAAATAATTTATTAAGAAAATGGAAAACCTCCCCAGAGATTATGACAAAATCATTGGGTTAAAATGCATGACAAAAAATGGCATTAAACCTTTTACCTAGGGAGAGGAGTGTTCCTTGGCCTCTCTGCACTTTTGCCTTCTGCCCTTTCACAGCTGACCTAAAGTGACAGAATCTGTGTGTTCCTAATGGAGTTGGGCTGTGGGAACAAGCTACTTAATCCTGGAATGTGATAGCAATGGTGAGTCCCAGTGGTGCACAAGCAAGGCAAAAGTGTAAGTGAAATTACAAGGTGTGTGCTGATTTTATATTTCAATATGCACTTTCATAGAGAGTTTCTTGTCTCAATAACATATCACCTAGCCAACTCAACATTTTGCTTATAGTTTAATTAGTAAAATTTCCTTCAAGTCAAATTTTTAAAAGTCAGACTGCACATTATTTAGTGAATGCAGTTGGCAGGGCAAGTAGTATGATATTTTCTTTCTTTCAAAATGCAAATCTGCACATACAGGGTTCTGTAAAGCTATCAGGCCAAGGCTTTATATAACTTCCAAAGAATAATAGCAGATTCTAATGTAGAATGAAATTCTCCAGATAAATATGATTAACAAATTTTCCAAAAAGTTTTTTTGACTGGATTTTTTTCATAAACCCATAACTTTTGTGGTTGCTAACTTTTAAACCTCTTTCTATCCAAATTTTGAGTGGATCTATCCAGAAACAAACAAACAAAACCAAAAACCAAAGCAAAACAAACAAACAAGAATAATGAGGCTGGGCCTGGAGGAGGTGAAGCTAAAGATTCTGTATGATATCCTATGACAGTGAAATGAGATGCTGGGATATGTGACATGCTTTCACGGAAAAAAAAAATCTCCAGAATTACATGCATGGCTTTGGCATCTAAATATGCAGGCAGACAGTCATAATTCACTGAGAAGCTAGCTCATTGATATTTTAGTTTCTCTAATGCTTTGAGTATACACTTCATCTTTCCTATTTTCATTACAAGCTTTTCCTCTTTTTTTTTTTTTTTTTTTTTGCTGTTTTTCCCAGGAGAACCACCATGAAGGGCATGGGATTCTCTCATTCCTCTGGACTCGTCAGCATTTGTACCTACAACTACAAAAAATAAGAACTGAACAACAATGACAAGGACAGATTGCTTTTCCCCCTTAGCAATAATAATTATTTTTTTTCTTTTAAAAATATTAAATAAGTTTCCTTTTGGATATCATGGCCTTTATTGGGGTCTGTTAAACGCAAGGGTCTAAAAGTAACATTAATAGAAAAAACTTGGAAACATTAAATAAAAGAAGCAATTTAGGACTGAAAAGAAGAGAGCTTCATTCTTCCTTAGATTCCCATTTCTCTGGATGCCTGGACAGGGATACTTCCATTCCTTACTTGATGTCTAAACTATCACCTAATGATAAAATCTACTCACATGAGGAAATATAACATTATGCATTTCACTACTTGCCACTGTAGAAATTGAACTTTTTTCTTCCTTGTATTTCATACCTATCTATCTAGACTCTTTGTTTGGAGTCAAAGAATATTCAAGCCTCTGAAACTTAGGAGGAAAAAAGTAGCATACCTTTGCAAATGATTAAAAAAAAACTGTCTTAGGGAAATCTGTCATTTTTCTCTCAAACACTTTCTACATTCCCTCATTTCTCCTGTGTCTGTTTGCCAGAAACAGAACAGCAGGTATTTTTACTTATCAATAAGTGTGAAACTATACGCACATGGTGTTTGTGTATTTTTTTTCCCCTCTTTCATTTTTAACAAGAGCTAACTAACTACCTCTAGGTGAGTTTTTAGTTTTTGGAGAATTGAAGACCATGGCAGGTTGGTAACAAAATTTAAATATTTAGGCAATTTTGTTCATCACAGATTTTGAATTAATTATATTAGTCACCCTCTCCAGTTTAATAAAACACTGAGAAGTAGACAGGAAGAACAGAGAACTTTTTTTTCCTCCTTTTTAAAATTCTTCTTCCCACAGGGAAACTACTGTTCTCTTATAACCACCAGAAAAATGGAAATCTGGATGATATGAATCAAATTGTACTGCCTTCATTGATTCATTTATTTATCTTGTATCTCTCATATAGACACAGATATATTTAATAAACTATCTTCTAGATTGTGCAGATATGGCAGTGAAAAAGAAAAACAGGGTGCTTACAATTTGGGCTGTGTGGAGAGAATGAATACTTCCTCAAGGACATTTGTGGTAGTTAAATGAGGTAGAGTTTCTGCGACCAGTAATAAAGGGTGAAATATAGAAGGGAACAAGGGATTGAGTAGTTAATAAGACTTTTTATTTATTTATTTTTTTTTTGTGGTAGTGGGAACTGAATCCAGGGACACTTTATCTCTAATCCTCATTCTCAGCCCTTTTCCCTTTAATTTTTTTTTTTTTTTTTTTTTGAGACACATTCTTGGTAAGTTGCTGAGGCTACACTCAAACTTGTGATCCTCCTGCCTCATCCTCTGAAGATTACAGGCATTTGCCACTATGCACTTACTAAGTTTCTTTGTTCAGTTGAACCCTTTTCTAGTAATATATAAAATTTCCTTAATAAACCTCACCTTTGGAGAATGAGTCAGTGCATTGTCTGATTCTACGATTTTTTTTTTCCTATCGACCACTAAATGGCTGTTACTTGCTTTCTTCTCTTCTTTCCTTGCCAAATCTCTAAAGTATGCCACTCCCTTTCAAATTGCTTCAATATGTTCTAGAAGTTCATCTTCTTAGAATTGCAACCTCTGATCCCATGCACTTTCAAAATATTTCCTTTTGAAGTCATCACATTTCTAATTCATAGGGTGTAGACCCTTCTTACACTGAGTATTCCTCCCTTCAGGATGGAACTGACCAATTCTGGGGGTTATATGTTCTGTGTTGTGTGACCCCTAGTAAGCTTCTTTTCCTGTACAACATAAGCCTGACTCAGTGTTCTGTGAGAGAGTCAGAGATAGCTGCTTATTTCAGATGTTTGTTCTTGTATTTATATATAAATAGAAGTTTTTTAAAAATTTCTATATGACAGTGGAATGCATAACAATTCATATTACACATATAGAGCACAATTTTTTATATTTCTTGCTATATACAAGGTATATTCACATGAATTCATGTCTTCATACATATACTTTGGATAATGATGACCATCACATTCCACCATCATTTAAATAGAAGTTTTCATGAACTTTTCCCTGCTTATGCTGTACGTGTGGCTCATGGATGATTTTATTTATCACCTTAATTACCTGTACTGCTTGTGAAAGAATTGTTGATAAATGTGGATGGATATACTTGGGTTCAGTCAGTCACAGGGAGCTACAATACAAAAACTTTTATGGCTAAATAACTGGCTAATCTATCACTTATTATTTCTTACTCACTTTAGGATACCCAAATTGCCTATTTCATATGCTTGGAAATCTAAGAGATTTCCTTTATTTTCTCCCTTTGCTTGTAAAATACCTGATTCTGTATTTACCCATAAGTGTAAGTTTGACATTCTCCTTCAACAGAACACTAATTTCAGCTAGTTCTTTCATGGCTCAATATATGTGGTAGATGCCAGCACATAATATACTCTAACATTAATTTGGTCTTAAAATTATGCTTTTGAGCCAATTATCCATGTTTGAAAACTCTTCTACATGGATTTAAGCCAATGATACCCACCTATAAACAACTCCCACATTTTGTGTACCCTCACTCACAACTATATGGATCAACTCTAATGACCTTGTAATGAAAGAATTCAAGATCTAGGAAGGCAGTACTTTTGTAGTGGCTAGAACATGGTCTTTCACATCAAAATAATTTATTTCAGTTTAGTCTTACCATTATCTATCTTCTCTAAATTATTACATTATATCAGTTCATATTTTTAATTCTAAAGCAGATATCAGCATATCTATTCCATGGAATATTTGTCCTATTTGAAAAATCACCTAGCAAAATATTTAGGTAGAAAACATACAATCAGAAAAGGATTTGTACCTTTATTTCCTCTTCGGAAAAACTGAAATTGTTTATCAATGCATAATCACGCTACCATCATCTCTCCTATAGTCGTGTTCTTTTAAAAATACAGGAGGCCATTGTTTTGGACTAAGTTCCTGTACTAGGTCCCAATGGACCAGATCAAACCCAATCACTCATGCTAAATGCCACATAATCCAACTGAAACTTAAAGGAAGAAATTAGATCTTAAAACAGGCCAGTTTTTTTCTGAAAACTGGATATTCCAGTCTACCTGAGTCAGCAATAAAGACATCTCCTCTGCTTTAACCCTTACAAAAAGGTAAACTGAAGTAAAATTGTATTAAACAATTAGTGGTTTATTTTTTTTTTTTCTATTGCTGTTGTGTTTTCCCCAGTTCAAAAAACCCATGGCTCTGCCATTTCCCACTAGAAGTTCTCATTCTAGTTTATAGAATAGTTGTTTGCCTGAATTGTGGATTGCAAATAAAACCCAAAGAGATCTGTAGGTAAATTTGTGGTAGTTTTGCCTTTTGATGTTACTATCATTTAATTCATCTAATTTTTACTTTCTGTTATTTGAGAGAAAGTGATCATAATGCTTTCAGTTGAATGTTTATTAAGGATTTCACAAATACAGGTATTGTAGTAATTGATAATTTTGTGTGCAACATTGTTATTTCAATCTTTAAACTCTGAAAATGTGGTAAAAAAGAACTAGTTTCCATTTCCAGTTGCTGAGGGAATTCCAATTACTTTGTTCTCTACAATTAAGTCTTTATACATCAAAAAGTGTATTTTATGTAAGCGCATCATCACAGATTTATAGGTATAAGACATTAAATAAAATAATTCTAAATTAAATAAATGGAACAGAACCACTGGTGGGATTTGTAGTATCTAAGAACTATCTCAAAATGTACTTTGCAGATTGCTTCTTTTTTTTAATGAATATGATTTTTTATGTCAAGTAACACTTCTGCACTTTAAAAAAAATCATTGTTTCTTATGAAACACACTTGATACTATTTCTGGGACTACTAGATCTGGCATAACCTAGTTAAAATAGTATAGTTTACTTAAATAGTTGCATAGTCCTTTCAGACTATACTGCCACTCACCACATGCAGAAAGAAACAATGGTCTTCCTTCTTTGGGAAACATCAAAGATACCTTAAAAATATATTTTGAAAGTAGTTTTCACTCTCCTTTTCCTTAAAGTCCTGCTGCATAATCACTCCTTGGCTACCTGAATGCATCTTGGATTTGAAAAACTAAAGTTGGGGAAGGGGTGAAGAGAAAAAAGGGATAAAGAGACACATTCCAATGCAGAACCCACTGAAAAATCCTCTCAACAAGCAGAATGGATTGAAAAATTCAAGCATGACTAAAAAGTACATTCCCCACTAGTCAGTAGCTTTTGCTTCCTATTCGTCACTGCCACCTTGGAGAACGGTGAGCATTAATAATGCATGGGTGCTAGGAATGTATTAGCAACTAACCTTGCAAAGAAATCAGCTGGGGACCCAGAAGAGCTATAAAAGAGAGAGAGGGAGAGACAGGGGAAGGGAGAGAATGTACACATTCTCTGAAGTATCCTTCTTATTTATTGAAAGGGTTTGGAGAGCAGGGTCAGGTGTGTAGACAACTATGCATCATTGTAAACGAAGGCTAGAAATCCTTGGAATGGGGCCATAATTGAGTTCATTGATCAAACTCACAAATTTCTTCACTCCCATCAGTGCACTCTATTACCTACCTTGATGTAGCATAAAGAAATATCCCTGGGAGATTAAGCATATTTACACACTTAAGCAAATAAGAAATCTTAGTAAATAATATCTTGGACATTTTTCTTACAGAGACATGAGCAAGTATTTCTTTAAAAAATGTGTTTTCTGTGATTTGAGCACTACTTTTGAATGTATTTTTGGATACACTGGAAATTGATTGTGATATGTGATACAAGCAAATGAGCAAAGAAACTTCCAAAGAGACTTACTAGGTCAGAACAGTGAAGTTGCTTATTTCTTTTTTTTAATTTTTTTTTATTTTTATTTTTTTAAATTTTTTATTGTGGGTTGTTCAAAACATTACAAATTTCTTGACATATCATATTCCACACTNCTGCCTGCCTTCCTTCCTTCCTTCCTTCCTTTTTTCCAGCACTAGGTATTAAATAAGGGCCTTATTCATCCTAGATAAGTCTTCTACCTCTAAGCCACATTTCTGGCCCTTTTAATTTTTTGTTGTTCTGTTGTTTCATTGCCATTGTTTTGTTTTAAAGACAGTGCCTCACTGTGGTGCCCAGGAATTTTCAATTGCAGCTATGATTTGTCTATGAGGATATCAAAACATGACTGCTTGACTAGGCTGATTCAAGACTTCAGGTCTTCATGCAGGGCTTCTCCCCAGAGAATGTTTCACCCTCTGTACTTACCACTGCCCCTATACTCCACCATTCCACTCAGTCTCTCCTAATACTATACCTAACCCACAATGATTTGCCAGTTTACTGAATTGATTATGGAAGATGTTAGAAAATAATGAAACAAGTGAAAGCATTTGTAGAATATTTATATTTGAGAGATATAACCTTTGATCCAAAACATTGAAATTATTTCACAGATATCATTTATGACTAAAGATATTGTACTTGTAAAACTGGAGTTTACTATGAAATATTAGAATGTAAAATATTTTTAATTGTTTTCCTAGTGGCTGTTTGATAATTTCTTTTATTAATTTTATTATAAAAATTTCAAAAACATTGAAAATTGGAAGGCTTTTTAATAGAGTTTGAGAGGCTCCAACTTAAAAATTTGTACTACCTAAGAACTATCTCAGAATGTACTCTAAAATTTAAAACATTTTGAGCACCATCATGATACCACAACTGTAAAATTTCAGAGCTGATTTTGTGTTGAATTCATATCAAAACACAGGCATACCAAAAATGTTGCATAAAATTAACTTAATGCCATGTATATAAGTATATGAAATGTAAATGAATTTTGTGTTTAGACTTATGTTCCAGCCTCATGATATCTCACTATATAATGTATATATAAATATAGCAAAATCTGAAAAAGCCTAAAATTCAAAACACTTCTGGTCTCAAATATTTTGGACAAGAGATACTTGACCTACCTTTTAATGTATTTAAAGTATTCACTATACAGATTCTACACTTAATGTCTTACTATATTTGCTAAATCACCTATCTAAACATCTCTCTCCTATTCATCTATCATATTTATTTTACATGTCAAAGTATGTTTCAGATATTGCTATTCTTCCTCCTAAATATCTTGGTACTTATATCATTAGTCAGAATTCAATATTTAATCATACTTCATTGTTACATAATGCATACACAAAATAGCCAAATCATAAACACATAAATCACTGAGTTTTGTCAAACGTACAATACTTGTAATGCAAATATGTGCATGATATAGAGCATTATTATTAACCTAATATTTCCTTAGGTTCCTGGCATTATTTCATTCTTAAGAAAAAGTTAAGTCCCCAAAACTACACTTACCACATTTGCTCACAAAAATTTCTTATTCAGGATTTGAGAAGACTGGATTTGGCACTAACAGGACCACCTGATTAAGATATGGAGATTCTAAAAGAATTGCCTCAGTATCATTTTCTCATGTTTATTATAATAGTTCTCTTGAGAAATGAGTAATAATTTTGTCCTATTATTTCCTTAACAGTTTTTAACTTAAGTAAACCTTACTGGTCCTTCTTTCATTATTACCATTATTATCATTATTATTCCTTCCCTTAATTTCTCATTTGGGAAAGCATCCCAGAATAATATCATTTTGTTGTGGCAAGCTTTCCTCCAATTCTTCTCCCTCCTCTTACCCTTTTATGCTCTTATTCATTCAGAGAAAAACTAGTGTAGTTAGATACATTCTAAATCCATTCATATTGCTTCAAACAGAACACAATATAAACTCAATAAATCCGTTTCTGCAAATAAGTTCAGAGGTAAATGAAAAAATGATATGTAAATTCTTAAGTCACATTTACTTGCAAGTAGGATGCTGAATATACTTTGAAGCAAATTAAAAAATACTACATAAAGTTTAGTTTTCAGAACTGCATCTAAAGATTCATCATTGATTCTTATATGTGAGAGAATGTATATATTCCCTAAAGTAGGAAAAAAAATGTTGACTATTTCAAACGAAAAAAATTCCTGAAAGCACTGATAGACGTGCATACTTAGAATGTTGAGATTTCATAGTTCTCAGAAAAAAAGCTTTTAAAAGACTTACATAACATCTATAATGCACCCACAGAAATAAATTATCTTGATTAAAAATCATCAACATGTACTCATTCAAACTAGACTTCTACTTTATAAAACAGCTAATCTAATTCCTGGAAAGAAATTAACCATTGGAAATAACTGATAGCCTTGCACATTTTGTTAACATCTTCTAATACTTTAACAGGAATTCAATTTCTTTGACTCTAAGTAAAAGATTTTAATTAATTAATTTGTCTCATAGGGGTATAGAATTGCATAGAACCTAGCCTCAAACCTAGCATACAAAAAATCCTCACATGTTTTCTTGCTCTATTAAGTTTTGGGTTAATAAATTTATTGTTTTTTTTCATTCAAATTGTTCTAGTAGCAAAATTGATAGCTAAGACATATCTTCACCAGTCTATTAAAATGAATATTATTTCAGGTATGGTTAAAAAAAGAACTCATTCATATTTCAATATATAGACCATAAAACACACAATTTGAGCAGAATGAGAAGGATGTAGAATATTGGAAAGGGGTTTGGGTTGAAATTTTATATAGGATGCTTAAGATTTGGAGATTATTGAGAAGCTAACATCTGAGCAGCAACTTGAAAAAGATGAGGGACATAGCCATGTTGATATTGGAGAAAGTTCTAAATAAATACCAAAGAATTTTTGAGGCCTAAGTTAATGAACCAGCAGGGGAAACAGGTTAAAATATATATAAAATATTTACTTTTTCAGAAAATTAGACACATTTTGAATGGCCAAAATGTCTATACTACAATTTGGTGTCTTAAACTAAAGCCCCTTTTAATTTGGCTGGTCCCCAGAAACTTCACAAATGACTATTGATCAACATTGATGCAAAAGAGAGTGAGTCTATTTATCCCTTATCATCTCAATCAGAATCTCCACCAAAATAAGATATTCATCAAGACTACAATGAATTAACAAGCAACTTGGATTATATTACATCTGTAAAACACAAATATAATATTAGAGAAAATGTCATCTGACAGGAAGACAAAGTTCTTTAATATATTGCAAAAAGTCTGAAGAAAATTCAATAAGAATAGAAATAGAAAACAAAAATAATTGGTACATAATTCAAAAATAAAATGATAGGAAAATAGGAAACACAAACATGCAAAACTAGTGATCTAATATCCAGTTTGTTGCACAAACAGAAAAATGGGAAAGAGGCATGAGAAGACAAAGGTATTTGCAGAATTAAAGTTCTATTTGATTGTGGTGTTTGATGAGAATCAAAGGCTTTATATTATTGTAAACTTTTATGACATTAAATATAAACAGAAAACCTTGGAAACTTTTAAAGGAGCAAAATTTAATTATTAAAAAAATAATTCAAGCATAGTAACTTTCCTCAACACCACTGGATGCTACATGAATATCCTTCAATGCTTTCACACTTTTATACCCAGAGAAACTGTCATTTTAGTAAAATATAAAAATTTTCAACACGCAAGCTCACAAAAACCTTAACAGTCTTAAATTTGGGGAAGGAAATATTTGAGGTTACAGTCAAATAAACCGATATATCCCAAATGAGGAAGGCAACTAATCCAGAAAACAATGACTACAATTCTTCAGATTTGTTAAAGGCATCAGGGTGTAAGCTCTACAACAGATTAGGAGGCAATTATTTCAGATGGAAGAAAGGGGATTATAGCAATATTGTGAGGTTAGCTAAAAAGAAAAGTAGATCTCAAAAAATGGAAAATCTTGGAGATTTCAAAGTGAAATGACAAATGAAAAGAGAATTAGAGAAGCTCAGAAAAATGAACGTGCAAGAAAAAATTACAAGACAGTTATGATTCAAATATAAAGTAAATTACAATTAGTTTCACTTTAAGGTAACTAGGAGAGTGGAAGTAAGGAGAATGTATATTAAAAATATTAAACATGGAATCATTCATAATACATTAACTTGAGGAAGTGACATTGTACATATGGCAAATATTGTGGGACAATATTTATTTCTTCTTGGAACTGTAAACAGTGCTTTTCTTTTAAGAATCAGTCTACTGTCAAGGCATGGAAGACTTGGTTGTGATTAGATGATAACCATCCTATGTTACAAATTGCATCCCCTGTATCTTAAACAGACTTCATAATACAATTAGATATTCATTAAACATTTGAAGAATGAATAAAAACATTTTGACAATGGAAATGTACACGTATAACTGAGAAATCATAAGATTTAAACAAGGAATAAAGAAAGGGAAACATCTGAACATCTGGTTTAAATATTCTCAACTAGAAAAATGTGGAGTCAAAAATAGTATTGAAAGAGCAAAAAGACTGGGCTTAAACATATCATTGAAATTATAATCCTAAACAGTGGGAAAATTAATAATGAAAAAATTAACTCAGGAATGGGAAGGGAAATTGTAAACACAGTATGAACACTCATTTCAACCATGAGGTCAATAGGTATTTTCTTGAATAGAGACATAAATTTATTATAAAAAATATGAAAATCCCTTCTAAAAGAGATAAAGTTAAAACTACCACAATATTCTAAATAAGAGAAGTCAGACACCAGATGCTAAATACTCCATAATTCCATTTAAATGAAATCTTCAGAGTATGCCCATCCACAGAGATGGAACACAGATTGCTGGTTGCCAAGGCTGGGGAAAGGGACGGTAGAGTGACTGCTTAACAGGTGTTAAGTCTTATTTGTGAAGTATGAAATTGTTTTGAAACCAAGCTAGGTGATGGTTACACTGTGAATGTACTAAATGCTACATTTTAAAATAGGTAACTTTATGATTTCTAAATCTCACTTCAATAAGTCATAATGATGAGAATTTTGTTTAGGACTGGGGTGGTAGGGAAGAAGCCAGAGACTGACTTATTCTATCAATTTTTTTTTTTTTTTGTACTCTAGGATGTGTTACCTTGTGTTTAAATCATTTTGATTGAATATTACAATTTTTTTTTTTGCAATTGACACAAAGTCAATGCAGATCAGTGCTAAAATTTTATCTCTATAGAGAATAGAGGAAATGGGACAGTAAAATGCTGTCCAGTCTATTAGATTGTAAGTGGCTGCAAATATACTTGCAACATAATCTTTTTACTTTCAGATGATATAAATGGATTGGTGCTATTTGTTTCAATTAAATGCTTATGGAATTAAATGAAAGCATATATATTTCAGATAAGTATAATAAACAATCAGAAATCTATAAAATAAGCCTGAAATGTACTTCTTTAATTCACCATAATCCTACTGTAATCTGCACTCAAAGCTTTGTGTGTTAATTACAAAGGGATATGAATCTCTGCATTTCCTTTATCCTTTCCTTTTAGTAGTCACTTGGTAATATCTGCTAATGGGCTTTGTTGTCTGATGAACTGAATTACTATGTTCTCTGCATAGGACTTTGCTAAATCATCTAAGATATTTCAGAAATTAACCTCCATTTAAACATTAGTATTGGGGACAGAAGCATGAAAAGATTACTTCTGATGGCAATGAAAAAAAAATCAAGGTTTTGTAGTTTTTCAGGAAGACAAAGCAGTCCTAAATTTTTCACTCATTATTTTAGTTGTATTAAATACAAAAATGAAAAGCAATTTCAGGATTAAAAAAATGAAAGAATTATTCTTTCGCCCTCACTCCTAGAATATAATTACTTCCTTTAAAAATAGAAATTTGCCTGCAAAAAAAATATGTCATTATTTCAACCTTTGGGAGTTTTAGTTTAGTTACCCATAGATACAGCACAGAATATCATTTTTTTTTTCAAGAAGTAAATTTTGTCTTAATTTACAGTGGTGAAATCTTCTAAATATGCATATTTCAAAATTCTTGAGTTTTCTAAGTGGAACTTAATGAAATGGAAATCTGGTTGGTAATTATACCCAGCTCAGCCTGGGAGTTCATGGGGCTGTCAGCCTGTGTGGTCATGGGTAGCTAAGCAACACAGCCTACTAGCACCTTTGTGAAGCATATTTTTAGCTTCATTGCACATTTTTCATTTATCTATTGGAGATTGATTTGTTTCGGAATTTATTTTGAAATTCCACTACATAAAATGAAGGTGTTCCATTACATCAAAAGGAAACACACTAATGAGAATTTAAAAGAAACCATGATAATTTCCACAATTTCATAGACAAAGCATCAATATTCTTGGAGGGTTAAACATTACACTTTGTTTTCTCGCTTTTTTGTTGTTGTTGTTGTTTTTCAAGTGAGCATACTTTTGAAGCTTTGAAAATAGTTTTAATTTTTGTCAATAAATAAGAGTTGAATTCTCTGTTCATGGGTGAAGACACTGATATCATAATTTAAATAACTTAAGGGCTGGGATTGTGGCTCAGCAGTAGAGTGCTCGCCTAGCATGGGCGGGAAGCAGGTTCTATCCTCAGCACCATATAAAAATAAAGGCATTGTGTTGTGTCCATCTATACCCAAAAAATAAATATCAAAAAAATCATTTAAAAATACCTTAATTTGTTTCTAAATTTGAATTGATATCTGGTGACAAGTTCATGATTGCTTAATAAATAGAGTATGAATTAGACCTTAGGTTTATGGTCCTGTGGTAAACAGAATTTCAGGGAAGACGAAAAAGATAACAAGGTGGCACAAATCTAAACATCAGAGTAGCAATGGACAAAAATCTTTTTGGAGTAGTTAATTGGATTTCTAGAACCCAGTGTTCCCACATACCACCTGTGCATTGAGGTCCACAAAGCACATTTACTGTAGGAGGTCACACTTTTTCACTTCTCCTCATTAGTTATGATTGAAAGAGTTTCTCTCATTAAAGTAATATAGTATTTACATATCACTAATAAGAACCATGTGACTTACAAATAGAAAACATGCCCCAAACAAACATGTTATTTATAATTGACAACTGTGGAGAGTTCAAGTATGATCTCCATCAGTTAATATCTCTGTACCCTTAAATCAGATGCTTATTCTCTCTCTAGGTAAAATCTTCACATGTGGAATAAAATGGCATTTTATACTATTCAAAGTGCTGTTGAAAATAGATGATGTGCATAATATATCTGGGAATACAGTAAACCACTTAACATGGTTCAGTTCTGTCCCCACACTTACATGGTGATTACATAGTAATAGTGATTTAGACATTTGTCATATCTTACCAGATGTCATTAATACCAAGGAGGAAGCTACCAACTCTTGAGCAGTATTAATATTTTCTTAAAAGGAACATCAATTTGTCAGAAAACTGATGGCATTTCTGTAAAAAAAAAAAAGTAGAAATTGGCCTGTGTTAGCCATATATAAGAAAAGATTTTATAAACTTCACATTTCATCTCTTATTATTAAAAAACTGCTGATATTTTTTTAAAAAATTAAAATATTTTAAAAATACAATCTCCACATCACGTAGATATGTTTATAGTTTCTTTGACAAAGTAAAATCCTCTTTAAAGAATCCCATTCATAAAAATTCCCTGTGGAATTGATTTGAAAGACTAGAATCATTTCATGTGCTATATGTACATAATAATGTAGCCAAGTGCCACAGGTGTAGGAGAGAGAAGAAATGCCAAAGGAAGTCAGAGAAATGGTCAAGGCAGGACTTGGGATATATGAGAAGTGAATCTTGCATTGAGACACTGTAGTATGAATATGCTTTAGAAAGGTAAAAGGACATGAAAGTAAATCTTTACAGGCCACTTATTGACCTAGTTGCAGAGTCTTCACAACCATGCTGAAAAATCTGTACATATTAGAGATTTGTGGTTGAAGTGACTTCATGCTGAATAAAATTAAACCAAAAATTAACAACATAATTTGAACATTAATTGTTTTATGTTATGCAATTAAAAATTATGCTATTATTTAGGTGTAATTATAATTTACTGGTTATGCTCTTTTTTTAAAATGGCCCTTTTATTTTAGGGCTACTTAAAACACATACAGATGAAGTAATATGCCATTCAGAATTAGCTTCAAAATAATAACAGGATAAATAAAAATGAACAGATTATATAGGTGGAGCAGGATTGGCCAAGACATAATGATCATTGTAACTAATAGGCACAAAGAGGTTCATTATGCTAGTCTATTTTTGCATGTGCTCAAAATTCTCCATAATAAAGAGTTAAACATTGTTTTAGAATCATGATGTATTTTCCCAAGTTATATCCCTGGTGGTATTCAGTGTGTTTCTTGAATAATATCTTAAAGGGTGCGTGGGGTTGCTGTTTCCCTAAACTGAACTCACTCCATGGCTCCCTAAATTACTTAGTAGTAGAGACAGTTACAGGTGGTGGGAAGTTTCCCTTTTCACTTCATTGTCCACATTTTGATGGGCGCTAGGTTGAAATCCTAACTATTTTGTGAAGGTGAGTGAATAAGTCAGGATCTCTGGGATGGGGGTGAGGCTTCCTGCAGTGTGCTTGGACCTCAATCAGCACCTGAGTGAGGGGAGGTGGGAGAAGCCTGGTTGAATTAGAGGCAGTGAAATGAGGAGGACACGACTATTTTTAGCTTAACTTACTCTGTGTGTTTCTTTCCAGTGTATGCTGAATAAAGTAGGACCTGACCCCTGCTATTGGGGGACAACAAAGGAAGGAAGTCCAATAATACACTCCCTTTCGTTCTGGAGCAGAGATAAGATGAAACAATAGTAATGCTTCCCACTACTGACATAAAAATAAATAAATAAAACATCACCAGGAATGCCATCAGTTCAGCGCTTCCCAACCATACTCTAATTTCCAGGTACTCAAAAGACTTTCTAATGACAGGCTGAAAATGCAATGAAATAACTATTACCTTGTAGAATTAGTGGTAGGTAGAACAAAGCTACTAGAACACCAACTTATAAATAAAATTGCTGATGACAACTATAAAATTGTTTTCATTTTAATGTTTAATATTACTTTATGGAGACAGTCTTCTCAATGTTGTCACATATAACATGTACTATTATGTGCTAAATAAATTGCTGAATGCAATAGCATGCTTATGTAACTGTGAGAGGTTGTACTTAAGTTGCCAAATCAGTACGTGGAAAATAGAAATATTAGCATCAAAAATATAGGCATTGAGGAGACCTTATTACGTTGTTGCTTATTGAATTGCTGTTATGTCTTTAAAAAGATTTTCTATTTGATTTATTTTAGTGTCTATTCAGATTTATTTATATTTGTTATTCATTCTTGTCCCATGACACATAATTAGACTTAGATCATCATAGAATTTTAAACCATTTTTTCATTTTTAATTAGCCTTTTGTTCTTGATATATTTTCTCTTAAAAATTACTTTATTTTTTTAAAAGTTTAGATTTTGACCCAAAAAGAAAGAACAAACAATCTTCTAATTATTTTAAATGGAAATGTTGTTTACTTTGAAATAATATTGGTCCTTCAAAATTTTTAGTTAATTTCCTCACCTCCACTTTAGACTAATATATTTAAGTACATAATATTATACAAATAAGATAAAGAGGCTGCTCTAACAGAAACCTCCTTTACTTCATTTCCTCTTCTCTCTCTCGCTCTTCTTTTTCTTTTTTTTTTTTTACATAGAAGAATACAGGAAAATCAAAGGAAGATCAGTAGAAGGAAAGAGGCCAGGGGGCTTGGAGGTGGGGGGAGCGGGGCAAATGCTGAAGACCAAATTGTTCAAATTATATTTTTACATTGTGTGCATATATGGATTTGTAAAAACAAATTTCATCTTTATGTGCAATTATAATAAACTAATCAAAATGTGGAAAAAACACAATTATGTAGTTTATGCAGATATCTCTATGTTGACAAATTGTTCTCTAGCTTCTCTATTTGGCCAGATTTTAATGACTCATTTTAACATTTGCTATATTATCTATTAGTGAAATTAAATTATTATTGATACAATTTCTGAAGAACTTCTGAGATTTGGTTTTAAATTTAACTTTACTGCTTTTGTTTCATAATTGACTATCAAACTGTTTTACCCCTAAATTTTTATTTTAAAAAGTCTTCAAAAATAATCCCATGCTGTTTAATAAATACAGCCATTAATTATTAGATTATATTATGTAAGAATACTTTCATGTTTTATTACTTGTTGACTAATGGCAATATAGGATAGAGAGAGATTGTAGAATTTGGAATCAGAATATAAAGGCATACAAGATACTGAACACTGTTGAATCTAAGTCCTTTATCTCTAAATGGGCATAATTATATAAATAATTGAAAGTGGTTCAACAAAAATGATGTTTGCATGTGGAAATGCCTAATATACAGTTAGGCATAGTACCCATGTTCAGAAAATGTAACTATTATTATCAAACAGGCTGGACTTGACTCTTAATGTTTCATTGTCACTGGAAGTATTTTTATAAAGTGAAGTAAATATATTTAAACTGTGTCACTGACAATTT
This sequence comes from Marmota marmota marmota, assembly GCF_001458135.2. Taxonomy (NCBI): domain Eukaryota; kingdom Metazoa; phylum Chordata; class Mammalia; order Rodentia; family Sciuridae; genus Marmota; species Marmota marmota. The sequence continues at coordinate 34,688,426 of NW_026000037.1, forward strand.
ATTCTTTATTTTTCTCTGGACAATTTTGCAGCTTAAAAAATATAAAGCTTAAAGTATAAAACAGGTATAGAGCTTGTTTCCTAAATTGGATTAATTGGATTTTCTTATTTTAAACTTCATAGTTATCTTCACAAAATCTTGATTTGGAAAAAAAATATGCATGTGGTTTTTAAATGTTTGACTATTTCCTTCACTAAATGCGGGTGGCCCCAGTTTAACGATTTATATAAGGAAGCAGGAGACATGATCCAGAATATATTTCAAGGAATTTAAATAGGGATGTCCAATTAATTAACATCTGTGTTCATTTATGCCCAGCTTTACATTGGATGAATTCTATAGTCTATATCCTGCCATGGTTCAGAGCACGAAACTCTTGCTAACTGGAGAGATGTATGCAAAATAATCAGTGCAAGAAAGATTGTTCACTTTACTGCCAAGGAAAATTTTTCCTTTTTTATGTTAAACAATAGACATTTACTTCACTGGCAATTGTGAACTCCATGAATAACTTATAGGCATGAGGTTGAATATATAAATTTTACAAAAAATTCTAGGGTAGGAAGGAACTTGTGATACTTCAGGATTGTTACATGGTATGTATGACCTCACAAATGTGCCAAGGGGAAGACAATTGACGTTAACAACCTCACTACCATTTTTCTTCTTTGAGAGATGCTATGATGTGGCCACTGAATAAAATCATTCACATTCAGACAAATCTGGCCTTTGGGCTGTGTTTTTTAATATATGGAAATGTAATTTAATAGTACTCTGATACTAATTACCTCTTGTGATTTTTTTTCCTAAGTCTCTTTATGAAGGCCTAGAGTGAACTAGATTACTTCCATTTTCTCTTTTCTTATACAGAAACTTCATTTAAACCTGAACCAAGGTATAAGATGGAATTACCTAGTTTTCCTATTGATGCTATATAATGAATATATTATCCTGGGAATCTTCTTGGCTTACCTTTTGCTGTTGAATAACACCACATTTTATTAAAGATCTGTGAAATGTTCCCTGAGATGTTACATAGCCTGTTGTCTTTAGACAGTAAGTTTTGCAAAATCTTCTTGGCTTTGTATAGGTGATAACAGGAAACAAGAATAGTGAGATAAAACCTCTTCGTTCAGGTTTTTTAATTGAGGAACAAATTATTTCATAGTTTCTCATTAGTTATTCTCATGGATTCTAATGACAAGGTGCCAACTTTCACACTTTAAACAGGTTAATTAATCAGGTAGTAATGAAGTTGGGTGATACCTGAGTGTTGGTGTGCCGAATAATCACAGTTCCTAATAATGTGCTTAAATGTCTGTAAACCTGAGAGAATACGTTGAAATTCAGATCTTCTGAGTTCTGCATAAATAAACATTTGTTAGCTAAAGGGATAACTAATTCTAATTTATTATACTCAGTATCATCTTTAATTATGTTATACATACATATATGATGAATATGCATGTGGAATTCATATATTTATACTTATACTTAGGTATATTATTAATTCATTTGGGACATAAGCATGATCTTATTTCAACTTTTACATTGGAATAATTCTTAATTTGTTTAGCTAATTTAAAATTTATTTTTTTTAAATTGTAGGGTTCAATTTCAGTTTTGAAAGTCAGAAAGATATTTTGAGAGAAAGCCAAGAAAATGACAACAGTGTGTGAGTGTGTCAAGACACCAATAAGGTGTAAGTCATCTTGATGACAATGAGTCTACTGCTCAGAAATATGCATAGGAGTGATCTCAGGTCTGGACACCTGATTTTATTCTTCAAAAACCACAGGAAAATCAGTGAATATACAAATATATTTACACACACACACACACACACACACACACATTCTCTGAAAATCCACATACTTATAGTGATGGAAGGAGGCAATATTTTAAGAATAGACATATTATTATGATGATATTGCAGATAGTAGCCAACGATGCAGGAGGCTAAGGTTACATATATCTATGCCTTCCCTTACCAACAAGTGTTTTATTCCTGTGAAATTAGTAATCAAAAATTAAAAACCTGTTTCACAAGTGTTATATGTGGAAGATCTACATTCCCCCAATAAAAATGAAAACATCAATGAAATGTTAATATACAGAATTAACTCTTGATTATTTAGGATTAAAAAATTGTGGGTAGGTCTGAAAAGAAAGAATGTGTTCAAAACAATATTCAAACAATTCTACTATTAACTTTCATTGATCAAATGTGAATCAATTATAGTTAGGGGGCAGTAAAAAACTTGGAATTTCTAACAGTTGTAGGTTGATATTCTACATAGGCCCGGGGAATAAGGTCCTGACCACAGATCCCTCAGAGTGGGAGCCTGGCAGCTACACTTTAAAGTGGGTCACTAGGTTGGGGCAAGGCTGGCACGTAGTAACATGGAGGATAAGGCTCATGCTCCCATTGGTGAATCATGAGAAGGCCTGAGACTTGGGCCCATGATGTGACCCATGGAGATCAGGAAATCAAAAGCTCAACAGATCCTTTCTCCACCTTCATTTTCTTCTGGGAGTTGGCACTTGTCTTGTCCCTGCTGCATCTTAAATTTAGTTTACAAGCCAATTAAACCTCTGTTTTTGGAAGAATCAAAATTCTCTCATGCTATAACCTACCCACCCACCCACTATCTACACGTGTGTATATATTTACTCTTATGTACAGTATATGTGTATACATATTTACCTATACATAGCTAGCTTACTTGAGATGCTTTTGGTTTTGCTTTTGCTTACTTGTAGGTTTGTTTCATGAAGGAGGTGGTTTTTATCTTTTCTCTTTGGTTTGAGCTAAACAGAATTCAATACCCTACCTTTCTGTATGCCTACATCCCTCAACTACGCACTTTCAAATCTAGTAATACAATCTTGTGGCCAGTGTCTAATGACCCACCTCCCAAGAGGACAATACAAGCCAATTAATTAACATTAATTTAAATGTTGCAGTAGATAGAATTCTGCAAATTAGAATTATTAACTGATTACATAAAGGAGTATTAATATGAAATAAATCATGACCATGGACTCAAGCATTCAAATCTCTCCTATTTTAAATGAGAAAGGGAGTGATACATAATCTTATTATATTTGAGTTTAAACTAAAGTTTTCCAGACCCTATGTGGCCTAACAATTAGATTTGCTCTGCTGGGATATAATGAATGGTACTTCAGCTACTGAAGTACCTACATATTTTTTCTTCTTATTTACACATTACAATTACAAGCCATGATCTTTATTCACAGTCTATTATTGGTAACTATCAATAATACTCCTTGATGGAAGGATAAAAAGAAAAAAACAAAACAAAATCTTTCATGATGCACAAAAGGCATATAAAATTATTCACTTTACCTCTTTCTCCTTAAAGCAGATTATGGACAAACCCAAACCTCAAAATGCCCTTAAAGCTTTTGTTTCAAAATGACATGGTTTTGCTAAGTTGTTGTCGAAAAGGGAGAAAAATACAGAAACATGTATATCATTAGCACAACTGCATTCCATTATTTTCTTTTGCGAAATAAATTACATAAATGGGGTTTGTATTGTTTGCTATACTTCACCCAGAGATTGGGATAATTAAGTTTCAAGAACTGAGATGCTTTAAAACACATTTAATTTAGTAAAATTGGTAAGGAAGCTACTGCAATTAAAAAAAAATAAAATAAACAAAAAAAGGACAAAAGTTTCCTATGTCTTACTGGGTAATTTGGAGTGAATTTAGACTATGGCATTAGAAGTACAAAAGGTAACTAAAAATGCCATTAAATGAAATGTTCCAAGTCCAAGCAATTTCCTTCTTAACAGAAAGTAAAATGCAAACAGAGATTACTACAACCCTGCTGTGTTTAATTTAAGTGTATGTAAGCCTTTTACTCACAGTCATTTTGTCTGGAGATAATCACGGCCATCCACAGTGGTCAGGCCTGTGAAGTATGGGTTGTCAAAAGTTGCTCACTCTTTGATTGCACCTTGCTTGTGTCAGCCATGGTTCATACAAGGCAAGTTCAGTTCATTCATCTTCTGACAGGGTGGGATTCTCCTATTTCTGTCTCCACCAATTTGTTTCTGTCACCTCCAGATCACTTGCAGCAACATGGAGTTCTATGTGGAACAGCATATCCACCATAGCAAAGTGACACATTTGGCCATATACAGGCAAAAGGACCTCGACTTAAATCAATTACACATATATGTATTTATCTGTGGATTATGTATGTATTTATGCTATGCTTAGTCAGTATAAAATTTCAATTGATAAACCCTGCAGATATCAAATGAATACTTATGTAGTATTAAAACTGTTACCTCTATTTTGAAAAGTCAGCCAAATCTTGATATTTTTTCTCATAGGTAAAGAAGAAAATAACTGAAACCACATTTTAACTATACAGATAATTAAATAAATCAAGAAATAGATTTGGCTAATAAGACTATTTTAATTGGAATGATCATTATTCCAATATTTTAAAAACATATTTCACAGTTTGACAAAAGACTATTTTGGAGACCAGAAAATCTATTTTATGGGAGAAATTTTGATGCTGTTTTGTTATTTCATGTTCAATTTCTAATTTGACTAACAATTCCTAGAAGGATACTTACCAGAATGCAATGATGAGGATATTATTTTAATTTTTGAAATTAAACCTTTTGTATTTGTTGAGCACCTAGATATGCATGAATTCCTGATGTAGGTTATATATGCAAATGGAAGGATGGGAAAAATAGCATATTTTCTCTCTTCCTGTTTAAGACACGAAGAATTAAAAATTTTCAGGATATATAAGAAATTACATAATTTCTTGAATATAAACATATATAAACCCCCCCACACAGATGTTTAAATATATTTTCAACTTTTCAGTGATAAGAGGAAAGATTCTAACACATCTAGAAAAATCATTTCTTGACCTGCGGGGCACTTATAAATATCACAATGAGCCAACCTTTTTTATTTCTTTTACCATGGTGTAACAAATGACCTCTGAAATTATTCAGTATGAACCAAACTTGGTATGAAATAATTTTGAGTAAGTTATTAATCAATGTATTTTCACAGGCATGAAGCACAGATAGGGGTCACCTCAACATGTGACATGCAAGTGTGGGCATGGTCTTCTCTAACTAACACAGTACCATCTGGATGGCTAAATATTCACTGAGTTCACAGTAGCACTGGATGAAATTCACAAGCCTGGGTGTGGCCAATAATAAGCAGTTTAGAGTATCCAGATATATTTAAACGCATTCTACTTTTCTCTGCATTGATGTGACTAAATCACTCTATTGTTTGAAATATGTAGTAGTATTTTGTTTGACATAGATCTTTTATGGAAGCTATTTTAAACTGTTTCACTCAACTTTGTTGCTATAAAAACTATATTACTATAAACAACATTAAAAGAGTTTTCTATAAATAAGAAATGTCATAGAATCTTAAACCTTTTGAGATCATCTGGTTGAATCCACTAAAATTATCTATAAGAAAGTTAATGCTTGAGGAAGGTGTATCCCTTCATGGAGGCCAGAGCCACTAAAAATGTCTACAGAATTGCATATCACATGATTCCGAAGATCACCCTCTTCACAGAGTATAATGTAAGCACCACATTATAAACAATGGGCATAGTGATAATGTAATATAAGAATGAATAGTGGAAATGAAAATGTCCTTAGTGAGTTGTGGGAGTGAATTAGATACCAAAGATTGTATCAGATTCACAACAGGTGGAGTTCAAGAAAGTTTAGGATGATTCTATCTTTAATGCCTCTGCATTTGTATTATTATAATATGCATTCTGTAGCTTCAAATGTAATTCCAGGCATTAGAAAGCAAAGATGTGCTGAATATTGCCTCCAAATGAAAAATCAACAATTTTGCTTCATCTGGGAAGGTAGCTCTGCGCCCATTAAATAGGTTTCTTTTGCCAGTGAGGAAGGTGTCAGCTTAGTTAGTAGAGGGCAGTGGAAAGAGGTGGCCAAGGAAGGAGTTTTGATTCCTGATTCCAGTGTGCTCATTCCATTGCTGTGGCACACTGCTTCTGCACAAAGGCCACTTATTCATTGTCTTATTCCCTTTTCTGCTGTACTGTAAACTTCATTCTAAAATTGTAATAGTTCTTTAGATACATGTTGCAGATATTCATTCTATCAGTTATTCAACACTTACGTAATTATGTGATAAATGTATAAATATATACATGCTACTGCTTTTTAAGTATGTGTAAATTTATATATAATATATATATATTATATATTATATAATTAAATAAATCAAGAAATAGATTTGGCTAATAAGACTATTTTAATTGGAATGATCATTATTCCAATATTTTAAAAACATATTTCAATATAAAAATATATATTAAATTAAATATATATATATATATATATATATATATATATATATATATGTAATTTAATGCTTTAAAATTTTTGAAAATTTGTTTTTTATGCTGGTATTTCTTTCACCTTTCCTACTCCACAGGGGATGGAATCCCATATTTCAAAATTATTTGAATATTCACCTTTATTTAATTTTTTTTAAGGTTACTAGTATATTTAAATTTTTAGTCTCCTGGAACTAGGTAGACTTATTGAATGACCTAGTGGTATTGCATTTCCCAAATTGACAAAATGAATGGCCAATGTCTTCTACAGTACATATTGAAAAATCCATTATTTTTCCAATGAATCAAAATTCCACAATCATCACATTCTAAAGTATTTGCATTGTTTATGTTACATCAGTGGTCTACATATTTCTGTGCCAGTTCACCCATCCTTGGTTGCTATAAATTATCTTTACAATGAAATATGTATTAAAATACAATATTGGTTGTGGTAGGTTTCCATTGCATTACATATTTCAACATTTGCCAAGCACACATACCTTTAAAAAATCAATTATGTGATTTTTTAGTGCCATTTAAGAATATAATATTAATATTTCTTTGGTCTTTGTGTTGAATGGTAGTTTTATCACTATAACATGTTTGACTTGTTCCTACCATTGCAAATTACCTTTATGATAATTTGAATTCTGTTTTAATTTTTCTTGATTTTTTTTAACATTTTGCTTGCTCTTTTATTTATAAACATTTTTTTTTAATTAAAATACACTGTTTTAAATATTTTATTAATTTGAGCATGTTATTAAACATGATTTTTGTATTCAATTCAACATCTTTGTTTTAAATAAGAAAGATTGACCTTTTGAACTAATGCTCTAAAGAGAAAACTTGACTATATGTGTAAAAACTATTCCATCTATTTCCTATTTTTCTACTTTTTTCTTATTTTCTTTTTTGCTACTTGGAATTTTTAAATATTATTCTCTTCTATTTTTTCATTTCTTCAGAAAATATGCAATCATAGTTTTCTAAATTCTATTGTGGGTTGTACAGAATTTCTAAAAACATTTTTTTAATGTTATTTTTTTTAATAGAGTAAAAGTATTCTTATTAGAAGTTGTCATGTGTTTCCAACTGACAAACATGCTCAAGAAACATGTTTCAGGGTAGCATCTTCTGTAAAGTTCTCTTGGCACATTTTATTTTTTATTAATTAATTAATTAATTAATTTGAATTAGGTATATATGACAGCAGAATGCATTTTAATTCATTGTACACAATTACAGCACAATTTTCTTTTCTCGGGTTGTACATGATGTAGCATTGCACCATATGTGCAATTATACATGTACTTAGCGTAATGATGTCTATCTCATTCTACCATCTTTGTTGCCCTCATCCTCCCTCCCCACCTCTCCCTACCCTTTGCCAAGTCTAAGTTCCTTCATTTTTCCCATGCCCCCCTCACCCCCATTATGGATCAGCAACTACTCATCAGATAGAACATTCAGCCTTTGGTTTTGGGGATTGGCTTACTTCACTTAGCATGATATTCTCCAACGCCATCCATTTACCCACAAATACCCATAATTTTATTCTCTTTAAATTCTTAGTAATATTCCATTGTGTATACATTCCACAGTTTCTTTATCCATTCACCTGTTGAAGGGCATCTAGGTTGCTTCCACAGTTTAGCTATTATGAATTGAGCGCCTATAAACATTGATGTGGCTGAATTTCATTAGTATGCTGATTTTAAGTTCTTTAGGTGTAGACTGAGAAGTGGGATAGCTGAGTCAAATGGTGGCCCCATTCCAAGTTTTCTAAGGAATCTCCATATTGCTTTCCAGATTGGTTGCACCAATTTGCAGTCCCACCAGCAATGTATGAATGTTCCTTTATTCTCAGAATTTTTTTTTTTTAAAGAGAGAGTGGGAGAGAGAGAGAGAGAGAGAGAGAGAGAGAGAGAGAGAGAGAATGAGAATTTTTTAATGTTTATTTTTTAGTTCTCGGCGGACACAACATCTTTGTTTGTATGTGGTGCTGAGGATCGAACCCGGGCCGCACGCACACCAGGCGAGCGCGCTACAGCTTGAGCCACATCCCCAGCCCCTATTCTCAGATTTGACAACACTTATTATTGTGTGTATTCTTTATAATTGCCATTCTGACAGGCATGAGATGAAATCTTAGAGTAGTTTTAATTTGCATTTTTCTAATTGCCCATTTATTGTTTTGTTTGTTTGTTTGTTTGTTTGTTTGTTTGTTTTTGTGTGTGTGTGTGTGTGTGTGTGTTAAGTTTTTTGAGTTCTTTATATATCCTGGAGGTTAGTGCTCTATCTGATGTGCATGTGGCAAAAATTTATTCCCAAAATGTAGGCTCCCTCTTCACCTCATTGATTGTTTCTTTTGCTGAGAAGAAGCTTTTTAATATGAGTCCAACCCATTTATTGATTATTGATTTTATTTCTTGTGCTTTAAGAGTCTTGTTAAGGAATTCTGGGCCTAACCTGATTCGATGAAGATTTGGGCCTAGGTTTTCCTGCACCTATTAGGCAGCAGGGTCTCTGGTTTAATTCCTAGGCCCTTGATCCACTTTTAGTTGAGTATTGTGTACGTTGAGAGAGAGGAGTTTATTTTCATTTTGGTGCACATGGATTGGAAATAGAAAAGGCAATCTTAAAATTCATTTGGAAAAATAAGAGACCAAGAATAGCAAGAAGAGTGAAGCAGGAGGCATTATAATACCAGATCTTAAACTATACTACAGAGCTATAATAACAAAAATGGCATGGTATTGGCACCAAAATAAACCTGTAAACCAATGGTACAGAATTGAAGACACAGAGACAAACCCACACAAATATAGTTATCTCATACTGGACAAAGGTGCCAAAAACATACATTGGAGAAAAGATAACCTGTTCAGCAAATGGTGCTGAGAAAACTGAAAATCCATATGCAGCAAAACAAAACTAAACCCCTATCATCATGAACAAAATTTTTAATCCAATCATTTTGCATGTGGACCATCTTCTTAGAAAATCCATGGACTAGCATTTTAAAAATAATTTCAGGAGGGTTAGTGACATTTGACACAGTCTTTCAAATGTATTTTTTTTTCTTTTGAGACTTCATGCTTATAGACATTGGATATAAAGAAATGAACAAACTTGTCTCAACAAACACACACACACACAAATTTTATTTAAAGCATGATAGACATATGTATACAAAAAAAACTACAGGAAATTTCCAGAAAGGAAAGATCCCATTTAGATAAGCTGAGATCTCTGATACTTTTTTACTCTGAAAACATTTGTTCCTAAGTCCTGACTCAAGACTACCATGAGAAAGATAACAGTGGAGCCTCTGATGACCAACCACATGTGATGATATGACATGGTGAAATGTAGAACAGAGCCAAATTCAGAGCCCATATGCTCATGGGATTTTCAGTGAGTGCTGCATTGACACAGAAATACAGACCGGTATGCAACAAAAGCTGTGGAATCACTGAGTTAGAGCACCTAAACTTTTTTACATACAATGTCCTTCATAAACACAAATATTATAAAATGTTAAACGGTAAGTAAATGTGAGAATAAAAAGATGAAGAATTAAATAATCTAAATATTGAATTTAGAACATAGGATTGAAAATAAGGTAACATTAAATATCATAGGAAGAGGATCAAAAATAGAATATTCCTATGAAAATATATATATTCCTTTTTCTACATTATTATTGGTGCATTAGAGTTGTATGTAATGGTGGGATTTGTTGTTACATATTTGTACATGTACACAATATTATAATAGAATTGGGCCAATATTACTCTCCCCAAATTTTGCCCTCCCTCCCTACCTCCAGCTCCCTCTTCCCTTTCCTCTAATAATCTTCCTTTGATTTTTATGAGATCCCTGTCCACCCACCCTTCTTTTCCTTTTTCCTCTCTAGTTTCCACATATGAAAGAAAATATATACCCCTTGGTCTTCTGGGTTTGGCGTATTTTGCTTAACATAATGGTCTCTAGTACCATCTAATTTCCTAGAAATTATACAATTTTACTTTTTATGATTAAGGAAAACTCTACTATCTATATATTCCACATTTTATTTATCCATTAATTCTTTGATGAATTCAAAGAATGTAGGTTCCATACTTTGCCTATTGTGAATTGTATTTCTCTATACATGGGTATGCATGTGTCACTGTAGTATGATGACTTTAATTCTTTAGGTTAAATATCAAGGAGTAGTAAAGTTGGATCATATGGTGCTATGCTAGTCTTTTAGGAACCTCCATACTGACTTTCCTAATGGTTGTGCTGCTTTAGAGTCCCACCAACAGTGTAAAATTATTTCTTTTTCTCCACAACATTCCAGAATTTATGTGAGATAAAATCTCAATGTAATTTTAATTTGCATTTTCCTAATTGCTAATGACCTTGAACATTATTTTTCATATATTTCTTGGCCATTTGTATTCTTTTGAGAAGTATCTGTTGAATTAATTTGCCCTTTTTTTAATTGGATTTTTTTGGTAAAGGTTTCTTTCTAAATTCTTTCTGTATTCTTCATATGAATCCTCTGTCAGAAGAGTAGCTAGCAAAGATTTTCTCCCATTCTGTATGTTCTCTCATCACATTCCTAATTTTTAAAATTTTCTGTGCAGAAGATTTTTAATTTGATGTCATCCCATTTATTAACTCTTGGCATTATTTCCAGAGCTTTAAGGGTCCTAATGAAAAAGTCATTGTTTGTGCTTACATGATGACATGTTGATCCTTGGATTTCTTTGAGGACTTGGATAGTTTCTAGTCTAACTCCTAGGTCTTTGAATCTTTTTGAGTTGATTTTCGTGCAGAGTGAAAGATAAGAGTCTAATTTCATTTATCAACATATAGATAGCCTTTTAAATTAATGGTGCTGGGGAAACTGGTTATCTTTTCTCCCATGTTTGCTTTTGGCACCTTGTCAAAGAAAAGACCAGATAACTGTAGATGTGTGGGTTTGTCTCTGTGTCTTTTATTCTGTAACATTGATCTATATGACTGTTTTTATGCCAATGCCATGAATTTTTGTTAATATAGCTCTGTAGCATAATACAGAATCAAGTATTGTTATGTCTCCAACATTGATTTTTTTGGCTTAAAATTGCTTTGGCTCTTCTGGGTCTTTTAATCTTTCAAATGAATTTTAAGCCTGTTTTTTCTTTTTCTATTTCTGTGAAGAATATGATTGGTATTTTTATAGGATTGCATTGAATCTGTATACACCTTTTGGTAGGATGGTCATTTTCTTTCAAGTAGGAATCCTTTAGAAGTGAAATTCAATTCCAACGAGGAAAGAAGAGAAATTTTGATTAGAAGTTTTAGGCAGAGACTTGGTCAGAAATTTTGGCAGAGTCTACAAGAATAAAAAGATTTTAAAGGTTCTTAATTGATTTTATCATTTCTAATTTAATTCCAGAGCATCTGGATTCCTTTAATCTAAATAGATATACTATGTGCATTATTTTTTTTTTGAAATTTGTTTTAATTATTTATACATGACAGTAGAATGCACTTTGACATATGTATATATAAAGGAGCATAATTTCTCATTCTTCTGGTTATACATGAAGTAGAATCCCACTGGTCATATATATGTACATAGAGTAATAATGTGCGATTCATTCGACTATCTTTTCTACTCCCATACCCCGTCCCATCCCTTCTCTCCCCTCTACCTAATCTAAAGTAACTCTATTCTTTTCTAGCTCCCCTCATTGTGTATTAGCATCCACTTATCAGAGAACATATTTACCTTTGGTGTTTTGGGGTTGGCTTATTTCTCTTAGCCTGATATTCTCCAGCTCTATCCATTTGCCCGCAAATGCCACAATTTCATTTGTCTTTAAGGCTGAGTAATATTCCTCTGTGTGTGTGTGTGTGTGTGAGTGTGTATCTCACATTTTTTTTTATCTATTCATCTGTTGAAATGCACCTAGTTTGGTTCTGTAGTTTAGCTATTGTGAATTGAGAATGATCATTTTAAGGATATAATTTCTGCCTATTCATAAACATGGGGAGTTGTTATAGTTTGGATGTGAGGTGTCCCCCAAAAGCTCACATGTGAGACAATGAGAGAAGGTTCAGATGGACGTGATTGGATTATGGTATTACCCTAATCAATTAATCCCTGGTGGGATTAATTGGGTGTTAACTGGATGCCAGTGGGGTATGCCTGGAGGAAGTTGTTAATTGGGAGTGTGGCTTTGGGTTATATATTTGGATCTGGCAAGTGGAGACCTCTCACTTTCTCTGCTTACTGATCATCATGTGAGCTGCTATCCTCTGCCACACTCTTCCACTGTGATGTTTAGCCTCACTTCCAGCCTGGAGGAATGGAGCTTGATGTCCATGGACTGAGACCTCTGAAACCGTGAGCCCTTAAACTTTTCCTCCTCTATAGTTGTGCTGGTCAGGTCTTAAAGTCACAGCAGTGCAAAAGCTGACTAAAACAGGAGGTCTTTCCATCTTTGAGATCCTCAATTTATTTCTTTAGTATTTTATGGTTTTCATTGTAGAAGTTTTTCACCTCCTTGGTTAGATTCATTCTGACATTGCGTTTATTTTATTTTGATGGGGGTTATTGTGAATAGAATTATTTTTCTGATTTCTTTCTCAGCAGACTCATTGTTGGCTTATAAGAAAACTACTGATTTTTATATGCTGATTTTATAATCTGCTACTTTGCCAAATTTGTCTTTATCTCTAGTAGCCTTTTGGTGGGATTATTTATTTATTTATTAAATCTTCTAGGTATAGTAGGTATAGGATCAAGTCATCTGTAAAGAGTAACAATTGACTTCTTCCTTTCCTGTTTTTATCCATTTTATTCCCTTTCTTTCCTAATTGCTCTTTCCTAATTTCTAACACTATATTAAATAGGAGCAATTGAGAGTGGACATTCTTGTCTTGTTCCAGATTTTAAAGAAAATGCTTCAGTTTTCCCCCATTTATAATGAGGCTGGCTCTGTGTTTTTCGTATATAGCTTTTGGGTGTTGAGGGAGGTTTCTTCTCTACCTAGTTTCTTCAGTTTTTTTTTGTAATTATTAATGAGTGTTGAATTTTGTTGAAGTCCTTTTCTGCATCTATTCAGATTATTTTTATTCTTAATTTCTATTTATTTGCTGAATTACATGTATTGATTTACATAGTTTAAAGCATCCTTATATCTCTGGAATAAAACTAACTTTGTCATGATATACAATGTTCATAATATGTTGTTTAACACTATTTACTAATATCTTATGAAGTAAATTTGCCTCTAAGTTTATCAAGGATATTGATCTATAGTTTTCTTCTTTGATGTGTCCTTAATTGGTTTTGGTGTGAGTGTGATACTAGCTTCATAGAATGAACTTGCAAGTTTTGTATCCATTTCTACATAATGGACTAATTTGAGAAGTATTGGCATTAGTTCTTCTTTAAAAGTCTGGCTGAGAATACAGCTGGTCCTGGACTTTTCTTGGTGGAAAGATTTATATTATTGCTTCTATCTCATTACAAGTTATTGGTCTGTTTTGGTTTAGTATATACTCTTGATTCTTATAGTTTTGCTTTGTTGGTTTCTTTGTTCATTTCTTAGTTCATTCCATTATGATCTGATAAGATGCAAGAAATTCTCTCTGTCTCTCTCTCTCTCTCTCTCTCTTTGCTAAAAGGTGCTTTGGGGCTTAAAATGAGGTCTGTTTTGGAGAAGATTCCATGAGCTGCTGAGAAGCAAATAAATTTAGTTTTTGTTGGATGAAATATTTTATACATGTCTGTTAGGTCTATTTGATTTATAGTATTTTTTAGATCTAAAGAGTCTTTAGCAAGTTTTTGTCTGCATAATCTATCTAATGGTGAGACAAGTGTGTTGAAATCACCTAGTATTATTGTACTGGTGTCTACCTTTGGTTTCAACTTAGGGAGTTTCTCTTTTATGTACTCAGTTATACCTTGGGAAATACATACTGATTATTGTTACATTTTTTATTGGATTGTTCCATTTATGAGTATGAAGTGACCTTCTTTATCTCTTGTGATTAATTTTGATTTGAAGTTTGCCTTTTCAGACGTAAGAGTAGCTACTCCTTCGAGTTTTCTGGCATTGTTCACGTATCAATTTCCATTTTTTCACTTTCAACCTGTTTCTGTCTTTGCCTGTAAAGTGCATCTCTTGCAAACATGTTGTTGAGTCTTGGTTTGTGAATCCATTCTGCCAGCCTATGTTTGTTAATTGGAGAGGTGAGATCATTTATATTCAATGTTATTATAGGGAGATACTTTTTCATTCTTGCCATTTTGATCTATTGATATTTAATTTGTTATTGCTTCTCATTTAGTTACCTATTTATCAAATGATACAAGTTTATTTGTGTGCTCTGGGGTTTTTCATTTCTTCTGTGTGGAGTTCTTCTTTAAGTAAGCTTTGCATGCTAGTTTAGTAGCCATGAATTCTTTTAGTTTCTACTTATCATGAAAGTTTTTTATTTCTTCATTGATTTTTAAAGGATGGCTTTGCTGGATATAGCAATCTTGATTGATTATATATATATATAAATTTGTGTGTATATATATATATATATATATATATATATATATATATATATTTCCTTTCAGAACTTGGAACACATTATTTGAACACTGTGCTGAGAAAACAGATGTGATTTTGACTGGCTTGCGTATAAAGGTGAGTTGACTATTTTATCCTAAGGCTTTTAAAAATTCTATCTTTGTTCTATATGTTGGGCATTTTTATTATAATGTGTCATTGAGAGGTTTTTTTTTTTCCTTTATCTTATCTATTGGGGTTTCTTAATGCCTCCTGTATCTGGATGTCCATCTCATTCTGAAGTTTAGAAATTTTTTTCTGTTATTCTTTCCCTGGAGAGTTTATCCAACCCATTAATCTGTGCTTCACAATTCTCCTCAATCTTAATGATCCTTAAATGTTATGTGTTTAAGTTGTTCCAGAGTTCTTGTATATTCTGATCACAACTTTTTTCTTTAATACTGTCTGAACATTTTAGGCAGGCCGCTTTGTCTTCTGCCTCTGAGAGTCTGTCTTCAGCTTGGTCTACTCTATTAGAAAGACTTTCAATTGAACATTTTATTTGATTTATTGTGTCTTTAATTTCCAAGAATTCTTTTTGGCTCTTTTTCAATATCTCTATCTTCTTGAATTTCTTATTTATGTCCTGTACTAACTTTGTTAATATAATATTTTTCTCTTTCAATTTGTTGATCATTTTTATAATCCATATTTTACATTCTTTATTTGACATTTTATTAATTTATTATCTTTGGGATTAATTATGAAATTGAGGATGTGTTGTGGTACCTTATTTTTTTTATATTTCTTGTATTCTTGTTTGGGTTGTATGCATCTGTGGGAGGGATTTCTCCTTCACTCTTATTTGTCGGCCTTTATAGGGCATAATCTTCTTTGCCAAAGTGTCCCAGAGTGATCTAGATTGACACTCCCTCATAGGTGTGGTATACAAAGACTTTGTGTTAATTCTTCCTATTTTGCAATATTAGTAGATGTCTATTTCTGGGACCTGAGGGCCCATACCTAGCCATTTATATTTGGGTCTGGTCATTTTAATCTTTGTATTAAAGTATAGATAAAGATTGAGTGACATTAATTTGTGTGTGGAGCAAGGTGCACAGTCTTTTGTTTGAGATTAGTTCAGTAGCAGAGTTTCTACTCTGTGAATTCATAGCATCTTGTCTCTGTAGTTTCCCAACACCTCATAGAATGAGGGAAACAAACAATAGCAACACTTGAGGCAAATATATTCAGCATTAAAATAAATACCTGGTACCTACTATGGAACTGAAAAAACAGAAAACTAAACAACAAAAATGGTGATATCAGCAAATTGCCAACAGCAAAAACAATGGTACCATAAACTTGATTTGGCATTATATCAAACAACATGTGTCAACTCTGTCATCCACAGTGATAGCAGTATGAAGGGTGGTGCAGGAGGTATATAAATCAATTAATTCTAAAAGACAGTAAAGATACAGTTAATTAAGAGAAAAGAAAATGTGATAGGAAGGTATAAAAGAGTTTTACAATTTTAAGAAAAGTGAACAGAGAGAATTCAGAAGAGATGTAGCAGGTGATAATTATGAGAAATAAAGAGAAAAATTAGGTGAAATAAAGGGAGAGACAGAGAATAAGAGAACTTGGTCTTTGACAGGAAAGAGAAAGATAAACATATGAGAACAAAACAGAATTATACAAATGAAAAACCTTAACTCTTAAAAGATAAGGCAAGAAAAACCACATAAAAATGTTAAAAATGAGGGGGAAATGAGAAAGATATATAT
>NW_026000037.1:34705206-34719970 GCF_001458135.2 Marmota marmota marmota
AGAGAGAGATATGGGGGTTGCTAACTTTTTTCTCTTTTTTGTTTTGCTCATGGAGGTGCCAGTTGGAGTGGCCTAAGGCTGAAGTTAGTTGAAATAATTCTCAGCTCCCTTCTTACCAGTATAAGGTCTTATAGAATGGGAGGTACTATCAGTGAAGTTTTGCCTGAAAAGAGAAGATCAATGAATTCCCAGGGCAGGGCTGCTGCAGGTTTCTAGGAGATGATTTCTAGCAGCTGGTATTAATCTGGTCTCATAGTGACTGTTCCGGAGAGATTAGATCCATATACCTCTGGGGTGTGACAGTTGGGGAATCTCCTTTGGGAGTCTGAATCTGAAGAGTCTCCCATGAAGTCTATTAATTAAAGGGAGCCAATCCTCTACAAACTCTGCTACCTGTAACAGTCTTCCCAGTCTCAGTCCCTGACAATTTTCACACCCACCTGTTTAAATTTTTTACCTGCTTCAGCTGGTCGTGTGAACTGCCAGATTCCAAGTAAAGTTGGGTAGGACTCTGCTTGACTTTTCTGACTTGAATCCATCTGGGTAAAATCTTTCCTGTGCCTGTCTCATTCTGCTAGGTACACCCTAGGTCACATGGCAGGAAAGTGTGGCATAGTTTGCTCTGATCTCCTAGCTCCCACAGCAGCTGAAGCATGGCTACTTCAAGATCGCTTTCTCCTCAACTCTCTGTAACCAACTGAGAAACACAGAGCAATTTTCAAGCTCCAGTTTGCATTGCAGCCTCTGAATCAGCTAAGTTCAGGCTGTTTTTCTGATTTCAGGTTTTTCCATGCCAAATCTGTCTGCTGAGTTTCTTTCTGTGTTCACCCTCCCATCTCTGGTGAACCAGTGCTGCTATGGCTACCATTGACTGGTACTGCCACAACAAGCTTGGCTCCAATGTACTTTTTTTTTTTTTTTAATATGCCCAAGTCTAGGAAATTCTGACTGTCTAACACTGAATTTTAGTAAAATCCTTCTTTCACCTATCTTGTACACACACTGCTGAATCCCTGACTATGGGGCGACTAGAAATGCAGCTTTCCTGCAATTTGCCATGTTCCTAAAATTTGATTTTAAAAATTAAAGGATCATCAGGGTTTTCTTGAAGATACTTTAGTAGAAGATAAATATATTCACATCAAGGCAGAGACATGAGTAAGAAAAAGTGAATAATAACAATTCACACTGAACATAAGAGACGTGGTACAGGGTCCAATGGTTTAAACTAAGTGTAACTAGAGTAGCAAAAGGAGAGGAAAGAGAAAATTTGCAGAAACAATATTTGAGGGGATGATGATCAAGAATTTTCTGAAAGTGGTTTTAAAAATTCATTAAATCCTGAAGGATTTGAATCATGGTGGTAATTCTAACTTTAGCCTGAATAATTTGTATTGTTTGTCTTTTTAATATAATCTGTTCATTAAAATCACTCTTTGAACTATTATGTAAGAAATTTTAATATTCTGCTACTCCATAAAAACAAAGTAAATAGTGGAGAAACTTGTGAAAATCAAGGTTTTGGGGAACTCTATGAATTAACTAAGATGTGAGACAGTGAATGGAATATTTATCAAACAAGGAGCTGAATCTCAGTAAGAACTATGAAACCTATTGGTGTTTTAACATGCATTACTTTCATTGCTCCCTTCTCAGCTTTCTGCTAGCCTTGAAATACAGCATCTCTGTAATCACCAAAACCCTGGTGGCTATCAAACAGGATATCTGACTTTTAGAACTTCCTCAGAGAGTTATCACTGTTTGAATTATCAGGCAGATCCTTGAAAAATTCTCAATGAATTTCTCTTTATTTGACTTAACTGTTCCCCAAGGTTGTTGGTCCTAATTGATTAACATCTCAGCTAACTAAGGCAACAATATCAGTTGGAGCAAAAAACAAACTTTCCCAAAATCTTAAAAGAAAAATTGGGAGGATTTGACGACATTAGGGGACTCTGAAATTTTCTATCATCTTTCTGGAAATGTAGAACATCATCTACACATGCATAACTTTGTCCATGTCTAATAAAAAGGATGTTCCAAATTCTGATCTTTAATGGTAAAACTGTGCTAAAGCAGACGTGAATACTAAGGCAGGGAGGAAATACTGTCAGAGCAGTGGAAGCATGTTCCAAAACATATATTAATTAGACCCTTGGAAAATATTGGTTAACCATGAATCAAGGCATTTAAGAAAGTCTTGGTCCAATCATTAGGTGATCATGAATTATACTGAGCAAACTTCAGTGAACACACATTGAAAGGAATACAGAGTTCTTATAAATAGTTGAAGGCATAATTTTAAAAACTAAAATCAGAAACAATGAGAATGGTGAGAGCAAACCTTAGAGATCAAGACAAATTGGATTACAAAAGTTGCCAAATTACATAATTTAGAACGTACAGTTTCTGACAAAAGAAACATGAATGAAACAAGTCTAAAGAACTGTTTCCTCTGAGGAAACCCAGATGATGGAGCTACTTAAAAATGTGTTTTTTTTTTTTTTTTAATATTTATTTTTTAGTTCTCGGTGGACACAACATCTTTGTTTGTATGTGGTGCTGAGGATCGAACCCGGGCCGCACGCATGCCAGGTGAGCGCGCTACCGCTTGAGCCACATCCCCAGCCCCAAAAAATGTGTTTTAACTATCATAAATGTTAAAAGACTTGTGCAAAAGAATGAGAATGATAACTATCTATATCAGAGAGTCATAAAACTTAAAAAAAATGAAATATAACTTCTATATTTAGCAGAAAATAAGACTGTGATAAAGAAGAATTAGAAAACTTTGAGATATATCATTATTACATTCCAGTATTAGAAACAGGAATTGTGGTGAGAATTATGTATAGTTAGCAAAAATCTCAGAAACTTATGGAACCATATAAAGGACAACATTATCTGCATAATTAGATTCTTAGCAAAGGAGAAAAATAAAGTGTAAAACGAATATTTGAGAGATATCATCCTGAATTGGATACAAAGATAGAAAAAAATGCATGATGAATTAAAAGTCATATACACATAGACAAACACAGTCAGATTGTCAACATCCAAGCCTAGAATCATGAAAATAGCAAAAACATAACTTCCCACAAACAAGGAATCTGAAAGTGCAAGAGCTGATTTGTTACAACCATTGACAATAGAAGGTAGTGGGATAATACATTGAAAATGGTAAAAGAAAAAGTCTTTTTTTTTTCTTTTGGTATTGGGGATTGGATCCAAGTGCTGAGTGATAACTCCAGTTCATTTTATTTTTATTTTGAGACAATGTCTCACTAAGCTGCAAAGGATGGCCTTGAACATGTCATCTTCCTGCCTCAGCCTCCTTAGTTTCTAATATTACAGTTGTAACTTCCCAGTGCCTAACTAAGAAAAAAGACTTTTAACCATGAATTCTTTATCTAGCAAAAGCATCCTTCAAGTAATAAAGGCATTTAAATATGTTAAAAACATAGACAATCTAGGTCTATTATATCTTCCCTACATGAAACACTGAAGAGAGGGACTTCAGCAGAAATAATGGATATTCACCAATAAGTTGGATCTCCATGAAAAAATTAAGATGAACAGAAAAGTAACTGTATGTATAGGTAAATATAATAATCAGACTAACAGGATGTTTGCTTATATTCTTTCTTCCACTATTTGGCCTAAAAAACACTGTCATAAATTAAGATTTATAAAGTTCTATTGATAGCTTTATTATGAAAAATAATTTGATTTGTATGAGAATCAGAACAAAAAAGGGGGAGGGAAAAACTAACTATGGAGGTAAATATTTTGTACTCTTTGGAAATTAATTATCATTACTCCTCTCTCGATCATGATAAGTTAAGTAATATATGAAAGCTCCAAATAAATCACTAGAAAAACAAAATTAAAATCAAAGACATTAAAGTTGGCAATGAATTCAGTAGTAGAGTGCTTGCTATCATGTACAGGCTATATTCCTAACTAGAGAACTGCAAAAAGAAAAGAAAAAAAATACACTACTGAGATTAAAATGGCATACTAACAATAACTATTTCAAAATATATAAGGTATTAATGGAGAAATAGAAGAAAATAGTATATACCATTTTAAAAAGAGAAAGTGGCAAATATAAATAAAATTTTATCTGTGTTACTTTAAATATAAAAGGATTTAATACCTCAATCAAAAACAGAATGGATAAAAAGAATATTATGTGACTGTATGTTGTCTAAAAGAGACAAATTTTAGAATCAAAGGCAAAAATAGGCTTGAAGGGATGGGAATAGATTATCTTACAATTCATGAAATGAACTATAATAATTGGTAAATGAGTTAAAGAGGTTACTATTATACAGGATCAACATAAGTGGTCAATTGTGTTTTATATATTAACAGTGAACAATAAAAAATGCTTTAAAAATAATTCCATTCATAATGGCATCCAAAAGAACTAAATACTTAAAAATAAACTTAAAAAATGTGAAACTTATTGACAACAGGAACACAGGTAAGATAAATCAAATAATACATAAATAAATGAAATGGTATTCTATGCTCATGGATAATTTGTACTGTTAGGATAGCAATAATATTTAATTTATTTATTGCCACAGTCTGGCTGGGCACAATCAGGAGCCACTTGTCAAAAGAAACTAACTTTATTTTTAGAACCACACACGCCAAACAAAACAGCCTCTCAGGAAAAACCCTCAGAGCCCCAACTGCCACCACCGGCTTTCCACAAGCCTCTCTCTCCAACACAAGCCTCTCTCTCCCACAAGCCTCTCTCCACCTCCCACAATCCTCCTGCTCTTGAGGCCGATTGGCTGGGTCACATGGGCGGAGCCAAAAAAGTCCCCCAATGAGCAGCTCTGTGGTCTGAAAGGGCAGGGAAACAGCCCAATGAGCATCACCGCAGAGGAGCCAATCAGCTAGATGTTGCTGGGGCTGCTGTGAGCCAATCATCAGCCGGCAGCTGGAAGTTTGCTGGGGCCCCTTGGGCTGTGGCTCTCAACAATTTATAAATTCAATTCAATTCCTTTCAAATTTCCAATATTATTTAAAAGAAATCAACACACTGATCTAAAATTTATATGCGAATGCAAGTAACAAAGAATAGCATAAACAGCCTTGAAAAAAAAATGCTGGGAGACCCAGACTTCCATATTAAATATATTCCACAAAGCTACAGTATCCAAGACAATTTGATACTAGTATAAAAATATACATATATGCCAATGGAACTGATTTTGGAAGTACAAAAATAAAGCCTCATATTTACAGTCACTTTAATTTTAATAATATCTTTTAAATAAATGATACTGGGATAAGGTTTCTCTAACAAACTCAGAACAATGCTTCATAACACATACAAAAATGTAGTAACTCAAAATTCAGCATAAACTTGAAAACTTGAGTTAATAGTTTTTTAGAAATTATACCAAAAGTATATACAAAAACAGAAAAATTAGGTAAAATAATTAATCAAAATTCCCAAATTTTGTCATACAAAGGAAAGGAGTCATTAATAAAAAGTAACTCAGAAGGGAGATATATTTGGAAATCAGACTTCTGATATGGAAAATTTAATTCCACAATATATAAATATCTTGTACAAGCTGGGTGTGATGGCACATGCCTGTGATCTCAGTGGCTTGGGAGGCTGAGGCAAGAGGATCCTGAGTTCAAAGCCAGCCTCAGTAAAAGCGTGGCACTAAGCAACTCAAGAAAATATAAGATAGGGCTGGGGATGTGGTTCAGTGGTTGAGTGTCCCTGAATTCAATCCTTGGTATCTCCCACCTCCAAAAAAATTCTGTACAGTAAACACAAAAGTAAAGCAATTGATTTAGAAACAGGCAGTTATTTTTATGGTCATTCACCCGCCCCCCCCCAAAAAAAAAAAGATATATAAATGGTCAGTAAAAAAGTGTGATTATATGGATGCAAATAAGCTAAAAATTGCTGATCAAGAAGCAAATGCAAAACAAAACCCAGATTGTTGTTGCTTTATGCTCACTAGAGTGACTAAAATTAAAATGATGGTCACCAAGAAAAAATTGATGATGTGGAGAATTTGGAGTCCTCTTTCATTATTTTTTAAAAATATGTACTTTTTAGTTTTACATGATAGTAGAGTATAATTTAACAAATTGATACAAACATGGAACACATCTTATGCTAATTAGATTCCCAGTGTTGTGGTTGTACATGATGTAGGGTTCATGGTATTTATATATGTACATAGGAAAGTTAAGTCATATTAATTCCACAATCCTTCCTAGTCCTGTCCCCGCTCCCTTCCCTTCATTCCCCTTTGTCTAATCCAATGAACTTCTATTCTTCCCTCTCCTCCTCTTGTTTTGTGTTAGCATCCACATATCAAAAACAACACTTGACCTTTTGTTTGGGGGACTGGCTTATTTCACTTAGCATAATAATATCTAGATACATCATTCTTTTTTGTGGCTGAGTAATATACAATTGTGTATATGTATCATATTTTATTTATCTATTGATCTATTGAAGGGAAGCTAAGTTGATTCTATAGCTTAGTTATTGTAAATTGAGCTTCTATAAATATTGATGTGACTGTATGACTGCATTATGCTAATTTTAAATCCTTTGCTTATATGATAGGCAGTGGAATAACTGTGTCAAATGGTGGTTTCATTTGAAGTTCTCTGAGAAATCTCCACATTGCATTCTGCAGTGGTTATACCAAGTTGCAATCCCACCAGCAAGCTATGAGTGTACTCTTTTCTCCACATCCTCACAACACTGATTGCTACTTGTATTATTAATAATTGACATTCTGACTGGAGTGAGATTAAATCTCTGTGTAGTTTCAATTTGCATTTCTCTAATTGCTAGAGATTTTGGCCATTTTTCTAATATATTCTTGACCATTCATATCTCTTCTATGAAGTGTCTTTCAGTACCTTTGTTTTTTATTACTTGGGTTTTTTTGGCATTAAGTGTTTTGAGCTCTTTATATATACTGGAGATTAATGCTCTGAGTGCAAGTGGCAAAGATTTCCTCCCATTCTGGGGCTCTCTCTTTGTGCTCTTGATTGTTCCTTTGCTGTAAAGAAGCTTTTTAGCTTGACCCCATCCCATTTATTGATTCTTGATTTTACTTTTGAACTTTAGGAATCTCATTGAGGAAGTTGGTTACTAAGCTGACATGATGGAGTTTTTTTTGGCCAATATTTAGTTCTAGCAAATGTAATGTCTAGGTCCTTGATCCACTTTGAGTTGAATTTTGTGCAGGGTGAGAGATAGAGGTTCAATTTCATTCTGATACAAATGGATATCCAGTTTTCTCAGTATCATTTGTTGAAGAGGTTGTCTTTTTTTCCCTGAAGTAAGTTTTTGGTACATTTGTCTAGTATGAGATAACTGTATTAATATGGATTTTTCTCTGTGTCTTCTATTCTGTTCCATTAGTTTTCATGTCTGTTTCTGTGCAAATGCCATGCTGTTTTTGTTACTATAGCTCCTTAATGTAATTTAAAATATGATATTGTGATACCTGTAGCTTCACTTTTCTCACTAAGGATTGCTTTGGCTATTTTGCGCCTCTTATATTTTCAAAATTTTCATGACTGATTTTCTATTTCAATGAAATATCTCATTGGAATTTTAATAGAATTTGCATTAAATCTGTATCACACTTTTGGTAGCATGGCTAAGAACATAGGAGATCTTTCTATTTTCTAAGGCGTTTTTCCAATTTCTTTCTTTAATGTTCTATAGTTTCTATTGTAGAGGTCTTTCACTTCTTTTTTTTTTTTTTTTTTTTTTTTTAGTTTGAATACCAGGTTTGTTTTTGTTTGTTTTGTTGTGGTTGTTGTTAGTGGTTTTTTTTTTTTTTTAAGTCTATTGTGAATGGGATAGTTTACCTAATTTCTCTTTCAGCTTATTTATCATTAATGTACAGAAATGCAATTTATTCATGGGTTTGATTTTATATCCTGCTACTTTGCTGAATTTGTTTTTGAGCTCTAGAAATTTTCTGGTGGAGTTTTCGGGTCTAAATACAGAATCATGTCATTGGTAAATAGAGACAATATGAGCTCTTTTTCTATTTGTTTCCCTTTAATTTCTTTGTTTTGCCTAATTGCTCTGATTAGAGTATCAAGGATTTGTTGAACAGAAGTTGTGAAAGAGGAGATCCCTATCTAGTTCTAGTTTTTAGAAAGAATGCTTTCAGGTTTTTTCTATGTTGGCCTTGGGCTTAAGGTATATAGTTTTTACAACAGTGTTGAAGAATTTTCCTACTCAATCTAGTTTTTTCAAACATAGAATGGATGCTATATTTTGTTGAATATTTTTTTTCTGCTTCTATTAAGATAATCATGATTCTTGTCTTTTTGTCAACTAATATGGTGAATATTATTTATTGATTTCCCTATGTTGAACCAACTTTGAATTCCTGGAATGAAACCCATTGTACACTATCTTTATTTTTTAATATTTATTTTTTAGTTTTAGGTGGACACGATATCTTTATTTTATTTTTATGTGGTGCTGAGAATCGAACCCAGTGCCTCACACATGCTAGGTAAGCATGCTACCACTTGAGCCACATCCCCAGCCCCTATCTTTTTAATGTGTTTTTGTATGGTGGTTTGACAGTATTTTATTAGGAATGTTTGCATCTATGCTCATCAGGGGTATTGGTTTGAAGTTTTCTTTTCTTGGTGTGTCTTTGATTTTTGAAATCAGGGTGAAACTAGTTTCATAAAATGAGTTTGGAATTGCTGCATGCTTTTCTATATCATGGAATAATTTGAGGAGCATTGGTGTTAGTTCTTCTTTGAAAGTCTGGAAGAACTCAGATGAGAATCCATGTGGTCCTAGTCTTTTCTTTGTTAATAGAGTTTGTTTTCTAGTGCCTTGTGCTTTAGGGGGATAGAAATAATAACAACCCAGTGAAATCAATATTCAGCATTAAACTGAATACCAGTTCTTATTTTGGCATCTACAGTTTTAATTGACACTTTAAACAGAAATGGTATGATAGGCGATTGCCAACTGTAGAGATATTATGTCACAAAAGTGTTTCCTATTTCAAAAAGGTGAAGAGGTAGAAAGCAGAAGTGTAGGATGTAGTAATTGAGAGGGAGGATGAGAGAAAGAGTACTAGTAAAGTGTTAAAGATGAGTGAAAGACATAACAATAGAATTTGGCTATTCATGAAAGAAAGGAAGAAGAGAATTAAGGGAAATAGGAGAAAACCCATATAAGACAATAGTAACAAACAAACAAAAGCAATATACAACAAAACCAAGGTATACCATTCAAAAACCCTAGTCCTCAAAGAGTAAAGAAAATAACTACCTTACAGAAATCCTAGAAATGATAAGAGTTAGACAAATATGTGTATGTATAAATGTCCATGGACCATTCAGCATACAAATGTTTTTTTTTTCTTTTTTTAAAGGGTCTTGATGGAAGATATGAAAGATTAAGTAATTGTTTTTGTCTCAATGGTCAAAAATTGTATATAATATTATATGTTGGTTGTAAGTTTCAAATTGTCTTTCTTTCCAGTTTTGTTTCAGTGTATTGTGTGCAAGAGTAATAGCTGAAGGATTTCAATTCCTTCTTCTTTTTGTGGAGCTAGTCAAGTTGTCCTTTCTCAGTTTTCCTTCTCAGCAATATGAGGTGGGGAGGGTTGGTGGATGTTGTCTACTCCACCCTCAGTGAAGGGTTGCTGTAGATTCCTATAAAAGGGATTCCCAGAAGCAGAGATCCCAAAGGTGGAGTTTGGGCAGCTACACCTCCTAATGCTCTGTGGAAGAATGTCCGGTAATGCTTTTAAATCAGCACCCTTCCAAAGCCTAGCTGTTTCTGGACCACCCTGAGCATCTCTATTACTGTAGTCTCCCCTGGGTTCTGCTCAATCGGAGGAGAAATAAGTCCTTCATCCCCCTCTATTTCCTGTAGCTCCCAGTCTCAGCCAATGTGCACATTCACCCCCTAGCCTAATCTCAAAAACTGTAAGACTCAAAAAGTGAATGATACTCAGTATCTCTCAGGTGTGAGTGTTTCAAATTCCTCTGGTGCAACATTTTCCACCTGTTTTTTAAGTAATTCTCTGGGTCACCAGGGTGCCTCTGCAAGGTCAGGTTTTCAGACCCACCTAGAATTACAAAGGTCTGGGCTCCTGAGGGTTTGAACCTATACCTACTAGCTACTACAGCACACCAGAAAAAAAAAGATGGCGGCTGATCCTACTTTCTATAGGCCACCAGGAAAAGCATTTGAATCAGGAGAAAAAAAAGGTGCACATAATCCACTAGTTCAGCTCATCAATGTTCCTGATCAGTGTCCTCTTTGCTTCAAGATGCACCTTGGTGACACCCGGACACCCGAATGCAGGCTCTCTTAGTCTCCCACTCAGACTTGCCTGAAGTGGATCTGCATCAGCAGCTGCCAGTGGGTCATTTTTTCTTTTATTTATTTGTTTATCTGATTATTTATTTTATTCTATTCAACCTTCTGAGTCCCTAGGCCATTCTGAGAGTACAGTATTAAATTCCAGTAGAATTTCTTTTTTGTTTGTTTTTTGTTGACCTCAAAGAGAAGCAGTGTGTCTGCTTTCCAGGCCCTACCAATGGAGCAGTTTGGAAAGTAACCTTCTCTACTTCACCATCTTGACCTCCGCACTTATTCCCTACTTTTTTTCCCTCAGTATTTTTAGTTGTCAATGGAGCTTTTATTCTATTTATTTATTCATATGCAGTGCTGAGGATCGAACCCAGGGTCTCACACAGGCCAGACAGAGCCACAACTCCAGCCCACTTATTCCTTACTTTTTGAGATCATAAAACAATTTATAAATTGTTTTATGGACAATTTGTAAAACTGTGTTTCCAATACCTTAAAATATTAAGTATAAAGCACATGATGTGGCAATTATACTTCAAGGTTTAAACTCAAGGGAAATGAATCTTTATTTTCTTGCAAAAATGTCATATACAAATATTCATTCTAATATTACTCATAATAGTCAAGAAAAGGGAAGGCTAAGGGCAGGATTATAATAATGACACATTATTTGGATAGTACAAATTGTGGTCAGTAAGGGTAAGGAAAAAAATCATGTCACAGATAGACGGAAATCAAAATAATGGCATATTCTAGAAAAAATAGATTTGAAATTCTCCATGAGATAATCACAGATGAAATTTGAGCTCACCACTATGATAGTATATTCATCAGCCATGGTGCAGGGTTTGAGTCAAAATTAAATGGAAAGGCTATAAAAAATACTAATGTGCATATTGTAGGAGAATGAAAAAAAGCATATTTATAATAAAATATATTTTAAACAGATGATTTGAAGTACTTATTTTATTGAAAAAATATAGATGTTTCATGGTGTATAGATCTGGCAAACACTAGTTCAAGAGATGATCATTACATTTTCAATAATTATACAAGAAATCGGTCACAGATAATTTACACTGTGAAAATTGGCCCTCTACACATCAAGGACTTCTTTTTCCATTAAAGCCATTTGTTAAATATTTACTCTCACAATATAGATCATATTTTTCGTAATGAAGCATAAGGAAATGATATTTATAATTTATTCTCTTCAAAAACTGCCTGTCAAAATGTAAACCTATTGTCCAATTTGTAGTTTAAGATTAATGACAAGATTGATACCAAAGAGTATAGTTTAATAAAAATTAAAAAAAAATTGATTGCAGGGATATTTAAGTTACATATGCAAGATATTAATATTTTAAACGATATGTTTATGAAAATATAACAGGTATGAATAAAAATTGTTTTATCTATCTTATTTATACCTTCTTATTTCACCTTTATTAGAAAAGTAGTAGCATAGACAGTTTAATGTTAGTTATATTGTTATTACTTGACATGATATGCAGAATTCTTTATTTAGTTTGTCACTTGAAATAGTGATTATTAAAAATGTCAACTACTGACCCCCTGAGTAATCACACCATTAGTTGATGCAAAATGTTTCGGTCCTTTTCTAACTCAAAATGAAGTCACACCAGAGTTATCACAGCAATCTTATCCATCCATTGATTTCTCGTCAACCAAAGGATTGACTTCAAGGCAACTTCACGTTCTTCAGGGTTTTATTTGGATTATGAGATTGAAGGATTTGCTTCTTTGTATTTGATGAAAGTAATTACCACCAATTCTTCATTCATGGGACAGAGCATTACTAGAGTTGTCAAAGTTCACCTGATGATTATATGGAATAAAAGAGCTTTTTTCTTTATGGTTCTTAAGTAAGGAATCCATTGATCAATCTGTTTTTACTTTTAATATTTTAGCTCAAATATATTTAAAAATAATTTCAATTTTTCTTTATGGTATATTTCATTTTAAATATTTAGTATATTTCATTTTCAAGAATCATGGTGAATGTCAAGTGTGTTGAAAGGGTTTGCATAGAACTACTTTGTAAAATACATGTTGTTGCTACACTCAACAATTTCCAGCAAACAACCAGAGGAAAAAGAAGGAAAAGATGTTAAAAGATTACTTGAGGTATCTATTGTGAAAATTAAACCTTTTAAAAATTTTAATTAATTGCAAGAAATGGAAATATGTAAATAGTTCATGGTTTCACTACTTTAATTTTATCAGAATCTTTGGGGACTTCGATTTTTTAAAGACAAAGGGCAAGCATATTAAAATTCAATTTATTTTTATTATCACACTTAAAACTCAGTTTCAAATGAGTACTTGTGACACTATCAAATTATTATATTTTGTTTATATATGTATATGTACATATATACGTGTGTGTGTATGTATATATATATATATATATATATATATATATATACACACACACACACACACACATATTCTAGTTAATGTTAAGGGCTTGGGCTTTGTTTTGTCTTTCTGGAGGAGACACATCTGAATAATGAAGAGTAAATTATTTTCATTTTTGGAATATTGTCATCAATTTGGTCATATGTGTAGACATATGAGCTATATGATTACATAAGAGATTTTAAACTTCCTTGTTAACTTCTGAATTTAAAGTGATTTTATTTATAGGGACACATGTTGGTGAAATACCTTGAATTCTAAAGAGGAAAAAAACTGAAGTTGATGAAATAAGGATAAATTTTAAATGTGAAATTTGTCATCAAGTAGAGTACTATGTCTGCCTGAGTCTCACTATTATACAAATGGATAAAATTCCCTCTCAGAGCTGGAGACCAATCATTGGTACCAGTGTTAGAGAGACAGAAGCCTTTCTCAGGGCTAAAAGACAGCAGGAGAAGTAGTAATGTCAGTTGGAACCTTGATCCACATCAAAGGAAATGAAGCCCTATGGCTGAAGAAATTACATGGATACCATAGACCAATAATTTTAAATATTAAAAGGCTCTTTTCAAGCTAAGGACAATTTGTAGTTATAAGCAGACAGCCCAGGGTTAGCAAGTACTGAGAAAAATCAGTCCCTTGAATCCAAGATTTTTTTTTTATACCTCCAAGCCCCCCTAGGGATTAAAGTGACTTATCTAATTCTTACTGATTAATGTGATATTTCCCCATCTTTGTCCTGTGTGTGTGTGTGTGTGTGTGCACGCATGCGCACATGTGTGTGTTTTCTCATCAATTTATATCTATTTTTTTAGAAATGAACTTTCTTCAACCCATTTTCTACATTATGTATTGAAGAGCACTGTCAATTTTTAATTTAAATAGAAATGCCTTGTCAATTGGGAGTGTCTCTATCCTATTTCAAACCTCATATTTTAGTTGATATTCAAATTTGAACTCTCATTTTCTTTCTTAATAAAAGCTATCTCATTTAGCTACCAGGCTATGCTTTTGTTGTGTCAACCTGATAATATAAGCAGATAGTTAGAGGTTCTGATTTATGATGGTTTCTTTAAAGGATATCTTGCATGTAACTCTTCAGTCTAGTATTTGCTTGCTTGACTTCGAACAAAGGCTCATTAAAATGAGTGAAACTAATATAAAACTTACCTTGAAACAGTTCCCTGGCTGAACTCTATTCTCAAAGGATTTTCTAATTTGCAATTTTATTTTAGACTCTGACCAAGGTATTAAAAAGAAATAACATGTACGACTCTGCGAACACTTGCAGAAAAAGTGAAATAGACATTCTAATATCTGAAATATTAAGATATGTATGTTTATATCATTTAAGAATAAAAAATGAAAATACCACATAATTTTTCACTAATTAAATGGTGTTTTTAAAATTATGATTTATGGAGAAGGAAGATGGCGGCGAGGGGAGTGCATTGCCCCCGTGTGCTGCTTCACTGTGTGGGAGTATGACAAGTCAGGACGGCTAAAGGATATCTTGTTAGGAATTTCCAGCAATAGTGGGGTGCTCCGGAACCTGGAGGAAGGATTTCCATCGCACGAGGATCGGCTACGGGGACTCAAACGCGAGAGGTTTGTCGCACGGAGGGTAACACAGCTTATTCAGCAAATCGCCCCGCGGCTAGAGTTTGCAGCGCGCGCTGGGATAGAGACGCAGGGTTACAGCGCTGCAGTTTCTGCCAGCCGTGCAAGCACCGTACTCAGGGCTGAATTCTGGGTTCGAGACGGGGGAAGGAAGCGGTCCATCTCGGTTCTCCACACCGGTCAGACCACAGAGGAGGCCAGCAGCCACCATGTTGGTAAACTGACGTCACCTTCCCTGTTTTCGACTGACCGCAGCTCATTCAGCCATAGATCAGGTAATTTCAGGCTGCAATTCGCCTGCGGCTTGCAGACAGATTGCTAGGG
>NW_026000037.1:34723771-34737093 GCF_001458135.2 Marmota marmota marmota
GTGTGTGTGTGTGTGTGTGTGTGTGTGTTACTGGGGATTTAACACAGAATTTAACTCAAAGGAGCTCTACCACTGAGTTCCACCCTTAGCCTGCTTTTTTAAATTTTCCTTTTCTTTTTTTATTTATTTAATATATATATTTTTAAATTTTTGCTGCTCTTGTTGTTGATTATTTTTATTTTGAGACAGGGTATCTCTAAGTTGCCATGCTGGCCTTCAACTTTTGATTCTCCTGCCCCATTCACTGAGTCACTGGGATTACTAATGTTTGCCACAATGCCTGGAAGGGGAATCCTGTATGTTGATTTCTATAAGGAAGTTAAACTTTGCAAATTTCTTAACTAATATGATCATTTGGATATGAACAGAATAAACTCCTTGCCTGTGGTTGTGGGTCTTATTTTCCTCTGACCTTATGCATAAAAAAGCAATTTAATTTAAGCATATTTATTATCTCCTTCAGTCTAAGATTTAAGCTATAAAGTAAAATCTCAATCAACTGAATTTTTAACTTCTGGGTTATATTCTGGTTAACTGAATATATGATCAAATTAGGGTGAAGATAATATTGAATGTTAATTGTCAAATTCTTCTAAAATAATTTGTCTATTTTTAGACTAAATTCAATCTTTTTTCCCTCCAATTCATTGTTTTTCACTGCACCTCAGGGTCACAAAATTATGAATCATAATTTTCCAAAAGCTAGCTGAAAAATAATAGGCTATAAAAGTAGGAAATATTGTGGTTACAAACGAAGATTCTCATTTTTTTTTAAAGCAAAAGATGTGACTTAATGCATTGTTACTTATGAGGATGGAAAGATAGGAGACAAGGGTTCTTTCAAGAACTTTTTATTGGAAAATGCCAATAGATTATGGAACTGTAAATCATTTGATAATCTATAGAGCCATCCAAATCACAGTTTGATAATAAGGCTGCGTACCTATTTTATTTATGCTTGCTAGTTGATGTGCGAATAGGGGTGCAAACCAAATATGAAAATGACCTTGCACTACTACCTCCGTCCCTGTGCTTAATGACTGTAGCTATTCTGAGTAGAGTTAAAAGAGGCTCTAAATACAGAAAACAATATGCCCAGCCCATCAATGCACTAATAGAAGGTTTTATCCCGAGGGTAGCTTAGACCACATGTGTAGTATAGCCAAACTGCCATCTGGAAGTAATTCACCCTTATTGCTTCTTATCAAGACTGCTGAGGACTTTCTTTTTCTTTTTTCTTCTTTTTTTTTTTTGATCAAGTAAAAATGAATCATTGAACAGACTGATATATGCTCATTAAACTATACAAACTTGTTAGGTTATCACCATCTTATAGGCACAACAGAAGTCTAGTAGAGGTAACCTAGATTATGTGAGCCCATGGTATGAATGTGACATGTGAAGAGAGAAATCAAATGAAATCTGTCTGCATTATACCAGGAAATTACATATTCTTCTTAAAGTAAAATAAACACTTGACAAAGCTGTTAATCATCCCTAGTGGAAAGGATTTACAGATTCAATATTAAGATGATGAGCTTCCCACTGGTCTTAGAAGCACTGTAGTCAAATGAATCCATTTTCCTCTGAAATCATTTAGATAAAAATTATATTCACGTTGAAGAATATGTATGGTTTGAATGCTAAAATGTCACTTTAAAATGCATTGTCCTTTCCGAGGGCTCCTATTAGATTTCAGTTAATATTTGGTTAGGAAAGACGACTTCCAAAACCAAACTCTCTCTTGAATGGCAAAATATCTAACCTATGTTTTCTGTGAAAAAGAGAATGAAATTGAGGATAACAGAGGCAAGTATATACATATCTCATATTCACTTCATATCTGTGCATGTCAGTCAGCCATAAAGGAATATACACTTTAATATAAAGATTGCTTCATAACCATTATCATTTATATTTTAGGGTAAATTGAAATAATCTTTGACTGATAATATATTTGGAAAATTTACCTGCAGTGATATTGTAGCTGGTAACTCCTATAAAAACAAACAATTTTTAGAAGTTATCCATTCACAAAGAAATTATAGAATTTAGTGATTACGGATGTGTGCAGTGCAGTATAAGTACATTTGTTTCCTAGGAAACAAACTAGGACTGTGCCACTGAAGAAATTTGTAAGCATTAAAATATTCTGTAATCAGGCCCCAGGAGAACATATTAAATTTTTTAAAAGGAATAAATATTTGACATCCCAGCCATTTTCTAAATATACTTATAGATGAGGCTTGCTGTCAAGGGGCCATGTTAGAAGGGGGAGAACAAATGATATGTTAGGTGAGCCATGAATATACTTTGACATGGCTATTCCAGGTGTCAGGATTAATTCAGCACCAGTCTAAGAGACTGAAATATTCAAAACCACAAGGTGAGAATGACAACTAAAGACAAAGGTAAACTAATCTTAAAATACAGATTCAAAGGCAGGAATAAAAAGACACAGATTAAAAACACAGTCCTTGTAAATTGCAAAGGGATAATTAAAGGAAAAACTAACCAGTTTTCAGTAAGCAGTATTACAGGAGGATAGATTAAATATATATTCATCCAAGTAATACTATTTGTTTGGTAGATAAAGGCATACCAGTCATATAGAACTTAAATTCTTCATAACCAAGTTCTATTTATGAGATAATTTCTATATGTCTATGACTACAAATAAGCCTAAAATATTTCCATGTGGAGTTATACTATAATATAAAATGTTGGCCTCAACTGATGTTGGCCTTAATTTCCTTCATCAGTAAATTAAAATTATGATAT
Source organism: Marmota marmota marmota (assembly GCF_001458135.2). NCBI lineage: Eukaryota > Metazoa > Chordata > Mammalia > Rodentia > Sciuridae > Marmota > Marmota marmota. Next base: position 34,726,553 of record NW_026000037.1, read on the forward strand.
CAGCTTCTCATTATTTATTGTATAGTGTATGTTATTTAAATATTTAATAAATGAGATGAAATAGATATCTTGATAAGCACTCAAAACATAGTGGTAGTTGTTATCTTAATTACTAAAAATGAGTCACACATTAATAGAAATTGCATATATTGAAACAACTTCTGTTCATGTTTTCTTCATCCTAGTGAGCTTTTGGAAAAGACAGATGAAAAATATAAATAAATGCATATATAGTATGTAATACATCTGATAATGATTTTTTTTCTATGAGGGAAAATGTAGAAAAAGGGAGGATAAAAGAAATTCAGTTTTTAGGTAAAATTAAGAGGATATTTGAGTATCTAAAAGAAATAAAGAGGTGAACGTGATAATAGTGGGCAGAAGATGGAGAAATATCAGTGTAAAACTACTGGTGATGAAGTATTCTCACTGAGCAGGAAGCCAGAATCCCAGTGTATGGTTGAAAAGAAGGGCAGGGAATAAAAATTGAAAGAAATAAAGTTATGAATACTTAGAAGCCAGAAAGATCAGTCTATACTCAGGGTTCTGGATGCTATTCTGTGTATGATGCTATCTGTCTTAGAATTACAGAGCATGGGAGAAGATATATTTAAGTGGTGGATGGAGTTCTAAGGTCAAGGATAGAGCTCCATCATTGACTAGGTGCCGAATGAGCCACAAATGGTATAATAGGGTGATATGGGCAGTGATGTATCTATCGTTACTTGATGGCACTGGAATTCACTGACTCTCCTAGCAGGCATTAAAAGGGAGTACAAAAATTTAAATGTTTAATGTTACTTTTGTGGACAATATCTATATCTTCAGGGCACTACCGCCACAATTGACCATAAAATTGTGCCTTAGCACGATTATTATAAAAGCCATGTGACTTTTTCTCCAATAATCATGTGTGGCCACAAACATTGGTAGTAACACATGCTCCTCATTAAAGAAAAAGAAATATTTAGAGGTCAACTTTTGTCATTATTGTCTCTGCAACATACAGATGGAGAACAGCATGGTGTATGGGGGAAACAAAATATTTAAAATCTGAAGCCAGAGAAGGAATTGGGGTTTATTTTCATTTGGGAAATTGTGAGACATTCTGTTTTACAGTATTATGCCTTTCAGAAATACTTTCAGTGTCAAGGGAAAATTTGAAACTGATCATAAGGAAGTACTTTCCATTGGCATTAGATCTATGACTATGAGACAGAAGTACATGCTTATTTAATAGACAAGATATGAGAATATAAGATAGCAGCCACAAAGAATATTATATGCATATGGAAATGAGTTAAATAGGAAAGTGTAAGATATTTTTAAATAGAGCTGGATGGTAAGGCTGGCACAGCACTTGACTACTCTGATCCTTTCATCTTGGCTAGTGAATTTCTTCAAATATATATGTAAAAGCCAAACCCCTACAGGGTAATAACAACAACAACAACAACAACAAAATAAAAATTGAAAGTAAAAATCCCAACATGCATTAGGGCTGAAAGCCCAACAGTAGCTATTAGCCACAGGGGATTATTACAATGCTTGGAGTCTGTTAGTCTGAATTGAGACACTATTTAAATTCCAAATACACAACTGATTTAGAAGATTACATGGAATAGAGAGTTTAATATACCTTCTTAATAATGCAATATCAATTCATCTTTAATTCTATCCTGAATTCATATAGCCATGAAATGATACTATCATGTATATTTTTGTTGAAATAAAATATAACTTTAAAATTGAATTCAACTGTTTCTGCTACTTTTTTTTGGGGGGGGGATTGAACTCAGGGGCACTCGCCCACTGAGCCACATCCCCAGCCCTATTTTGTATTTTATTTAGAGACAGGGTCTCACTAAGTTGCTTAGCGCCTTGTTTTTGATGAGGTTAGCTTTGAACTGACAATCTTCCCGTCTCAGCCTCCCAAGCAGCTGGGATTACAGGGGTGCAGTACAGTGCCTGGTTCTGCTATTTTTAATAAAGTAATTAGAAAGTTCAAAATTACACAGTAACTAGTGATCTTAGGTTGCATCATATTCCAATTGAATAACTTATTAGAACTTCATTGGAGTGGGAGATAGTTTGGTTGATACAAAATGCATTCGGGCAGAAAAAAGTGTTGCCACTAGAGCAAGAGGAGTAATTCTCTTTGCCAAATTTGAGTCTGTATCTAATTTATAACAATCTATACTTGATCATGAACCTCTTATTTTAATTCCTCTGAGGGTCAGGGATTTTAAATCTATGAATAAAGATCAATGTTAGAGGCTTAAATTATGAGAAATATATTTACCACAGGTCCTATTTTATCATAAAAGCCAGGAAAATTTATTCAGTTTTAGAGTTAGAAGGAGAAAATTGAACTCTGTCCACCCTTCCTCTAATAAGCAGTTTCATGTTGGCCACCATATTTTTAGTTTCATTCAGATGGTTGGTTCAGATGTCAAATGGGAATAGTAGTTTTAAAATTGTTCTGAACATGAGAGTATTTTCAAAATGATTTTCTGATTTTTTTCACTCCAAAAATTCAAATATTATTCTATTTAAGATGACTCAAAATATTAAAAATAGGAAATATATCTCCCAGGAATCTTGAGGATATCCTCATGATAAAGCATTTTTAAAATGCAACTGAAATCTAAGAAAAATGATCTACTCTATAAGAATGTCATATGTAGCATTATTAATACGTAGCATTAGTGACCAATATATTTTGTCCTTAACTATTTTTTACAAAAATTTAAATACTCTTAATTTCACAATTTTAATACCATAGGATTTCTTACAATATGATAGTGAAATATTGGATGAATTTATCCCTGTGTGTTTGTGTGTGTGTGTATGTGTGTGTGTGTTGTGTGTGTGTATATATATATATATATATATATATATATATATATATATAGATTTTTTTCCTTATTTCTCTTATAAAGCATTGCTTTCTAAATATGGGGAGGAATTTGTTAAGTCAACTAATCTGTGCCTGAATTTATTTCCAGTTACTCGTGGAGAAGGTATGTTTTTCTAGGAAAAATTAAAAAAAGAAAGTGATCTGAATTTATAGGTAACTTCACCAGTGGCATTTGCTAAGAAGAAAATCCTTATCTACAGAATGCTTTGAGCAGGATGTCCATGGTTGAGAATTGCTCCTAGCAAATGAGACTAAAAGTAAACCTACAATCTATGTGCTTAGGGTTATTAGGAGAATGTCATCTAAGCTATATGACATTAAGATATATCATGGAAATAAGATAGAGATGTTTTATAACTTAAATACTCCCTGCTGTGTGAGGTAACAAGCAATGTCATATAGAGATGCCACACTATTCTAGACAGTTCATGCCAAGGTGGAAAGACCCTTGAGTAGCTTCCAGGGTATCCCAGACTTCTGAAATACGTGACATTCATACCATGCAGGATATATGAGCCTAACACATCCTATATGAATATAGAAAGCATAGAAAAGGTAGTGATGAAATGGTTGGCTTTAAATGTCAAAACATAAATTTGATCATCTCACTCTCTTGTGAAAGTTTTCCATAATTTTCCTCCATCACCCTTGAAAACCTCATTCCCATGTCCTTCCAGGCCCTATATGTCCCTGCAGAGTCTGATCCTTACTTACTTCTGTCACCTCAACTCCTAACAGTTGCTCTCCTTCTAGAATGTTGCAATTTCTACCTCTGTGTCTCAGCCTTAATATTTGTCATTCTTCTGCCTGAAATATTCTGCATGGTTGCCTCTTTTTCCTTACCTACAATAAATATTGTATCTTCAAGGAGACCTATCTCTGTTTCAGTCAACAGGGCATTTCTTCTATGATTACTTTTAATACTATTTCTGTTTATCTTGCTTCATAACATTTGTCTCTGATAGAATCTTTGCCAACTTATTTGCTTTTTCATTGTGTGTATTCCCTTGCTAAAATAGAATCTCCATCAGGCATACATGACAGCTTATCTTTTCATCTGTGCACTAATGATAAAGCTATTGTCTTCCTTCTATATTCCACTTTGTGATCCTGGAGCTAGCAAAACAGATTTCTGCTTTGCTGGCTGGTTCTACATTAGCTACTACCAGAGGAGAGAAGAGGACAAAGCTGTAGGTGGTCCTAAGACTTAACTTTTGGGAGCTACTTGTGGTTTCTCTTCTGCTTTCTCTCCCTAGGCAAGACCCCAGCAGAACTTCACTCTCACCATGGTGCATGGCAATGCCTTACCATATGACCAGCTGAAAGTAGTTATCAGATTTTTTTTTGAAACTTTCAAACCAGCATTATCTCCCTTGAAGAGATATCAGCAGCAACTGGACCATTACACTTCAAGTGTTCTAGTTTTCAGGACCACAGGGACCATTCTCCAGCCAGAAAATCATACCCTAGCTACTGACCACCCTTCCTCAGAGGCCAAAGGGCAGGTCTAAGAACTACGCAATCCCCTAAATCACAAAAACTTTGTTTCCCTTGGTTCTCATTAGTCTAGGCTTGAGATGGTACCTGCTTTCTGGTCTTGTTGTCACTGTTGTACCTCCATGCTCCCTTTTTTTTGGGGGGGGGATTTTGTAGTATGTGGTAAACAACTTCATAGCTATCTAACAATTATTCATACAAAAACTTCTCTATTAAAATGACTGATGTGATTTCTGTCTCTTGACTGAATCCCAGCCGATTATAACCTATATATCTGTGTATGTATGTGCATGTGTTTTTGCAGTACGGAATCCTCTGTACCATGCTTTTTCCTGCAAACATATCTATGATAAATATTCACTAATAAATTGGCAAGAAGTCAGCAATTAATAATACTGAACAATTAAAGCAATATGACAAAAGTTTTATGAATGTGGTCTCTCACTCAAAATATTCTGAGGTGACATAATATTCGGTTACTGCATAAAGGTTCCTTAAATGCAAGCAATGATGCTGTGAGAGTCAAGCTGATAACCTCAAAGGTTGCTAAATAATGGACAGGTAGTATATACAGTATGGATACTTTGGACAAATAAAGATCCCAATCTCTGGTGGGATGAAACTGGGCAGCACAAGCTTTCCCTCATGCTACTGAGAATGATGAACAATTCCAAACTTAGTAATTGTTTCGTTCTGTAATTTTCATTTTATATATTTTAACTGAATTTGATAGAGGTAACTGAAACTTCAGAAAACAAAACCATGAATAAAGAGACACTGTAGATACACAGATATGTCAATATGTAAATTTCCACAGATGTTTACATGAGTTCTCCAGTTGGATTGGTTGGTATCTAGTCTCTCTCTTTCTTGGAATGTTTTATTATTTTTAAAACTTTTAGTTTAGATGAGTTGACGATATTCTGTTGTACATAAGGGTCCCTCATAAGTGAGAAATAATACCAGTACTTGATTTCTTCAATGTCTGTGCTGCCTTTAGAATTCCAAATGCGACCCATAATTTAACAGTTCACAGGGTTGCAGCGTTTTAGAGTGCCACCCCAGAAAGTTCACAATCCAGGTATCAAATGGCAGAGATCATTGAGATGTTAACCTCAAGGTGAAGGCATGTGTACTTTGACACTTAGAAAGATGACGTTGGAGTTCATAACTCAAGGATTTTAAATTGTTCTCCTGTGGTTTGGTAGCTTAATATATAAATATTAAATTCCCATCCCTAGAAAGCATACTCAGATACAAAACCCACTCTTTCAAGGAAAGAGTAAATAGGCTGCTGTATTTAAAAAAAAATAGTAGTTATTTCTTAATGCCATTTTAACAGAAAACTCTCCAGAGAAAGGATTTTTATTAAATTTAAGGATAAAAGGAGGCTATCTATTCTTAAAATATAATAACAGCATAGGGAAATATTTAAAGTCAAAATGGAGAGAAGTTTGAACAAAATAGAGTGATAAATAGAAAGCATCATTTTGAGCAAAATAAATCAGAAAAAAAGGAAAGAGGAAAGAAAAAAAATGATGAGAATGAGCTGTTGGTTGCTTTCCAATTTTATTTAATATAAAAAGGATAATTCTGATAAAAGTGCAATTGACATGTGTGTACACTTTAATCCTTTTTTTTTTTTTTTGCTGTTGTTCAATTTGTGCTCTTTTGTAAAATGAGATTAATTCTAGTCCAAGTCTGTACTTTCTTGTGCCTTTGGCTATTTTCCTAATTCAGAGTTATTTTAAGTGAGTAGACTGAGGTTTTAAAACAGTTATTTAAGGTAAAAGTTCAACCCAACCCTCTCTTGAGGCCGCATTTTAGATAGATCACTTGGTAATTCAGGGTGAGAAAATTCTCCCTTTTTACTAATATTTTAGATTTGATTCCCTAAGGTAATTTAACATGTATTAGGATAAACAAATGGAGGGTAACATTACTTTCAAAAGAGTACTTTCAATATACCAAAGAATGATGACAAAGAAATTAAAAAGAGCCAGGGAAAGCTTTTCAAGGATTAAAAAGTTTTATGAAAAAAAAGTATTCTTGAATATACTTTAAAACACTACTTTGTTTCTGATTATTGTGCATAAAAAAAAGTAGAAGAGAAGTCAGTCAAATAACTCACGCCCCCCCCCCCCGTCAAATATGAAATGTGTATATTACCTACTTGGATGCCCATAGATGGTTGGGAATTCAATTAATCATCCTCATAAGGATTAAGAAATAACCTGTCTGCCATGGATATGTAACTCCTAAGTCTCTGAATTAGGACACTGACTTGTGTTTTTAAATACCCTTTATGACACCTAATTTAAATTTTGGAAATCAATGTAATCAATCTTATTTAGAAGAAAAAAAAAACAAAGTTTCTTCTAATAAAGTCATCATTGTTCAAATTTCAGTGTTCAGTGTATGTGCTCCAAAGTATAATTATTTTACTGGAGGATTTAAGCCAGCAACTGAGATTGTAATGTAAGTAGAGAAGGAATGGCAATATAACTAGTGGAGGAAAAGTAGAAGTTGAGAAATTGCCCTCTGGGTAAAATGTAAGTGGGGAAACTGCATGATTTATGACCATGTATGTGATATTAGCATGTATGTGGGTATAACAAATTAAACTTATGTTTCTGCTAATAATTAAAGCAGCAAATGACAGTATCCAGAGAACAAGTCTCTAAGAAAATCTACCTGATGGTTTTGTGGTTTATAAATTAGCTTTTTAAATTTTAATGATTGTGTCATGGAAGGAACATCATATTTCATAGCTTTGGAAATACAATGCAACTTTAGAAATCCACAAGCTTTCTAAGAAATCCTTTGCTCTCTGTAAATAGTATTTCAAAATGCTGTTAGGAAAGCATTTTTGAGATTTCTGCTTTTTGGCAGAGTATACATTGCTGTGTTTTCCCAAACCGCTCATCTATTCCAAAACACATTTAAATAAAAAATATTGGATGCAAATTAAAATTTGTTTTGATATTTTTGTTGTGAAATACTCCCAACCTACTTTAAAATTATTTGTCCTTTCAGTTTAACATATCACATTTTTGGAGAAAAATAATATTTTCTACCTTCTAAATCAAAACCTTGGATTGCATTACAGGAAAAACAAATCATATAACAGAGGAAAAGTAAGGTTGAATAGCAAATAAATTAGATTCAGACTTGAGATAACAGAAATAGTTGTAATCAGAAGATATGTTTTATTATTACAGATGGAGATAATGGTGAGAAAAGTGTGGGAGAATGCCTAAGGCTTATTTTAAGAAAATGTAACAATATATTACCTACATGGCTTATTTTCACATATGTATTTTTGAAGAATGCTTTTCTGAGAATCCATTTTTAATAATAAAAAGTAAATTTAATCAGCACAGATTGAAAGTGACAGTAATTCATTAAATGTTTTCAAACATGTAGTACATAAGGACATTTACTATGTACAAATGACTATCAAATAAAAAAAAGTGTTCTTCCTGTATTCAAGGAGTTTACAATCTCTTTTTTCTGAGAAAAAAATATTATAAATTGGGAAGATATTAAATGAAGACTTTTTTACTATCAAACATTTTGTTAAACATTTTTCAATTTAAGAACAACTGATATGAAAAGTAATAGCATAATTTTTCACTGGACCCAAGAAAATCAGATTTGTGAAATATTTAAGGGTTAAATAATATTGTGTTTTAATAGAGACCAGATCAAAATAAGCAATGGAATAAAATGAGAATATTAAGATCACTGGAAATTTTGATTTTGGATCAGAGTATTTAAATTTGAAAAAAAAAAGATCTGAATTTAGACTAATTCAGAATAGTTTCTTAATTTTTGTGAACCTAATTTTCATCATATATTAAATTAAAAAGTTAGATTACACAAATTTTTGTACATTTCCCAGTTCTCGGATCTCAGTGGCTCAAAGGAGCATGTAGGAAACTATTATAAATAATCAAATGAATGGCCAGTTTGAGAATTTACTCAATAAATTGTTATATTCTTTATGAATAAAGAATTTTAAAGAAAGCAATAGCAAATGTCTGGACACTTCAAAAAATGTTATTACAGGATTATGATAGAATGGAGGCAAAAATTAATATACATACATGTATATGTTTATTTATGTGCATATATGCATGTATATGAATGCAATATGTACTTCTTACTGGGCTTAGGGTTGCTAGATAAAACACAAGATTTTTATTGCTATGTCTGATAATAATAACTGAACTGCATTTCCTTTATCAGGGCACAAGAAGAGGCCATGCTTGAAAAGCTATCAATCCCATTGAAATTTTCTTCAGAACTCTGATTTGCACTTTTAAAAGAATTTTCTGAAATAATAAAGGTTATCTTATCCCACCCAATGATACAAGTGAAGGTGCTGACAGCAAATGAATAATTTCTGATGGAAAGTGTAAGATGGAAAGATTTGTGCATACATGTATCATAAAGTTAGTAGTGCTATGGTACGAGAATGCCCACGTACGGAACCACAGGACATGATGTGATTGATCAGGAAAGTTTATGTATGAGCGTATACCTCCACATAGTGGTGAAAATTTCAATTTTATTGCTATAGAAGGGGGTTTTAGCAGTGCTGTTTCATCACCTGGACTTTAAACTTATGGTGCAATCTGAAAGGGATACCAATTTATTTTGGTTTTTCAAATATTGTCTCATTTTGTTGCCAGACATTTCCTTTGAAAATAGATATAAAATCTTTTTATTTGAAATATATTTTATTAACTTACATAAAGTTGATTTTCTTATTGATGTATGGTTCTATGAATTTTAATGAGTCTGTAGATCTGTGTAACCATTAACACAACCCGGAGACCAAGTGGCTTAACCAGTCCCCCAGTTTACTCCTTCTTATTCTTATCCTCCACATTAACCACAACCCTTACCCGTGGTAACCACTGATCTGTTCCTTTCTATGACTGTCATTTTGTCTGTCATGAATGAAATCATAAGGTATATAACGTTTAGAGACTAGCCCTTTTATTCAATATAATGTCTTTGACAGTCATCCCGATTACTGTGTGTACCAGAAATATGCTTTTTACATTTATTTTTATTTCCAGTTTTATGTGATTATTTAAATTATATTCAGTTTGTCCCATCCTCCCTCCCTCCCTGTCCTTTTCCCTCTTCCCCTCTTCCTCTCTTCCTCCCCTTCCCTTCCAATCTCTCTCTCTCTCTCTCTCTCTCTCTCTCTCTCTCTGATGCTGTGATGGAACCAAGAGCTTCATGCATGTCCTGTGAGCTTTCTATCCATGAACTATATTACTGGTCCTACAAAGTATATTCATAAATATTTGATATCTATGTGTGTATACAGGATTTATCCTCTAGGGTTATTCCCTAGAGTGGGATTGGGGATTGGTGTGTCATAGCATAAGGGAAGGTTGAACCGTGAATCTGTTACCCAAAGTGTTATAGAGCATTTTTCTTTCCACTAACAATGTATGAATATAAGTTGTTGGCCATCCTTGCAAGTACTTAGTACTACCAAGAGGTTTTTAGTCATTCTGATAGATGCATTGCATTTTATTTGCATTTTCTAATGTTCTTATGGGTTTATTTTGTTATTTAAATATTCTCCTTGGTAAAATTTCTATTCAAATATTGCTAATTTTTAAAATGGGCTTTTTTATTTTTTTTTATTTGTGAGCTTTTCTTCCTACTATTTTATTATTATTTTTTTTTTCAGGAGAGAAATATGCACTGGGCATTCTCTCAATAGGATGAATAGGTCTTTTTTTAAAATTTTTTATTGTTGGTTGTTCAAAACATTACATAGTTCTTGACATATCATATTTCACACTTTGATTCAAGTGGGTTATGAACTCCCATTTTTACCCCATAAACAGATTGCAGAATCATATCAGTTACACATTCATTGATTTACATGTTGCCATACTAGTGTCTGTTGTATTCTGCTGCCTTTCCTATCCTCTACTATCCCCCCTCCCCTCCCCTCTTCTCTCTCTACCCCCTCTACTGTCATTCATTTCTTCCCCTTGTATTATTTTTCCCTTTCCCCTCACTTCATCTTGTATGTAATTTTGTATAACCCTGAGGGTCTCCTTCCATTTCCATGCAATTTCCCTTCTCT
>NW_026000037.1:34740440-34754841 GCF_001458135.2 Marmota marmota marmota
TTTTCCCCCTATATATTTATATTGCTCTTGTATAGTTGAAAAGTCTCCCTTACAGGGTCGGGCGGCGGTCTGCCTACCTTGCAGGCATGGACGACGGCTCTGCTCTGCCCCTCCTCCAATTGGTGTGACGTGTCTACCATGCCCGCGGACCCCTGGGCCTGTTCTGCCGGTCGGTCGCAGGTCTGCCTACTTTGCAGGCGCGGGCAGCGGCTCTGCTCTGCCCCTACTCCAATTGGAGTGACGTGACTACCGCACCGGCGGGCCGCTTGGCCTGTCCCGGGCACAGGCGAAAGCTCTGCTCTGCCCCTACTCCAATTGGGGTGACCTATGTACCATGCTGGCAGGCCACCGGGCCTGATCCGCCAGTCGGTTGCAGGTCTGCCCACCTTGCAGGTGCGGGCAGCGGCTCTGCTCTGCCCCCCCTCCAATTGGTGTGACTTTTCTACCACACCCGTGCACCGCTGGGCTTGTTCCGGGTGCGGGCGAAGGCTCTGCTCTGCTCCGCTCCTACTCCAATTGGGGTGACGTGCCTACCACCCCGGACGGCCGCTGGGCCTGTTCCACCGGTCGGTCGCAGGTCTGCCTACCTTGCGGGAACGGGCTTCGGTCTGCTCTGCCCCTACTCCAAATGGGGTGACGTGTGTACCATGCCGGCAGACCGCTGGGCCTGATCCGCCGGTCTGTCGCAGGTCTGTCTACCTTGCAGGCGCGGGCGGTGGCTCTGCCCTGCCCCTCCTACCACGCCCGCGGTCCACTGGTCCTGTTCTGCTGGTCGGTCGCAGGTCTGCCTACCTTGCGGGCGCGGGTGGGGGCTCTGCTCTGCCCCTACTCCAATTGGGGTCACATCGGCAGGCCGCTGGTCTTGTTCCGGGCGCGGGCGGCGGTTCTGCTCTGCCCCTCTGGCTTGATGATAAAGTGAGAGATACTCGGGTGTTTGTGACTCACTTTCTTTACTAGGAGACCAACTGTTTCTGTCCCCGCTGGTATCGATGAAGTTCTCTCCTCCGCCGTTTTCTGATGATATCAGATCTCTGCCATGTTGGTATCCCATGCGAATGGCAGCATTTTGTTCCCTCCACAGTATTCAGCAGGACCCTGACCGAGAAGCAGTTTCCGCGGATTCTTTAGCCCTGGGCCAGAGCAGTTCCGGGAGCCGGAATTCGGCCGCTCCGTGCTAGGTGTATGTTCTGATAGGAGCAGGCTCCAAGAAGCAGTTTCCGCGGGTTAATTAGCACTGAGCCTGAGTAAGTTGTCTGCGAGCCGCAGGCGAATGGCAGCCTGAAATTACCTGTTCTATGGCTGAATGAGCTGCGATCAGTCAAAAACAGGGATGGTGACATCAGCTCTCCAAGATGGTGGCCGCTGGCTTCCTCTGTGGTCTGACCGGTGTGGAGAACCGAATTGGACCGCTTCCTTCCCCTGTCTCAAACCCATAATTCAGCACTTAGTACAGTGATTGCACAGCTGGCAGAAGCCCGCGGAAACTGCAGTGCTGTATCTTTGCGTTGCTATCTCCTCGTTTCCCAGTGCGAGATGCAGACTCTAGCCGCGGGGCGATTTGCTGAATAAGCAGCATGACCCTCCATGCGGACAAATCTCTCGCGTTTGAGCCCCCATAGCTGATCCTCGTGCGATGGAAATCCTTCCTCTAGGTTTTGGAGCACCCCAATTTTGCTGGAAATTCCTAACAAGATAGCTTTTAGCCTTTCTAACTCGTCATTCTCCCACACAGTGATGCAGTACACGGGGGTAATGCACTCCCTTCACCGCCATCTTCTCATGTAAATTGGGCTTTTTTAAATTGTTTTTTTGGTAATGGGGATTGAACTCAGGGACACTCAATCACTGAGCCACACCCCCAGCCAGCCCTATTTTGTATTTCATTTAGAGAAAGGGTTTCACTAAGTTACTTAGTGCCTAACTTTTGCTGAGGGAGGCTATGAACTCATGCTCCTCCCATCTCAGCCTCCTGAGCCACTGGGATTATAGGTGTGTGCCACTGCATCTGGCTATTCTTGAGATTTAATATTATTAATAAAGTTCCTGGAGGACATGTGCTTTGTAAATATGTTCCCTTATTTACTGATCATCTCTTCATTTAATTAATGATGTTTTTCACAAGGCATAGGTGGGTTTTTTTTTTTTGGGGGGGGGGACGAATGTTTTTTGTTTATATGGGATTATATGAGATTTTCTTTTATTATTCCAAAAATAGAATAAGTGTACTCAAATGTTTTAATTTTGATGGAGATATTTATCAATATCTTCTTTAATAGATCTTCTTTTGGAGTTAGAACTAGAAACTCTTTGAGGGCAGTTGTTAGGGGTTTGATTGTGTTCCAACAAAATTCTATATTGGAATCCTAAACCCAATACCACATAGAATGATGCTATTTGGAAATGGGTCAATACAGATGTAATTAGTTAAGTCATGCTAGAGTAGAGTAGGCCTCTATTTTAAATGGTTGGTTTCTTAAGGAGGGGACATTTGGACACAGCTACAGTTGCAAACAACAAAACACGTGAGAGTGAGGTAGAGACTTGCAGTTATAACTCAGATGCCGAGGATGCCATTGGTTGTCACTAGACTCCAAGAAGTCATAGAAATATGATGCAGCAGTGTCCTTTGAACAACCAACCCCCACAGCTCCTGGATCTCAGATTTCCAGCCTTTTAGAACTATAATACACTTCTATTGTTCACACCATTGAGTTTGTGGCACATTATTATAGAAACACTAGAAAACTAACATAGGAATATTGATGTCTCCAACTATAATTGTAGAGTTTTATGTCCCTTTAGTTTTGTAAATTGTTGCTTCATGTGTTTTGAAGTTTAGTTGTGAATACATACACATTGGACATTTTTATATCTTCTTAGCACATTAATCTTCATAATGTCCCTTTTTACACCTGGTAATTTGTTTTACTCTGAATTTTACTTTTTCAAATATGAATATGACTCATCCTTCTTTCTTCCTCCCTCTCTCCTCTTCTTCTCTTTCTTCCATCTTTTTAGTGAATTGACTTTTGTTTAGAATATAACTCATATACCCTGTGAATCACCTTTTAAATGTGTATTATGTATTTCTTTTTTACAAAATTAACAAGGTTGGGTAACAACTCTTCTATCATATTCCAGACCTTTACAAATACTCTTTTTTTTAATGGTACTGGGGATTGAATGTAGGGCTTTGTGCATACTATACAGGTGCTCTACCACCAAGCTACAACCCCTGCCACCTTTACTAATTCACTAAAAGCAGGCTTGCTGGCAACAAATTCTCTTATATTTCTTTGCCTTTGTGCTACTCAGTGATTGATCAACTTCTAACATCTGTGTTTAGGTATTGCATTAAAAGTTTTAGAATATTTCAGCCAGGAACTTTAATGATATAGTAATTAAAACTTTTGAGTTCCTATTCAATTTTTTGCCAAAGAGTTTTTTTTTTCTCAGCTGTTCACAATGAATAATTTCTACTTATCATTAGGTTTACTGACTTATTTTCAATCTATTCTAATATTTATATCTTCTATCATTTATTTACCTATGGCTAGAATATTCTATTTTTTTCATTGACTTCAAGATGTTTACATTTGTTTGTTGAAGTATTATTATAGTTGCTCCTTTAAAGCAATTATAGTATAACACAATAATTTGTCAGATTTCAGCAGTGGTATCTGTTGATGGGTTTTCCCATATGAGTTGAGATTTTTCTGGCTTTCCACATGCTAAGTGATTGCGGGTTGTATTCTACACACTTAAAATATTAAGTTACAAATTTCTGAGACTTCTAAATCCTGTAGAGAATTTTTGTTAAAGGAAATTGACATGCCTAATTTAAGGCTGCAAGTTCCCACTGCATTCCATGGGCAGTGGGACAAATGTCAATGTGGTTTTCAAGTTTTTCAGAACTGTCAGGATCTATAACAACTGTCAACCATTTATTGGTCAGTCTAGACCTGTTCTCTGGTCTTTTAGTTGACTTCTTGTATATTTTACTATGGTGAATGGGATCAAATTCACTTGGACACAGCTTGAAGATGAGACCAGAAATTTATAAATAACTTTGTAGGACTGAATGCATGAGTTCCTCTCTCTTAATGATTTCCTCATGCTATGTCTCTAGGACACATCCCTTTAGTCTTCTGATCAGTAATCTAGGGATCTGATTGCCCTTCTATTCTCTGGCCTCTTGGACATCAGGACCAAAGAATGAGAGGGAAGGGGGAGGAAGAGGAAGGGAAGCGGGGAGATCTTGAAAACAGCAGATGTTCACCTCCCATTTAGGATCACACCTTGATCAGAGAGAGATTCCTCTCATGCTGAGTTGTGGCTCTCTTCCTCCTCCATTGCTATTGCGATTAGTGTAATCATTAGAGTGCTTGGGGGACTGACACACCATAGTAAAAAGAACTTTAAAAAGGAAGGCAGTTAGGAAAAATGGAAAGAAGAAAGAAAAGAACAACAAAAAAGTGGAGAATATCAGCATTGTTCAGAGTGTTAGGATTTCTATTTCTTCCCTCTCAAACCAGAACTACAAACTTTCCCCTGAAAACCCCTTTCTGTGCCACCTGATAGCCACTTCTGGCTTTTGGATTTCCTTAGGATGTAAAAGGAAAGATATAATAGTAAACACATTACCACCTCATTGGTATGTAAATTCCCCCTTCCATGTTGGCCCACTTGGTGTGGCTATAACTGAATACCTGACTGCATAATTTATTTTTATAAAAGAGTTTTATTAGCTCATGGTTTGGGAGACCACAAGTCCAATGTTGGGCAGCCCCTTTGCTTGATTTCTGATGAGGGTGCCCTTGGCTATATCACAACATGGCAGAGAAATGAGTAGGGAGCTGACTGCATGTAAAAGAGACCAAGAAGATGAGGTGACCTTACACAATCTTCTAAGAACTCTCTCATAAAGTCAATATTAATCCTTTCTGAGTATCATGGTTCCATTATCTATCTGCACCTGTAAAAGTTTCTACTTCCTCAACCTTGCCTTACTGGCAACCAAGCTTCCACCAAACCAACCTTTGAGAGTACAAAATTAAACTATAACACCACAAATCGCAGTCTATCTATTATTTATTTTTTGGTATAATCAAATAGTTTCTTCAAGTTTTGTGAATTTTTATAGTTGCATTTTGTGTGATAAGATGGAATATGCTTGCATTATCTTACTTAGGTCGACAATTATATATAACATATATATTTTATGAACACAATATATTTATTTATTTATTTTTATGTGGTGCTGAGGATCGAACTCAGTGCCTCACATGTGCGAGACAAGTGGTCTACCACTGAGCTACAGACCCAGCCCCTTTAATATATATATATATATATATATATATATATATATATTTTATGAAAAAAAAATTTTTAATCCTCATTATATCCACACAGTAATTATAGAGAAGCAAATTTTGATGCAGTTACATCACTGCATAATTCCTACAGATTTCCTGAAAGAAAACAGAGTGGTTTGTATGCACATTACTTTCTAAGCCAAACTTCCTTAGTTCAAATGATAACTTGCCTTCTTACTAGCTGTACAGATTGTTTGAAACTTTTCTGCATGTCCTCTCAACTTTTGAAAGAAAACAATGATAATAATAGTATCTTACTTTCAGTAAGTTGCTTAATGAATATATTTAAGTGTTTCTAATAGCAATTGGCACACACAGAGTACCACAATAGCTTTGCTGTGATTATAGTCATGAGTAAAAGTATACTTTCTTACTTACAGTTGTGCAATCTGAAAAATAACCACTATTAAACAGGAGAAATATTAGGATGTATCTGCAATCACTTTGTTCATTTAAGACTATTTAAAAACGCAGATTATCTCTTTCTAATTTAGGTCATCACTTTCTTCTTTATCATCACTATTTCCCTCAGTACATTATCTAAGACTGTCTTGTAAAGATGCAGTGTTAATGACCTGGTCTCATCACTGCAGCAATTAAATCACATCATCAGAAAGCTAATTTCATAGCACGTTGAGAAGTCTATGAATTGTTGGTGTATATATTTCAGAGATAGTTGAGCACTGGGCAAAGGCCACATGCTGATACCCATGCATCAGCCAGGATTCCAAGGGACTCCTAAAGCCAAGCTTCCTCAGGAGGAGGATAGTTCACTGATGCTAAAACATGGAAAAGAAAGCAGACCATCTCTCACTCTTCTTCCTCTATGAAGAGTTGGGCACTAAAAATACATATTACAGGTTGTGTGGAGAGGATGCCACAGAGAAATATTGGAAGAATTTTTCAAAAAATATAAGTAGAAAATCAAAATGGAGCATACTTTTATAAAGTCTTCAAGACAAGAGAAGAACTTCACAGAATTCTATTTGAAAGGTAGTCTTCTTAATGGTTCTCAAACTGGAGGAAAGTTTACAATAGTCTTAGAGAAATTTATGGACTTTAATAAAAAAAAAAGCAAGACCATGGAGGTATATGTGTATCTCTGTTTGTATACATATGTGCCATGTATGTGCATGTGCACATATATGTATAAGTACACACGAAGAACACTGTTACTTAAATTGGTCCTTGTTTGTTTTGGAGTAGTTTGTTCTAAATGGAATAAAGAGGGTTAAATATACTTATTATTTCTTTACTATTTTAATATTAAAGGAAATAATGAATAAAAACATTGGATTTTGGCATGGCCAGAAGCAGAGCTCTGTGACATAAAGTCTAGATTTCTTTATTTTTGGCTTTTTTTCTAAAAAGTCTTGGAATACATGTGGAAGAAGTAGGTATTATAGGGAGAATATTTTTGTGTTTTACCGTGTATAGGATTTCTAGTGAATTGGGATACTTAAAAAAAAATTACTTGATTTTTGTATTGTTTTAAAAGTCTCTACGTACAATTCACACCATATTGCCTGGGCCTAGAGTGGCCAAACAAGGCCCATACCAGTCCCACATAATGTAAGAGAAAGATGATGACAGTAATCCTACCCCTTACCTCCTTTCAAAAAGAAAGACCACTTCCCTCCCAGACATCTCAGGAAACTTCCCACTGTGTCTGATTCCCTCTGAGTGGGAACTTATATGTTTCTAAACCAATACCTGTCACTAGGGGAATGCTCTTCTCATAGTGGCTTAAGCCAATCAGGGTTTACACTAACAACCCATACCACAGGAGCCAAATGTAGGCAAGCAATGGCTTCCCAAAGGAAATTTATTGTTTTCTTTCGCCAAAGAAGGGTGATTGGATGCTGGGAAATTTAGAAAATTTACATTTACAATTCTATATGTGTTTTAAGTAAATGATTTGGAATAAAGATGAAAGTTTTGATTACCACATGTAGTCTACAGTTAAGAGGCACCAGGAGTTGTTTCTGTAGATTCAGATACTTCCACAGAATTGTTAACCTCTTTGATTTTCACTTCTTTCTTATCATGACGTATATTAGAGGATCACATGTTTGAAACACACTTTGTCAACAGAAGCAAAAACAAAACAATACAGCCCTCAGAGAACACCTGTGACTTATTATATCTATCTGTTCTAACTCTGTTACCAAGAACATGCATGAAATTTTCAATGCAATCCATATTTGCATCTGTATTTGGTTAAATATATGAACTTCTGCTTATTGTTTATTTGTCTTGACAGGTTGAATCAACAACCATAAAACACAATTAAATGCATCCTTGAGACATAATGATATAACTGATTAGGCAACCAAGCCCAGTCTATCAAGGTATTCATCCTTGTCCACATAGGGTTAGTGTTCCTTAAAAAAAATTAAAGAAATTGATCAGTAATCAATACTTTACCTACCATTTGGTTAATTCTAGCAAGCCTGATTTGAAGATATGGACTGTGTTAGATATTAACAAATTATGGCCATGGACCAAATTTAACCCACTGCTTATTTTTCTAATAAAACTTTGTTGAAATACAACCACACTCATTCATTTATGTATTGACTGTGGCTGCTCTTGACCAACAATGGTTCAAAAGTCTAAAATATCTGTATTCTTCCCATTCATAGTGAAGTTTTTCAACATCTTGGCTATACTAATGGTTTACATTTCTCAAATACTTACTATTTGTGAGGTAGTGAGATGAATGTTCCAAATATATGTTACCAGTTTCTTCTTATAAGAAACGTACAAAACCTGATTATAATCACACTAGAAATAAAAAAAGAGATAAAATAAGAAACCCAATGTCACATAATCAGCCTGCCTAGAGATGGAGCTGGAAAGTAGGTTGTTTTCTAAATTTTAAAACTAATTCACCTAATCACTCCTTTCTTACACTCTGTAAGTTTTCTAACTTCTAGTGCAAAAGTAAGATAAATAACACAAGAAATGTGAAGTAATGTAAATAATTTTTGAATTGGGAAACAGAAAATAAGGTGGTAGTCCTGATTTTGCTGTTAGTTAGTTGTAAGGATGAAAACATCATCCCATGTGTCCTGACATAAGCTTCTCCATCAATAGCATAAGGCAGTATTCTGAGATAACTTCTGAGGCTCTTTTCAGTCCCAAATATCTAAGATGTTGAACTACCCAAGAAAACGCATCCTATTTCTAAAGGGTAAAGTAAGTTTAATATAATTCTAATAAAATTAGTTTAAACAAATCTATATAACAGAAGTTATTACATAGCAAGTTGAAATATTAACTAAAATTGAACCAGTGTGGATATGGATGTTGATTATTAGGCAATTTTGCATTATAAAAAATGGTCAGAATAATTGATTTTGGAACAAATCTAGAGCCAATGTTAAGATCATATAGTGGAAATTATTTAATAAGTGTAATTTGTTCTCACCCATACTCTTTACTCTCAGTGGATTTTGTATACTATTATAGAGATTTGTCTAAATTGCAAAATAACATTACATGAAAAATTCAGTTCCTTGCCCACGGGGTTAAATTACAGAACTATATCCCACCTTAAGATAATGGTCTGTGATTCCTGTGGAAATCATTCACAGTGGAAAACTCTCTCATTAGTTCCCCTGAATTTCAGGGAATTCTGGCAGCTGCTGAGTATGACACTCCTCATATTGTCTTCATCTGTCCTTTTCTTTGGGTGGGCATTAAGAGGTTTACTATACCAACATTCACAACATTTTCTCTGAATACTTCTTTTACCAAGTAGATAATTCCAATAAATATTATTTAGAATTCTCACAGAAAGTAATCAATTAAGACTGAGGACCACAAACAAATTGGAGTAGTTTAAAATATATTTTTTTTCTTGATTTGTGAAATGCTTGCACATAGCTGAAATATCTGTCTGTAGCATAAAGAAATCTATCTGATAATCAAGCTGGTAGATAACATACCCATGTCAGTCTATATTGCAGAGATATTACATGACAACTTTAAAGACAGTGACAGGGTTAAATTAGGGAAGCAGCCCTTTTGCTGTTTCAATGTCCAACAAGGACTACTATCGAAACCATACAGAGCTCCTTTGGTTGAATATGGTGGAGGTATATGTCTGTAAGGAAGTGACATATACCTTCTAAATTATGCCTGTGTGTGCATGTATGAGCCCATGAATGTGTATACATTTGTGTATACATATATACATATGTACATTTTTTTAAGCATAAGACACAAGAGAGTCAAGTTTTATGCATCTAGAAAGGTCAACTTCAAAAATGTCTGCACAAGTTAGCTGTTCTCCTGAAACCCGCTTAACTTTGACCCACAGACAGCATCAGTGAAACTTCAAATCAGAAAAGACATAGGAGTGATATTCTTTGGCAAAAGCTAGCTTCTTATCTGTAATCAGTCTGTACGATTTTTATAATGAACATTTTTATTTATTCAAATGCTAGCATTGCTGTCATTTTGCTGGTAGTGGTGCTTGTTGTGTTTGTGTGGTTTGTGTAGTGTATATGTTTAGTGTTTTTCCAAGGGTGGTATGGAACAATAGAGAAAAGATTGAGATCATATCAACTTACTTAGTACAGGCATCATGATATAATTGGAAATAAGCAAAAATATTCAAAATAATTATATTAATCCCTGATTCAATGTGTATGGGTATGAACTTTCTTAGTTTGTATTATTTCATCAATCTGCCACTAATTCTATTCAAAGAATACCATCTCTGAGTACTAGATTTCAAAAGAAGTTGGTTTTTTTGGAATTTCAAATAAACACTTATTCTTAAAAGGATTTTATTCTAAACTTATAAAACATTTATATGATAAATCATCAGTAGATGTAAAATTACATCATCTAGTTATATTTATGCTCATGACTATAATGTGACTTTTTTTCACTACATATAGGTCTGTGCTGCTGTCAACCTCAACCTTTGCAAGTGACATTTTCATTAAGAATCTTATCATTTTATAATTATTACTTTTCAGAACTCCCAGGGAGCAGACAAAGGCTTCCTCTTTGTACTTCCATTGTTAGGTTACTTTGAAGAACAAATTAAATTTCAAGCACAGCCAAAATAAACTTTTAAATGGCAAAATAAATCTAGAATTATGTGAAAAAAAACCCATCCAGGGAAAGTTTGACTCTGGGTATCATAAGTTCAGGTGTATTTAAGATAATTTACTGCCATGTTTTCTTTTCTTTGTGTGAGGCTGTGGCGCCATATGCTCCTTTTGTAGTAGAAAAGGGAGGAAGGAGCTAAGGTCTGAAAAACATTACTACAAAATGAGCTGAGGAAACTAGTTAGTATATCATTCTATCCTGTCCTAAGAACAAAGACACAAAGATGAATTTTCTTTCCCAGTTTGCCTCCTCTCTCTTATATAATCTTTTCCTATTAATGTCAATGATAGGACAGTATACAGGAGGAATCTGGAGTCCGAGTCTCCATCATGAATGACATTGGCTCAATGTACTGATAAATAAATAAATAAATAAATTGACACATAAATACATAAATAAATAGAAATTAGGGACCACCTTGGTGTATGGGGCCATTTACCTAAACTTCTCCCAAGTATCGGGACCCCTTATGAAAGTAAAACATAGAAAGTAAAACATACCCCACATCATTGATAAGTCAAATGGACTCAAATGGACTCTAGTGCTTTAAATTTGTTAAAGATGTGATTTGACTTTGATATAAAATGACCCAATAAGATCAGTGGGATCTGTATCTTCAACTTGCCATTTTATAGAATTTTTTTTACTCCTCTTTTTTTCATCACATTACAAAAGAAAGTTGTCTCTTTCTTTTTGTTGGCTATCCTGTGTTTTCCTTTGATGATTCTGTCCATTTTTTCTCTTCTATAGTCTTACCTTTCTTCCTGCTGAGTGTAAACACATGTCAAGTCTGCTGCTGGTCAATTATAGAGAAAACAAAACAAACAAAAAAAAAACAAAACAAAAAAAAAAGAAAAATCAAGCTGTTTAAGTAAAGAAATTATTGCATCTTTACATTAAGAATAATGGAAATGCAGAATTGTGAACATACACTTTCACACGCACTCAAAATAGTCTGAACAGAGAAATAAATACATTGTGAAAGATTTTACTGAAACATTTGGCAAATTCTTCCTTACAGGGGCATGGTTGTTCCCTAATTTGGTAAGATTTTTCTTTGCCCAACTCTATCACAATATTTAATATAGTAGTGTGTTTTTAAATAGGCTTTTTGGCTTACTTAAAACTAACATTTTATTAGTTTTTAAATTTTTATTGCTTCTTCAAAGTCTTTTTATTCTTTTGCTTTTGCTTGGGTTTGTGTTACTTTGCTCTTAACTATTTTACCCATTTGCTTCTGTTCTTTCTTTCCCTATTTTCTTCTCATAACTTTTCATACCTTCAATTTTTAACATCGTATATGATTATATTTGCACACACACTTACACAAACAAGTATAATTGGGTTAAAGTGTTAGTGCTATCCCTACACTGTTATGCTGATAAAATATTTGGGGGTTGCTCATGTCAACATCAGTAAATGACAAAGGAATGTGTTGGCATTGAATCCTGTAACTAAGGTCTCCTGATGCAAAAGTTATTTTAACATTCAATATCCCAGGACCTTTTGTGGTCAGTTTGAAAAAGAGTCCAGGATAGGAATTTTTATCTTAAAAATAGAAAAATGAAATGATGCTTTATTTTTCATATTTTTATCTTTATATCAAGATGATTGGCAGCTTTTTCCCTCTATTTATAGTTAGAAAATCTAGAGCTAAAAGAGGAAAGTGAGTTTTTTAGGGGCATGTGTTTGGCAGATTTTTAAACTGGACTTAAACTTCAGAAGTCTTAATATCAACTCCTTCCTTGCCTTTTACCATACCAATTTTCTGTCGTTTGGTCCTATGTGACACAAAATAGTTCAGTGACTACTAAGTTTTGAGATCAGACACATTTTGGATAATATTCCATTTCTCCCATTCTGTAGTTGATTAACATTGACTAGGTAAATTAATAAATATTTCTAACATGCCAGTCTTATCACCAGTAAATTATGAAAAAATCATAGTATATACCTCTAGAAATCATTATTTTCAAGTGAAATGACCTAAATATCTAACCCATAGGAAGAGCTCATTAAATATTAACTATAATCATCATCATTATTATTGGTGATGAAATGAAGAGACAGAACTACTAAGATGACTTCTTTCAGGACAGAATTACACCATTTCACATGTTTCCATGTTTCAGTTATTATATACATGGATAGTATAAACTGACTATGATAATATTCAATGAGTTTTAATTTATAGCGCTATTATTAACTTTATGTAAAGAACAAAGGTTGACATTCCACTGAGGCCAAGAGAATTTGTCTGGTACAATTTAACTAAATCAGGAGTATCAGCCAGAGTTCTCTAGTAAGGAAATATAGAAATATATGTTTAATTTTTAATGTTTATATATATGTATGTATATATATATATATATATATACATACATACATATATATAAATATGTCTCTCATATATGTACATATATGTACACAACACATATATATACCCATTGAAGCTGTATATACAGATTATATACAACATAAAATTTCCCACTGTCTCTCTCATACATATGTATGACAGACACAGATTTATTTTAAGAAACTGGCTTAAATGATTGTGGGGACTGGCAATTCTGAAATCCATAGGGCAGGTTGAAAATTTTGACAGAATGTCTGTTACAGTCCTAAGGCCAATTCCCTCTTATCTGGAAACATGAAATTTTCACTTTGGTTGATTGGATAAGTCACACCCAAGTTATAGAGAGTATTCCCCTCTTGTATAGTTCATGATTGTAAATGTTCATCACATTCATACCTACATCTAAAGAACTTCTTAACCAAATGACTGGATACCATAGGGTAGCCAAGTTGTCACATAAAATTAACAATCATGTAGTCTGTGTAGACCACTGGTAAAATTGGTTGGAACTGGAATACTTTCAAGGGGAAAAAACTAGAGAGAATTCTCTCAACACAAGCCCAGGGTGTCTGGATCCAGTGACATTAGATGGTTGGTGGCAATGAATAGCAGCCTCTGCTTTTCCACTGACTGTGGACTGAAGCAAGGTGTCAACTCTTAGGTGCTCAGACTCTTTACTAAAAGGTGAGAAAAAATACTTTTCTCATAGAGGAAGAAGATTTTAGAGGAGGAAAGGCAATATTTTAACCTCCATAGGACAATGCCTGTTACTTAAAATGAGTGATACAAGTTAGCTTTTTTATTGTTTCACCCATCTTCAATCTCCATGTGATAGGATTATGATTGAGATGACAATATAATTTTGTCAAAACTGTGAAATATTTGTTAAAAGGAGATTTATGAATATTTATTTTTGTAAAACAAATATAAATGAGAGTGTCCAGGGCACAAAGACCATATGGTTGAACTAACCATTTGTAAATTTACTGTGTTTACTTTCAGAGTTGGGGGTGCTTAATATATTTAGTTTCTTAAACTCTTTGAAGTTTTTTTATTCTTCACAAATAGTCAGTGATCACATAGTTTGGTTCTGGCAGTTAGGATGGACATAACAGCCTTAGGCAGACTCTATTCCTTGCTTATGGGTAGGTGGTGTGAGAAAAAAAAAATAATTTGTCCTGAGGGTCCCTGCAGATGGAATTTAGCTAGTTTATGATATCAATTTCTTGCTGCTATTATTTAATGCATAGTTAACGTGAACATGGAGGCTGTTAACCAAACCGGTTCAAACCTCTGAATAAGTGATATTCGTGGTTATCTCTATTTTCCTAAAAGGAAGACAATTTCTGTCTTAGAAATTTTGTGTTGCCACAATGAAACTATGGCATGCTTAAATTACATTATATTGAGAGGTAGTATGGCCAGAGTGAAACCCACTCTGTTTCATATAGTATATTTAATTGTTCATATACTTCATGTCCTTTTTCCTTGTTGTACTCTCATTTCCCTATTTTGGTTTTAAGAAAGTAATATATATATA
>NW_026000037.1:34754850-34809697 GCF_001458135.2 Marmota marmota marmota
TTTTTTTTTTTTTTTTGCACCTTTGACTTTTCTGTCAAGATAGGCAATCACTGATAGCATTGTCATCCCAAATTTTAAAAGTTTCTCAGAGCCATCCACAAAGCATCACTGGCATGCCCATCCCTTTTAAGAGGAGCAAAGCCACTATGTATGATTTTGAACAAGTTTAGTAAAGCAGACAGGCAATACACAACTCTGTGTAAGCAGTCTATGGAAGTCTGTCATTCCTGAATCTGGTGGTGGGCCCCAAATCAGCAAGGACATCAGCTAGGAAGGGTAAATAGATATAAAAAAGGGGAGACAGATGAAAAACAGGACCTTGTGAGAGAAGCTGTAACCATCACTAGCTTTCTCTGCCCCCAGTGTCGATGATGCATATAATTTGTGGGTTGAGTAGGAACCCTCTCCACATATGCCTACTTCAGGGCTCTTCAGAGTTAAAGGAAGAGTTCCAGCAAGACTCACTGCTGTCCCCACTGACAAGATGAGCAAGAACCTCAGAAGTTACATAAGAGAGTAGCAACAGGTCTTTGCTAAAATCACGTAGATAGTAAAAATGCCTGCTCCTCCACTTGTGCATTGCAAATCTCATATTATTGTCTCATCTGGGCACCTGTAGGAAAAAGGAGTCCTGGGAAATGTAGATCTAGCAACACTAACCCACTATAAAGCCACCACAAATAGCCTTAGTGTGTTTTGTATACCCAAATGTAAACTGAAAAGTGCTTAACTATTCACATTTCTGTAACCCTTCCTATTCTCCAGGCTTCAGAGGCCTTGCTTTCAGGCACTCTTTTGTGGCTAACCTCAGTGACCTGCTTATTGTTTGAGAACTACATTCTGCCAAGATTCAACAGTGTTCTGATGAGGCCATCATATAATTTCAAGACACCATCCCTTCCTCCCCCACTTTAATAGTAATATGTAAACCAAAATGGTAGAAAAAATTATTTGGGTCACTGTCATGTTGAGAAAGCTGACTGTGGTCTATGGTTAAGAATGCTGACTCAGATTAGGCCTAAGTTAATACCATGGTTCTGCTTCCTGCCAGTTCCATACTCTGGAGCAAGTTATTCAACCTCTCCAGTTTAGCTTTCTCATCTATAAAACAGGAATAATAATCACAACTGCCTCAGAGGTTGGGCTTTGGGTATTCAGATGTATAAAGTGCCTAGGACACTGCTATGTGTGATAAACCTGGGCTAATATTATTGCATTAGAAATTCACTTGACCAATACTGAGTTGTGTACTATTTTGTCAAAGTCCTCATGATTAGTAAAAGTAGTCTGTCTTAACTGATAAAATAGTCTGATCTGTAAAAGAAAATGCTAGTTGCATATATATTTTTGTTTACATACAATACCTTATCATTTCTTTCCCTGTAGGATAACTCTTTCTGGATCAGTTCTAAAAAGAAGCCTGCCCTTGCTCATCTGCTTTAACCCAGGCATGGTTGTGACCAAAATTAAGGTACTTGTGATCCTCATCCTTCATTTCATGGATTTAGAAAATGGGCTTGGTTTTTAGAAATGTGAGGGGCAAGTGATTATGTAACCAGATGCTTAAACATTTTAAAGACTATACATTTTTAATCTTATTTTTTATTTGTTATGTAGAATGCAAACACACCCCCATATAGAACATTCCCATTGAGTGTAGGAACCCACACTAGCCTCTGTGTGTTGATTTCTTTGTGTGTAAGGAGAGCCTGAAACCATTCTTGGGAGCATTACTCCATATTACACATTATTGTATGTGTTAACAAGACATATCTAGAAAACTAGGCAGCTGTCTTTCTGAGTTTTCAAAGGAGCAGATTGAAAGTTGCAGCCAAGTTTGTCTGCATTTGACCATTTTCACCTTGTGAAGTTGTGATGGAATTTATCACCGTGAATTAGGTGGAAAATATGAGTAATTGCATTTGCTTCAGTGAGTAAAATATATATTTTATTATCATCCTTAGAGTTGGGAAATTATGTTTTCTAACTTTGTTGTACAGAGATCAAAGAAGAAACCTTCATTTATGCCAGATTTCACTATATATTAAATGAGCTATTTTTGGCGAGATTATGAGGTAACCAAAACTCTTTTTAGTTTAATTTTATGTTTAACTGGATTCAGATTGCTTTAACTGAAGAGTCAAAGGGCTTGACCTCTAATTCATTAACATAATCAGAAGCACATGTAAGCTACTGGCTGCCAATCTGTTTGCAAGTCAGTGACTACAGGGCACACAACAGGCTTAGAAGTTTTACACAGTGATGTTTGGAGGATATTCTTAGGTGGGCAGGCAGGGGGAAAATGTAGAGAAAGAAACCAAGAAAAAGGAAGACATGTTACAATGTAAATGAAAATTTGCATATAAAATGAAACTCAGCTTTTTAGGTTTAATGTACTGCCTCTTTTGGTGGAGGAATCATAAAATTAATCCTTTCTTGCCCTTATAAATATCTGTTCCTGGGTTTTTATCTGTCCTACAGTTTCTAAAATTTCCAGTGGCAGGTGATTATAATAGCATCTCACAAGAGAAGCTCTCTTACGAAGTATTAGTTCTCCAAGCAAATTAACTTTTGGTAATAACTTAAATAGGAAAGAAGGAGAATATAAGGCTTCAAATATGCTCCTGACACACATAGAGGTTAGAAGAGCAGAAAGAAAATAGTTTTTTTGGAGATGAAACAAGAACACATTAAAGAGGGTGGTGATGGCAAGTGGTGTGTTCCCTAGGGACACTGCCCTGGGAGGATTTTTGATCATACTCTTTTTCCAGCTTACTTTTTTTTTTTTTTCCTAGCTTGGAAAACAAGTCTCCTTTCTATAGAGGATTAAAAAAAAATCAACTGAAACTTTAGAGAACACCATTAGATATAACACAGATCTTCTATTTACCTTTTCCCTATCTGGCTAAAGCAAACAAAATATATGTGATGCTGTTTGTGTTGCAAATGCAGAAATGTGGAGATTGAGGCAACTGGAAGTTAGAACCGGGAGGTAATAGCTCAAGCCCTGCCCCATGGCAGTATTCTTCCCACAGCATTGTTACTCATTATTCACTGAAATGTCAAGCTGAGGAGAAGTTTGGTTGGTTTTGGTGTCATAGCACCCACCTGGTCCTTTCCCTCTTATCATGTGGTGGCATATATTTATGTCTATAACTAAGCAGAGTTTTGTCCCTGGAAAACAAAATGTGTGTAGGCTCTTCTTGGTCATTCTTATAATTGTAATGCTTCCTATTCACATTAATTCTCCAAATCATATTTCTGCATTTATATAAGACTTAGGTCTTTGTCTCACACGTCAAGGCAAGAGAAATATTGATGTATTCGTGATCCAGAGACACCCTTTATCTTAATATCTTAAAATGATCTAAGAGAATGATTTAAATGCTTCACCTTAGCAAAATGTGCTTGTGACCCTATTTTAATATCACCAAAAATCTCTTCTGTGAACTGCTTTTTCTCCAAGATATATTTAGAGGAATGATACAGAGTTTCAATAACTCAGTCCCTGAAACAATAACACATAGATAGTAATTATTCAATAGTTTGATTGGTCTGGTCTGATATTCCAGGTAAGGCAATTGATGATATAAAACATTTCATATAGCCTGATGGTGGAGATCAGAAAATCCCTTGCCAACCCTTGCCTACTAATTCTCAGTAGCTACTGTTTACAAAACACTGACACACCTGCATGTCCACCTTTCTTTTCTGCTGTATTTCTTCGGTGGAAAAGTTTCTGTTAACATTTCCCAAAACTATGTCACTCGATTTCTCATTTTTCCTCAGAGCAACATAGTTATCAGTTGCTGTTTCAACTTCTATGTCATTCTTTTTTCTGCACTATTTCTGAGTTTCAGAACTACCATCAACAGACGACAGACATTATAGTCAGAAAGAATGGGGATCAAACCTTTACCAGCTATCACCTGTATTCCTACAAATTAATCCCAGTCTTTTACAGATGGATGCCATACTTGTCTAATAAGATTCTCGTTTGTAAAATACTAAATTTCAACAAGTATCACTTCATGCTTTACCTATTTCTTTTGCCTCTCTAGTTTCTGACTTTGTTGTTTGTTTGCTTCTTATGTTTTATTTATTTATTTATTTTTGCTAATGAAAAGTGCATCTTTCATCTAACTCCATTGTTATTTCCTAGATTTGGCAAATATTAATACTCTTCCAGGTCCTTCTCACTCCCACTTTTTGAGATGTCCTTATCTTCCTCACTCTGAGAGTGGAAGGTTCAAAGTGATTTTTGAAATTCATGTCCTTTTTGGATTAATACTCCCAACCTCTTCTGGATGATATAGCATTGCATTTATAGAATACACATATCTAATATTTAGTTCTGCACTTTAAATAAAACTTTGCAATGACTCTTTAGAAATTTTTTTCCATCATTGTTTTCCTTAATGATTAGAAACAAATGTTTGTTTCCATTTAATGTAGTTGGAAAAGGAAATAATTAACATTTAAATTAAAATTTTTTTAAAAAAAAGAGAGAAGCAATAAAGTTGCTCTTTGAGACAAACATTCTAGGGCCTTGTTATTCAAGGTATGGTCCTTGCATCATTACAATCAGTATTCACTGAGAGACTGTTAGAAATTCAGAATCTCATGTCCTAACCTGACCTGGAGAATTTTTTTATGATATTCTCAAGTCATCTAGGCACAGTAGTGTTCCATAACTGCTTTAGAGTCCATTAATTAAAAGAAGCTAAAGTGATTTTGGAACTGGAAAAAAAAAGATTAGAATAATAAGGGCAATATTTAAACATCATCCATAAACTAGTGAATGGTGGGAGGAAGAGAGGAGAGCTGAGAGATGTTTTGCTTTTGATACCTGCCATAATATAAATGATAAACTAATTGCCAATAGAAATGACAACTTATATCTGCCATGACAAAGAAGAGTTTAGTATAGGTTTTCCTGCTTTGTGATGAGTTGAAGGCATGGAAAATGTTGTTAGCAACCACCCTGATGTTATAAAGAAAAAATTACCAAGTGACATATTTCTAGATTAAAGGGAAATATTAAAACTGGCTTTCAATATTTAAAGCTTACTTAACTAGTAACACATTGCCTGACACTGACTCATGTCATTTTATTTCATTCTTCTTTTGATCCCTGCAAATAGTTACATAGTTTAAAACACTGTATCATGTCACCTTTTTGAATAGATTAAAGAATTTTTTTAATACTGGGTGATGATTCCCATGGCCAAGCCTTCATCAGACAAGGTTTGAAATACTCTAGGCAAGAATGAAAGCCTTCTTTTCTTTTCTTTTTTTTTTTTAAGTGGCAAACATGTATTATTTATGCCCATTATTTTAATATTGTGTTCACTGATAATTAATAAGAAGTCTTGCAAACACTTATTTGATGCATTTCCCTAAACATAGGAGTTGCCCATCTCAATTTTATTCACAAAATCAAAAAGTGGCAAACATCAATATATTTATACCTTTGATTATAAAGATGCAAAGGGTATCACAAGATATATCAACATAAAATAAATTTAGTTCTGTTCCACTTAATTTTAAATTTACTCTGATTATTATTATTTTTTTTCCCAGCTCCACTTTTAAAGAACGAGGTTCCTTTCCCATACTTGGTATGCAGTACATCTTTTTTCTCCGAGTTAATTCTCCAAGTCTGGTCTGTCAGCCAGTATAAACAACACTTGATGAATGAGACTCAAGGTGTTTAGTCACCTGAAGCAGCTGTTTGAAGTAACTCTACACACAGCCTGAGGCCTGTGTTTTCACAGCTGTGAGATCTCTTCAAAAGCTTTCCCTCTTGGCCTAGCTCTTTGCTGTGGCTTTAAACTCTTAGCGCAAAATCTGGACTATTTCAAAAGAGCAGAATGAAACTAGAGACAGTAATTTTGCATGATTTTGAGCCAAAAATGGCCTAAAATAAATAAATGAAGTACATTTGAAAGTGCTTTACCTAGGTGGGCTATATATCTGAGAATTGTTCTCCCTCTCTGCATACCCATATACTCTCTTAAAAGGGAGATGTGTGGCTGAAACACTATGATCTGTTTATATGGCAGTATTTTCATTTTCTGTTCAGGTTCTATGACACCAAGACTAAAATCTTATGAACTTGGAACTATATGTACCTAAATTAAGCCCAGGGAATTGCTAGGTGTTTGATAGAGTTCCAGGCTCATAAATTGACCTAAGGTGATTAAAAATGTCATTCTTTGTCAGTCTGCATAGGTGATTCAGACTTTTGAAGTTCCTTCAGTGACTTCTATTGGCCTGGCAGGCTTAACTCATGTAGCAAACTCAAATGTGACCACCGTATTTGTTATAAGGCATCAAAATTGCTTGAGCCTATTTCAACAATGACTATTTTCTTTTCCTTAATATTTTTATTTAGTTGTACGTAGACACAAAGTCTTCATTTTATGTATTTATCTTTATGTGGTGCTGAGGATCAAACCCAGGGCCTCACATGTGCTAGGCAAACACTCTACCACTGAGCTACAACCCCAGCCCAGCTATTTTCATATATATATGATTTTTTTAAAGGGACAGAGTTATGTCTCACAAGTATTATATACTTCCATACAAATATATAGGGGCCATTTTTGTTCAGAATGACAATCACATTTGCTTGTTTATTATGTTGTTTCAATTTAATTTAATATATTTTTTTCTAATTTGGAAAATGGCTATTTGCTTTTTGGAGCTACTTGGTACCATGACAAGTAAAGTACTCTAAAACTTTCCTGTGATTCATAATACATTTTCTTCCAACTTGTCTCTTCTATTTAATTAAACAGAATCAGATGTATAATTTATCATTCACTTCACAAATACGTATTGAGTGTCTGAAAAATGCCAAGAACTGGGTTAATTGCTGAGAATATAGAAGTAAAATAGACACAGGCCTTGCTATCACATGACTTAATATCTGATTGGGAAAACAAGTGTTAAATAAGTAAGACATCAAATACTGAGTGTCTTACAATCAAGTTTAGTGTAACAAAGGAAGGATCAGAGTGTACTGAAAGTAAATAATTCTTAACTTCATCCATCTTTATCTGAACCATTTGATTTTAAGACAATTGTTTTAGTCAGCTTTTTTGCTGTGATTAAAAGGATGCAACTAAGACAACTGTAGAGGAGGAAAGGTTTACTTAAGGGCTCACCATTTCTGAGGTCTCAGTTCACAAGAAGCTGGCTCCATTCCTCTGGGCTCAAGATGAGGCAGGACATCATGGAGGAAGAGTGTGGCAGAAAGAAGCAACTCACATGATGATCAGTCAACAGAGAGGGAGGCTCTATTTGCCAGTTACAAATATATACCCCAAAGCCACACCCTCAATGCCCGTCTCCTCAAGCAATACCCCACCTACCTCAGCTACCACTCAGTTAATCCCATCAGACTAATTCACTGATTAGTTTAAGGCTTTCAAAGCTCGATCATTTACCCTCTGAACCCTTTCACATTGTCTACACATGAGCTTTGGGGGGGCACCTCGCAAATCATAACGATAATTTTACCCTAAACATATATAATAATTTTTATTATAATGTTACCTTAGTGCATTAGCTATTCTAAGAAATCTAGTTTTAATCAATACAGTTTCTTTATTGACTGACTTATATAGTACTTTAACTCTGGTATTTTTAAACCTAGTTTTTAATAAATATGTTAAAATTTAAGTGCTATATGTGTATACATATATGTGTAAATTCAAAATTCATTGCCAAAAAACAAGTATTTTGTTGGAACAGGCACATCCATTTATCTGCATAGTGTCTTTAGCTGCTTTTGGTCTATCAATGGCAAGTGAGTAGTTGCAACACAGATTATAAGACTTCCAAAGCTGAAAATCTTTGCTATCTAGCCCTTCTTGGAAAAAAAAAAAATGTGCCAATTCCTATCCTAACATAATAGAGGTTCTTATTTACAAAAGAGTTGCCCCTGATCCATGAGTGTCCCCCATTAGACTAGTGAGTCAGGGATCTGGACTTCCTCCACTTTTGTTCTCAGCAATTTTTGCTAGTTAGCAATTTTTAGGATATTGTCCCATGGTTGTGTTGCTCATTCAACAGGTTATAGAGAAAAGACTATCGAGGATAATATATGAACAATACTTTGGGAAGCCAAACTTGATAGAGTACACTTTGATTCAGTTCACATTGTTTTATTTGGAGCTGAATCCTGTAACCACATTTAATTGTAGATGAGACTAGAAAATACAGTTTACCTATATGATCAAGAATAAGAGGGAAAGGATTTAGCAGTCAGTCTCTGCTCTGTCATTCTTTCTCAAAGTTCTAAACAATTTTAAGCCAATGGAAAAATAATTATATTTTTTTACAATTTACTTTAATTTTAATTTTATAATTTACTTTAATTTTTAAATAATTTACTTTATATTTAATTTGTAGAGTAAATAAAAGAGTGGTAGCAGAGAATAGAAATTATGTAAGGTTTTAAAAGTATAGTGAAATGAAAAAAAATATGCAAAAAAGTATCATACAAAGATTCTTATTCAATGTTGTCATTTCTGTCATAGATGTTTTTAAAGAGTGCTAATGAAACTTAGAAATACTATTGGTAACATCTAGTTTCATGTGGGTCATTCAGGAAAGTATTACAGAGGAGCTGTAATTTTTATTATGGAAAGAATAATAGTCATGTGTTGATTGAGCACATATTATTTTGAAGATAAAACAGAATGTTTCCTGTATTAAATTTTTATTTATTAATCCTCACAAACTCATAACTTTTATCCTCCATTTTATCAATGAAAATATTGACTAAGATAAATTGAATTATTAACCTAAGCTCTTATTTCTAGCAAACTACAATTTTAAACCGAATCATTCTAAATCCAAAACGTGTGCCCTCAGCTGGTCTGTCACACTGTATGAATAAACAATATTGGTAATGGAGAAAGGTCACTACTTGTAGAAAATATATGCATATAATGGGACTTAAGAAAACAATAGCTCATGAAGAGCAGCAGATATCTCTAGGTGCCTGGCACAAGAGTCACACATGGGGGAGATGATGAGGGCAACAAGACTGGTGGACTTAGGCCTGTATTTGTGAAGACTCAGGAATTCATGTGTCAGAGGTGAGTATGACATAATCAAATTTGTGATTCATTGAAATGCCCAGTGAAGAGAATATTTGAATGTAGACATGAAAGATTATTTGACGGGACAGAGAAAATAACCCTATTTGTTGTAGGCATCTTGTACTAGAACTATATTATTCAAGAGACAGAAAGTTGGTTAGAATTTCCCTAACAACAAAAATGTTAATGTATTTCATTTCAGGAAACAAATAATCAGGTAGTATTAGTTTTTTCTTTTCTTTTCTTTTTTTGATTAGTAAGCAATAGATTACTTTACCAATGTTATCATGAAGTACATTTGATTCACAAAACACTTAAGGAAGACTAGGATCTTCTCTATTTTCTTAAGCAAAACTTTTATAGAGCTGAAAACAGCAAAACGAAACCCCTTATGGACACTAATGCAAACATTACCTGGCATGTGTACAAAAATTTTATGAGTTCTTTCTCACCATAAAGGGCAGTGCTTTTTTATTACCCAATTTAATTAAAACTTGTTCCAGAGACCACCTATGCAATGCAACTATTTCTTAGTATCTCAGTTCTATCAGAGAGTCCTTGGGTTGCTTATTCTGGGGATCTTCAAGATTTTTCCTCACTCTTCTTTCCAGGCTTGTGGGGCAAATTAGTGATCTTCTTGAGAATACTGTTATTTTTTTTTCTATCAGAACTTTTTTCCCCATTCAATTAATACTTTGGCATATGGGTTTTATGTTTCTAAGACCCAGTATTGCTTTATACAATTGATTACCTCACAAACACATGGTTTTACATAGAACTTGGATTTTATATTTTACTATATTTTCAAGCAAAAACTCACTTTAGATATTAAATAGATAATATCAAATTTGAATTTGTTTTACTCTAAAGCCATTCTATGGCAATAGGACCCCAGGGTATGTGTGTGTTTTCTGAACTACACAGTTGTATTTTCTAGATTTTTATGCTGCTGGCAGAACTACGTTTTATCTTAAAATGATCTTTTATGGGAAGGATTTAACTAACTTCTCTCCTTCTTTATTGCCATTGCCATTGATCATTGTGGTATATTATATAACATAATCAAATATCATAACTAATATTATTCAAATTAATAATAATATCATGCATTTAGAAATAAGAAATCACGGTGAGTTTGTACTATGAGTGTACTGATGGAGAAGGTTCTTGAAGATGATGAACATGACTACTATACCTTGTCTACTAGGATTATGAAAATCAATACCAATATCAGGAACATTAATCTGTTTATGATTGTAAATAAATAAACACATGCATGTATATGAGATATAAAGATGTACACATATCTATGCCAATTTGTACTGTGAAATTTCCAATAGGCATTAATATTAATGTATAACAAAAATTTATACCAGATTATTACCATCTGTCTTAAGTCATGTTCTCAAGGAGACAGATTTTGAGACAGAAATTTCAGGCAGGAAGATTTTGTGAGTTTTTTTTTTTTCTGGAAAAACAACTTAAAGGAAGTAAAGAATACAAGATCAGAGAGAAAGAAATGTTAAATTATGATGCTGTCATAACAGAGAACTAGGTAGACCCCCCAGGGAATGCAGAGCGATAGGGATGGCCTTTCAGACTCAATCTAAGTCCAGGCAAAGGGCCTAAACTTGTATATCCCATTGTTGCTGAATCACTGAATGTGGCCCCGTCCTCAAAAAGGAATGGTGACCTTCCATACGGTAGTTCCCTTCAATTTAGGGCAATCCTGGGAGAGGACATGGCTGTGGACCAAGAAAAACCAATACCCCAGATTTCTGAACATTGAAGTTTTCTAAATTTCTAAAGGTTTATCTTTAGCTCTATATCACAGAATCTACTGTAGTTTATTTATTATATCACTTGTACCCACTTTATCATCTTAACTGATACTAGTTCTGTCAGTATGTGAATTTTTAAAATTTTAATTTAATTTTTTTTTTGTATTGGGGATTAAATCTAGGGTCATTCTATCACTGAGCTATATCCCAAGCCTTTTTGATAAAAGTGTTTCTATTTTGAAACAGGATCTCACTAAATTTGGCTAAGCCATCCTTGAACTTGCTATACTCCTGCCTCAGCCTCTCAAGTAGCTGGGGTTACAGATACATGCCACCGTTCTGGCTCCTGTGGAAAAAATGTAAAAGCTTTGTGTGATAAAATACAACCTTCACTGATCCAACTGCTCTCAGGGATGTCATGATACCATCACCTGTTCTAGATTCCATTTATCCTAACAGCACCTCTGCTGCTCTCTGTGGCTTATTTAGTGGTGTGATCCAGGCTCTCATCTTGATAATCACATTTTCTTCTGATTATCATATGCTTTTCAGGTCAAGGTTGCTGTACTTGTTTAAAATACCT
This sequence comes from Marmota marmota marmota, assembly GCF_001458135.2. Classification (NCBI taxonomy): domain Eukaryota; kingdom Metazoa; phylum Chordata; class Mammalia; order Rodentia; family Sciuridae; genus Marmota; species Marmota marmota. The sequence continues at coordinate 34,766,331 of NW_026000037.1, forward strand.
GGGGATGAGGATCAATAAGTGAAAAATGTGTACTTTCCTGACTCCATTGAACAATACCAGATCCACCTCCTCCTGATGGTAAGAGTCAATTACTTCTGCCAGAATGACAACTTCTTTCTTTGTGCACTGGTCTATTGGCAAGGGGAGGCTAAAGTAACTGGATCATAGTTGTACATTACAGTTTAATGGGACTCTTGGTGTTTCTCCTAATGAAAACATTCCTTTTTTGAGAAACAGGCTCCCCAAACCTACAAATTTCGAAGTTATAGGCACACTATGCAAAAATTACACAAATAGGTTACTGGGTGCGATGACAAGTGAAGTTGCTTTAACATCTATGACTCCTAGACCTACATAGTCAATGTGTTGGAGATCTATCACCACGTATTGATCATTGGTTCAGGATATAGATAGCATCCTGGAGTATGCCTGATCCTTTCAGATTTTTATCTCTAACTTGGTCTTACTTGTATTTTTATTATTCACAGGGAGACTGTTTTTGTGTTGTACCAGATGTGATAGGGCCAACAAATCCCATGAACTTGAATTGATGTTATGTTCCATGAGATCCTGTGTCAATGGATGCCCATTTCAAAAGCCCTCTGCAACTTCTGGCCAAGATTCAGAAGGCAGGACAAGAAAATCATAATAAAAAATAGTATTGCTTCTAATCAGAAAGTGTTGATTCTTCTACTAAAGAAAAAATTGAAAGGTTCTGCCAAGTTCCAAGTATGTCCATTCCAGTTAGACCTCCAGAGTTTGGAGACGTGACTGCTGATGCATCTATTTGCCCAAGGGACCTTTAGTGACCTGCATCAGGACTCCATTTATTACTCGTCTTACATATACACTCACTTATACAAATCTCTGGGTTCAAAATCAACTCAGATCCCTGAAAAAATTAGGTACTCCCTTTTGACTGTATATACAAAGGGAGATTGTAATGCTTCCTTCTTTGTTGCAACACAGTTGTGTCTATGTTGTTTTTAAGCAAAGAGGTTAGCTCTAGTTTTTCAGAGGGAACAGGAATCCATTTCAAAGAAACTGGGTATTCAAGAGTATTGAGTTCATCCATCTAGATGTTCAAGTCTATGCAATGCCCTCTTTCCCAATTAGAACTCTAACTTGTCAGCATTGAGAATTAAATCTTCTCTGGAATTCTTTTGTCAACTAAATAAATTCTCTGTGTGACTCTCATCTCTTGTTCATTCTGACTATAATTACTATTGGGGTTCTTCATATAGGTCTCATGGTCAATGTTCCAAAAAACTGAAAGGTTCTGCCAAGTTCCAAGTATGTCCATCCCAGTTAGACCTCCAGAGTCTGGAGACGTGACTGCTGATGCATCTATTTGCCCAAGGGACCCTCAGGTGCACCTGCATCAGGACTCCATGGGGACTCCAAATTCCTTTTTAGAGTCTGCTTTATTGGACCATCCCAAGAAAGATATTCTGTGGTAGAAAATAATGTACAAGAATTGTATTGGGAAAAAGTCCTTAAAATCAACAGGGTACAGAGTGAAGAAAACAATGCTAACAGAATACCAGTGGTTCATGAGCAATCAATACCTCTGTCAATCCTAAGGGGAGTCTCAGAGTTAGGAGCCCAAATAGAAAAAAAAAATAAGTGGTCTTAAACAAAAGTAAAAGGCATGAGACTTTGTAGTCAGTCTGTTGTATAGTCGTTGGACTTGAACTGCTCTTGAGAATGGCATGCCCTTGGATAGAACAGTCTTCTCACCTAAGGACAAATTCTGGGAAAGACTCAGAATTGTGTCCTCAGCAACCAACTTCCTGCAGTTTGGGAAATGATTGTTGAGTCTTCTGGTGAGGAGGGAGTTGTGGGTAGTGGACCTCAAAATTCACTAGCTTGAAACATTTAGTCTACTAAATATAATAAAAATAAATTAATTTGTAAATTGCATTAAGTCATTATAAATAGTCTTACCTTAAGAAATGTTGCACAGAAGATTGATGGAAAAATTACAGGAATAATCTATATTGTTGCTCAACCAAGGACATTATCAAGAAAGTATATCCCCATCAATAAAATGAGATTAAGATGACATAGAAAGAATTTCCCTATGCATATCTAGGAATCCACACATAAATGCAAGATTCCATGTTGCATGGACTTGAGAGCTTAGTGTTCCTCTTTTTCCTTAGTCACTTTTAAAAATATTAATGAAAAACATTTCTCCTGTTTTAACTATGGAAAATCATATAATCTACCTTCAATTTTTTCTAGCCAAATTGTCTAGGCTCTTGTCAACCATGTACCTATAAAATAAAGCAAATTATAATAAAATAAAGAGAAATAGATAAATAGGTAAAAAAATCATATGGTGGTGAATTCTACCATAAGACTATAAAGTAGAGGAAAATCATATGAAAGTCTGACACAGTTTTAGATGGCAAGGATGAGTCTTGGAAGAATGACATGTTTCCGTATAGACCTGGAGAAGGGAAGAGTGTGATCGGTGTATATATCCAGTGGAAGAGAACCCCAGGGAATGAGAAAAACTATTATAAAAGGACTTTGGTGGGTACTGACCTGTGTTTTCAAGGAGTGGTACACAGTAAAAAGGGAAAGATGAGACAGATTTTTGGGCTTAGTAGGACAGAAAGAGAGCATCAATGGGAGCCAAATCCTTTAAAGCTGACAAAGGTCATTTAAACCATTGTCATGACTTTGGTTCTTACTCTTTGTGAAATGTGATGCCATTTTTAGCTGAAGAGTATCACAATCTGACTTTATTTTAAAAGGATGACTCTTTGGCTGCACCTGGGAAAGCAAGGGCAGAGATGGGAAAATCAGTTTGGAGGATACTGCAGTAATTCAGGCAAGAGATTATAGGGAAGAATGTGCTAGTAGCTGTGGAATTTGTAACATGCCTCAGATTGTAGATGTATTCTGGATGTAGAAGTACCACAACATTCTGTAGAGGTTGAGTGAAAAAGAGTCCGGGATTACTCTGAAATTTTTGGACTGAGTTTGGTGAGGTCATTTCTTGAGACTAGAAAGACTGTTGGAGAAAGTTTGGTCTTGAGAGAACACCAGGAACTCAGTTTTGGTACACTTTTTGAAATCATTCTTAGATATCTAAGGGGAGGTGACAAAACAGAGCAGACTACATGGATCTGGAATTCAGGGCAGAGGTCCAACCTGCAAATATTCAAATGGGGGCATTACTACTTTAATGAGTTCTTAGGATGCAAATGACAAGAAATAGAACTGAAAAATAGACATGCTTAGAGGTAGAAAAAAAGTTGGAGGAGTGTTAAATTTTGGAAAATAATGAATATAATCATTTGGAGAGGTTTTTTTTTTCATAATATACAGAGTAGTCTCTAAATCTTAAATTTAGGCAACCAAACTTAAAGAAATATTTATCTAACAATCATTACTACAAAACGAAAGAAATATTTCCTCAGTATATCAGGTACAGGTAAACCGAGGGCAGCTGGTCACCAGCTGCTCAATGAGATCTGTTTCTATACATGCAGGCTTGTTGAAAATTCAGGTTTGACAGAATGTGAGAAGATCATTTTATCAGGAATATCATTTTGGAAGAGGTAGCATTCCTTTCTCAAAGTCTACATAAAATGTTCATATTAATATTGCTCTTAGTGAGACACTAATGCAAGCACAACGTCTCTGTCATTTAAAAATTTGGAAATACATGAATTTTTAGCACCTAGAATATAAAATAGAGGATGCTTTTGGAAAAAAATAAGCCTTTTTATATAAGGAAATATAATACTCACTTTGTGTTAAGAAATTTAGCATCTCTCAAGCTCCCTGATGAATTTGGGCAGTATTACAGATCCCATTCCTCTCATTTTTTTGCTTTCATGTTGTTAAACTATAATGCTGTTAACATCTATTTCAAGTAATCTCCCCTCCCTGGTGATTGATGTTAGATACAACAATTACGATGCCAATGCTGGGGATAATTCTTCACAGATGTTGTCAAATTACAGGTTAAATGGGGGAGAGAGTTTCTTTCTTCCGGCCACCCACTCTTCATTCTCTTGAAATAGGTGTGTGGTTCTGTGTATCCTGTGCTGTAGGTATGCCAATTCCCAGCCTGTCGCTCATCTGGTTTAAATGACTTCCATTTGCTGTTTAAAAGAATGACAAAATGTTATGTTCAGCATGCTTTGCAGGTACCAAAAAATGCAATAATTCAGCCTAGAGTTTTAACTGGCAAAGGGAAGCCCATTGGGTCTGGCAAAGTGATGCTGATTTTCCCCTTATTATAAATAACATTTGCCATTGCTAATAAAAAAATTAAAATGATATGATGACTGTGCTTTGCTTCAAAATAATACGGGAAAAGCAAAGTAGCCTTGATTTGATCATTGTTAAAGCTAGATGGCAGATATATTGTGTCTATTTCTTTTTCTGTTTAACTTTTCATTTTCTTAAAAAAAGCATTAAAATAAAAACAGAGTTTATGTTATTTTAACCCTTCATTAACCCATATGCTCTCATAGGGAGGAAATATAGAAATTCCACAGGTAATTCTTCTCTTGGTTATTTAAAATAATGAAGTCATATTTCCTCGGTCATTCAGTTTGGACCAATGGATTATGGCCCAGCATTCCTTTAATTTTGCATTTATTTTTCTAAGTGAGTTCACTGTAATTCTCAGGAGGGAAAGCAGGAAGGATTTGGGATGAGGGACAGGAGATAGACAAGGAAACTTGCATTGCCAAGTAAACAAGTGAGATTAGAAAGAAAGGTTTGGGGATGTAGGTTTTAACCTCACCCAACCACTGACATATTATTAGCCAAGAAAATTTGATCTATGTTCTAGCTGAAATTCCTCCCACCTGAATAAACTGGGAGTGATTATTTGAACTATTCCATAGGGGTGTCAGGAAGCTCTATTAATAAATATAGGTCCGGAATGTAAAATTAAAGGTGTTCCATGTTTCCTAGTGCAGCAGGAATAATGACAGGTATTTTTTACTGTTCTATGGTATAATTTATTCCAAACACAATCTTTCCACTCAATGTACAAATATCGAGGTGGCATAATTCTTTTCTCTTTCTGAACAACAGGTCATCAAATTTTCACCTGATGTAGCCCAATGTATCTTGGCAATGATTCATTAAAGGTGTTCTACCAATAAAGTTGTCTACATTTTTTTTGTAAGTCTCTGGAGAGAGAAATGCTTTCCTTTAAGTCACTTGCCAATATCTCAAACTATAATAATCAGGAAGTACTTCCCAAGTGTCTAAATGAAATCCTTACTACTATAATTTAATATTATTAACTTTGAGTTATTAAGGCATTTCATTAATAATATTTCATTGTTCTTATTATTTCCTTAATGACTTGAATATAATTTTGCTTGTGATAACTTGAATGAGTTCAACTACAAGGGTTTGCACACAAGTGGCTAGGAGAGAAAGACAAGAAAATAGAATTGCAAGAATCCAGGAATACAGAACCTAGATGGTGCTTTAAATTCTGTCTGATGGAGTACAAACAAGTTTGATTAATATTTACATTCAAAGCAATACTATGTTCAGATGAGGAATGGAGACTGAGATGGTCAAGTAGTTGTTTAACTGAATAATGATTCTGCCCAATTCGTATTAGGTCTAGGAGGACAAACAAAAAAGGCTTTTTTTTTTTAATGTGGTTATTGGTTTAATAAGCACTAAATAAAATTGTCCCCAATTTTTAACCTTGTCCTATATCTACATCTTTTATGATGTTATAGCTTTTTCATTAAACTAGTATAGTCTATTGTTCCCATCCTTGAATCTGGTTTGGCCTATGATGGCTGATAGAACATGTACTTCTATACTCGTTTTGGGACCTCTACCAATATGGTATGAGTAGATTAAGGCTATTTTTCTCAGGTATAAAAAAAAATAAATGAACAAATGCTGAATGCCACATAGTAGTCTACCAACCACAGAAATAGTGCTGGTAGCCAAACATAACTGAGGGAGACAGCAGAGAATAGAACAATTAATTAATTGAGCCCAGTCTACAATTTACACCCATGGGATCAAGTGTTGGTTAAGTCATAAGTTTTGTAATGGTTTAAAACACAGCAACAGATTATAGATACAATGATGCTAAGATCACTGACAAAAATGCTGGAATTCAAGGTGCAGCTCCTTTTCAAGATGGGATCCTATGAAGCAAATCAGAAGACACATAGGGCACATACATTGAAAAACTAAGAATGACATAGAGTGAATGGTTGCAACTTAATGACTGCCTGCAACTCAAGACTGAACCTAGGATGGATTTCAACTTTTGAACTTATTAGTTATCCTGCTTATTATAGAGTATGAGTGTCATTGATAAACTGAGAGCTTTCTTTTGGTATTTCTCACAGTGGAAGTGCTACTGTTGGCATGTTGTATTTGCCAATGTTTTGGTAATGGAATTGAGGATTTGGGTATTTATTGTCTCAGAGCCGTAAGTATTAAGTTCCAGTAGTACTTTCCCAACATTTTGATAGTGCATGGAAAGTTTGCAAAGTTTTTTTTTTTTAAATAATGCAATACCTAACAATGAAAAAAATGCAATTTTATTGAAGAAAATTGTTTGCTTGTTTACCTATTTTGACTTTGAAAGTGAAGACCTAATTTTCTGATCAGAGATTTGATAAATTGAAAAGTAGGAACTCTATTCTGTTGTTCACTCTGAACACCCAGCACTTAGCATAGAACCTTACACATAATAGTCATTGAATAAATATTTTAAGTTTGCTGACTGAATCAATGAAGAAGGGAAGATATATTTAACTGCTCATGTACTGAATCATTCGTCCAATTATATTTCAGGTTCTACTTTCAGAGATTACGTAGGCTAAAAATATTGTCTAGGCATCCAAAGTGAACTTATTTGAAGTGAGTGCTTTTACTCTCTAGCCCAAGGAGTTGTAATTTGATCACTTACTATTTTGCCTAAGCCTAATGTAATATTATCTCATTTGATCCTTCTAATAACCAATGGTACAATATTATATTTTCTCTCCCCGTTATACGACAATACCAACAAAAGAATGGGGTCAGATGATTGAGTTAATACACTCTTAATAATGTTAACTAACACACTTACTTATTTCTTCTTTAACCCAGCTAATTCTGTCACTGTACCTAAGTCAGATTTTAGTCACTTATAAATAATGAGACATGTTAAGAATGGATGTTTCAAAGAGTCATTTATTTAAAGTAAAAGACAAAGTCCTGCCTTGAGGTAGTGTTATAGTTTGGATGTGAGGTATCCCCCAAAAGTTCACATGTGAGACAATGCAAAAGGCTCAGAGGAGAAATGCTTGGGTTATAAGCATCTTTACCCAGTCAGTGAATTAATCCCCTGATAGGGATTAACTGAGTGGTAACTGAAGTGGTAGGATGCGGCTAGAGGAGGTGGGAATTCAGGCATGGCTTCGGGGTTTATATTTGTATCTGGGAAATGGAGTCTGTTTCCCTGCTTTCTGAGTGAGGCGGAACTGCTTCCCTCTGCCACACTCTTTTGCAAAGATGCTCAGTCTCACCTTAATCCCCAAAGAATGGTGCCAGCCTTCTATGGACTAAGACCCCTGAAACCCTGAGCCCTCAAATAAACTTTTCCTCCTGTACAGTTGTGCTTCTCAGGTCTTTTAGTCACAGCAGCAAAAAAGCTGACTAATATAGGTAGTTTATATCCTGTGGAATATTCATATCATATTTAATAATTAAATAAGTAAATAACATAAATCCAGGTAGGGAAAGTGATCCAAATATAGTGTTTTATGAAAGAGTTGGGTTTCTTTCAGGTAGGAATTTTAGGAAAGACTGTTCCTAGGTTGCAATTTTAGCAGGAATCTGAATCATGAAGGAGTCACTGGCATTGGGGCAGGGCGAAGGCAGAAGGTAAACTCTTGAAACTAGGCAGCTGTTGCTAGGCACCCAGTAAATATTCAAATGTGTGTACATTAAATTAAACTATTCATCGTGTCTTTCCTTATCATGTCAAATGTATCTGTCATTTGCACTCAAATAAAAATTAACACACAATTACATAACTACTATTACATCACACATCTATACAAAGAAGGCTTAAAATTTATTAATTAGGGGCTGGGGTTGTGGCTCAGTGGTAGAGTGCTTGCCTAGACTGCATGAGGTACTGGGTTCAATCCTCAAAACCACATAAAAATAAATAAATAAAATAAAGGTATTGTGTTCATCTATAATTAAAAATATATAAAAATTATTAATTAAGCATGATTAAATAGATTTTATCATTCACTTAGAGTTTTTCATTGAGAAAATGAATTTAGACCCATCAAGTAATATCAAGTTACGAAGCCTGTTATTTATTTTTTAGTGTAAAAATTCAAGCACATGAATTTAGGAAGGAAAACACTAAAAAATTTAAAAACTAAATTGGCAAGCTGGCTGGGATTGAAGGAGAGAAATGAGTAAGCTAAACATATACCACATCATGTGTGGTCTCTTTTTTCCTAGCAGACAATTTGGGAAGCCTTCCCCAATCACTGCTGATGCCCTAGAGAAAACCTACATTATCTTCAATTTATAAACTAAAACTGAGTTTTTTCTAATGTAAGCATGTCAGTGGCAATGCTAAATGTCATAGTCTTAGTTCTTTGATATTATTATCTATTCATTCAAAACATTTTTTTAAGTGAACTGCTTGCATGTAGTTAAACAGGTGATATGAATAATAGAGCCCAGATAAACACTTGGGAAATAAAAAAGCAATATTTTCAAATTGTGTATGAATACAAGTTTTAATCAGGTTTTCTCAATTTTGACAAAACTGATATTTTTAAAGAAATATTTCCTTGTTTTTGGGGGGCTGACACTATGTACTCTACAATGTTAATAATTGTAAATATTCCTGCCCTCTACCTATAGGAGCCTTCTGCAGTTGTGACATTCAAAATGTCTTAGTCTTTGCCAAATGTCCCATGGGAAGTAAATTTATCCTGGGTTGAGAACTTTTAATCAACCACATGTGGTTAAAATGTGAAGTGTTCATTTAAGCAAAACTTTTTTTTTGGTACAAAATTCCAATCAATTAATTTGCAAGATTTGTTATTTTTCTTCTGATTGAATGCTTCAAATCCACCAGTTGATATTGTAACCAGAGTTGGTTTAAATTATGATAATGTCTAGTATCATGACACATATATAATAATCATTAAACAAATCACTTAAAAAGTTATCAATTGTCCACTGCTTAAATTGCATTGTATTAAGCTTTTCAGAGGATACATAATAAGTTTCAGTCTCTCAAATAGTTTATAACAGATTTGAATCAGGCAATAATTACCTCCACATTTCTATGTAGGCATTGATTTTGATGGTGACTTTGTTGGTGGTTATATAAGGGACTTACTATAAAGTAACTGCAATAGCAAAAATAAATTTTTTGTTTGCCTTTTAAAAATTAGATTGTTTATTTGTAGAAGCTTTTGGGGGGAAAATGATGGCATATATCGGTGTAAATTGGGATTGCATCCTCCCCCACAGCATTCACTTCTATAGGAGACTGTTGGAACCAGGGATACAGCAGATCAAATACTAGAGCACAGTTCCCAATAAAATTCAAGACAAAATGGGAAGCAAGGCATGTTTAACTTGAGTCTATTCCTTGCAAAGTTGAGTCTAGAAAAAAGCATAAGTATTAATTGCAGGAAAGTGTGGAGCAAAAGTTCTTGGTAAGTAAAAGTACATGATTGAAAATATTAGGCATTCTCTATAACATGGCTTAAGGAGTTTAAGTTAACCTGGTTGACAGAACATCTTTGTAATTTGTCATGACACTTACAGTTGGACAAATGTATGGAGTTTATATTTGAACATGACAATATGTTTTCCACTCACACACAAAAAAGCTTATTTCATTTTATTTTTGACTATTATTTATCTCTTCAAAATAATTTAGCTTGCTAAGGAGAAGATTAGATTCTCCTTTCTCTTTAGCTCTTTGTGTTCCAGAGTCTATGTTATATTCTTTGGATCAAAGAGGTATATCATATCATCTGCAAACTTTAGAATCTTCCAATCCTGGGGAAGAGACAGAGGAATGAACTAATAATTGCACTTATGGGTAAGTGCTAAAAACAGTGGAAGGTTGAAGTCAATGTAAGGATAAAAATACCACGTCTTCTTAGAAAAATAAAACAAATTTCTGTAAAAAGTGAAGATTTTAGTTGAGTCTTAAAGAATGAGTAGATTTTCTCTACATAGAGCAAAAGGAAAAGGCATTTGATGAAATAAGTGAATATACACAAACCTGAAGTAGATGAGTGTGTACCATGTTTAGGGGAGTTTAAGCAATTGGTTTAATTAGCATGAAATTCATGGATTTGCAGAGGATGCATATGGAAAGGAAAGAGCCAGATCATGATTGGTATCCAATGTCATTTAGGGAGTCAACACTTTACCTTGTGGACATTTCAAAGGGTTAAAATTGAATGATTTTATTATTTTTGTGTTTCAAAATGTAAGCCACTATATAGTCTAAATTAGGAACGGAGCAAGATAGGATGCAGGTTGATTAGTTCAGAGCTGTCATAAAGACTCAGAAGACACATGAGCAGTGTACCCACTGAAGCAATGACAGTGGGATGAGGACATGGTTGTGAATAGGCAGATAAAAAAAGCGATCATCTAGAAAAGCCTATAAAAGAGACAAAGGTGCTATCCCACTGCTAGGACATGTGAAATAAGGCTAGCAAAGGCTCTATCCAAACCTGTTTCTTCCCATCCTTGGCCTAGAACTTGACTATATATCACAGCTTTTCTTCCAGTTTGTAGTGGCCATGTGACTGAGTTCTAGCTAATGGAATACTACAGTGTGTGAGTCGCTTTCAGACTCCTGTCACTTCCTCTTTGTCAAAGCAGAGATCATGATGACATTGAAAGTAGATGACCAGATTGTGTCCATGAAGTACAGCTCAGAAAAGAACTGCTCCAAATCAGAAGCATCAAATTTTCACTTTGGATCAGTGAAATGCAAAACTCTCATGTCTTCTTGTTTGGGAAGCTAACACTGCCTTAACTAATAGAAGGACTTGTTTAAAGAAAGCACACCATGACATAACAGTCTTTCTTTCTTTCATATTTATTATAGTATCTCTATAACTGTAGACATCTATACCTTGAGTATGGATATAGTATACAGAAGATACATTTATATTACAGTTAACACAACATTATACTTAAAAAATCTAATACTGACTTTCTATTACAATCATCTATAAAACATGACCCCAAATAATAATAATTTAAGCTCACTGGTATACAATATAACCAGAAAACTATGCCCCTGAAACAGTAGAACGATATTCCAAATCTCTGTTTAGATAAAGTCATTTACTTATTCAACTTTATGGCAGGATATATATTGCTATCTACAAATAGATATCAATAGTTAAAGAGATTTTATAGCTTTTTGACATTCAATATATTATGCAGGTTTAAAAGGCTCTGGAAAATGGATGAACTATCTAAGCTGAATAACTTTCCACTTGTAAAAACGTTTCTTAAAGTACAGAGCCCTCAGATTTAATACTTAGTCTTGGTTGTTTAAGCACATGGTAAAATGTGGACACATTTTTCATTTGACAGAGCAATCCTGATGGAACAATGTAGTCTCTACAGGGCTGAAACCAAAAAAGAAAAAAAAAAAACAAACAAAACAGACATCTTATTAGGGGAAATAATGTAAAGAATTCTTAGTTTTAATGTTTTTCTTAAGCAATACTATTTTATTTCTGTTTATAAGGAACCTTCTTGCTTACCCATTATGAGTCTAATTGTTTTAAGAATCTGGATATATTTTCATCCTTGAAATTAAGATGCTTTCCAGTGGGCCCAAGTACCTGACATATTGTAACAATTCTCCTATACTTTGTGTAGACAATAACATGTTTTGTTCTGCATTAAGGTCTTACAAGAATAATTATAATTTGCCAGTTAATAGTTTAGATAAAGGTCTGAAATACCATGGCCACCCAGGACTCCAAGGTATTAGCCCTTTTATAAAGCTATTGAAAATACAGAGATGTACATATTTGATTAATACGAATAATAGGAAATTTCCTAAGTAATGTTTGGTCCTGGGCTGCTTCCAAAGTAGTAATTCACAAAATATGACTTTTTTTTTCATTGGAAAGGTTATAAAATTTTGTTTGTTGGAGGTAGGGAAGGAAATGTAATTAAAGGCTAAGTTCAGACTCACATTTCATTTTAACCAAAAGAATATGTGTGATTTGGACACCAGTCACCTAGGTACTTCCTATTTTAAGGCAGGGCATATTGTCAGCAAATCAAATTATCCAATAGCTAAACTACATCTGGCAGAGCTAACTATGCCAGGTAACCTTAAATAAAAGCCGGAGGATAATTAAATGTGTTGCAACACTGGGCTTTGCTGGTAAGAGTTATCTGAAATTCCTCTTTGTAGTATTGCTATTAAAAGAATAAAACAGGAAGAGGTGAAATGAAAACTTAGACTTGTGGTTATGTGTGTATTTTAATGTCCCCTTTGCATTTGAAAGTGCTAATAACAGCATATTTAAAATAAAGCAACTCTGCAATTTAATTTTGTATATAGTTTTTAGGTTTTTTTTTTCTTTTGTATATGGTCCTTATAAAATGAAGCTTTAGATTATAGATGTTTTAAGAAAGGCTTGTTACACATCATTTAATTTTGAAAAATCAAGGAGCCTTGCATTTGGTTTGACTCCAGGTACCAATCTTATCTGAAAATAACAATGAAATTATTTTAGTTGTCATTAACAATCTGATGGAAAGTTTTAATTTTTAATCTTATTAAAGTAGCTTGTAGAGATCGACTTATAAAAATTTTTTAAATATATTAATATTTCAGAAGAATGGTTTAAATTCAAATGTGAGGAATGTAACACACACACACACACACACACACACACACACTTGCCTTTCTAAACTCTAGAGAGTTCAGATTGGAACCTTTTTTTTTTTTTCCTTATAGGCAAATATATCACTTATATGCAAAATATGAAGTAAGCAAAGCCAGGAATCTCCATTAAGTTTGTACATTTGAGGTTTGCTCTACAAATAGTAAGTGAAATACACCCTCTTTCCTATGTGTAGTGTTCCAAGCAAATTAATTAACATGTATTACAGTCAAATCATCTCATTGGTCGGCAACAGTCATAGGTGGTTCAGGAAAAGTTAAGGTGTTTCTTTTTAAAAGAAAAAGGACAAAAATACCTCCTTGGAAAGTCTTTGTCAGTACAAAAGTTCAGAATCTGAAAATTTCCGAGGCTGTTCATGGTCAGCAAGAACAACCCAAGCCTTTCTTCTCATATGTTGAGTTGCTATTGCACTAACAATGCTTTCGCATGAAGGTTTAATCCTTATCCCAAATATTTTGAGAAGAGGTTAAATTTATTCAAATATATTTGTTCTCTGAAAAGCAATAATTGGTTTCAGTTTTATTTAAAAAAAAACAGTTGGGAAACAAGATAACAACAGAAAAACATAGAGCATAGGATTAAGAATTTCATGAAGTTGAGTTAACTTCTAAATAACCCACTTATGATACCCAAACATGCTGCTCCATTCATCCTAATATTGTCTATCCTGTAACTCAAAACCTTTTGTCAAGCCTGAGAAATGGTTTGTTTGCTTAACCTGATGTTGTTTTAAAGGGCAATGCCCAGATGTTCTGGGTTTGTGATAAGGGGAGAATTAATGAGTCTGTCTGTCCAACTGGAGTCTACTTATAAGTCTGATTGGATGCCAATTTCAGGGTAAGGTGTGATGCTTCTATTGCAGAGAGGACTTACAAACATTAAAAAAAAAGTTTCAATTAATCTTTGCTTTAAACACTTCTTTTTTTATAGTCAACTAACTGATAGATTCAGGCATGTTCTGGGAACACTTTAAATCCCTGAACTGTTTTTTTTTTTTTTTTTTTTCTTCTCCTCCTCCATTTATAAAACCTTATAGCAATTGCCTCTGTTGATGCAAGTTGGATTTTGCTGTTTTGTTGCCTTAACCTTAAGCTTTACTGTAAGCTGTGCAAACTAAAATTATAGATTTTTCTTCATTTTTCAGGTTGATTTCCTCTAAGAAATCCCTTTTGTCTTTTTCCTAAGTAAAAAAGACTAAAACTGTGTTTGAAGGGAAACTGTAGCAATAATGACCTTGGCTGGAGTTTTCACTGAGCACATCCCACATGAACCAAGAGGAAAATTCTACCTCAGGTAAGTGTGAGGTCACCAGGGCCTTCTCAGAGTACTTTCAATAAAGCTATTTCATTTTATTGCTTGTTTGCTTTTTTTCAAAGCATTGAACATAAGAAATCATGGTACAAATAGGTTCTATATCTGTTGTCTCTTGACATGTGAAATATTGACATTCTCTAGCTCAGAGTATTCTGATCCCTGATTTCTGTCTAAAAGCTCAAAATAATCTTTGAGTTAAGGTTCTCCTATAGCTACTAAAGGAAGTTTGTATGTAAATCTCATTTATACTAATGGGACTATGTGTGTAAATTATAGTACATGGAGGTGCGACTATTCCTCATGGGATTGATGTGTTGGCTTAGAAATTACAATGTGTAACATGTCTCTTATCTTGTAGATCATAATAATTTTATGGTGCAATTAGCTAATCCCAATTTAGTGACTATATTCAAATGAAGGCATTATATTTTATTCATATCCAACCTTCCACTTTAGGAAATCCTGAATGTCCATGTATTTAACTATTTGAAGACCAATCCGCCTGAGACCTGTACTTTCTATTAACACATGAATCTATTCAGCAAAAATCCACTAAAGAAATGCTAGATTTTTAACATAGAATGTTTCAGAATTGAGGTTTGAAACTATCCTGGTTCAGACAGGAAAACCAAGGATATGAGTATTTCCTTGATTTTATTTTTTTAAGAAATAAAAAAATATTTCTTTCCCTAAATATAACAGATTTCAATTATTTATTAATAAGATCATTTATTCTAAGTATCTCAACAATATTTAGGTCTTAATTTTATTTGTTTCTTTTTCATGGAACTTAATGCCTAAGGATTATAATGTTAAGGATCATGGTATGTGACACCTCAGTAATCATTTTTAATAAGAATATTTTACTACAAGTTTTAACTTTGCACCGTAATTATAAAACATTAGTGTAGTATTAGGGAAAGAATATTTGGAAAAAAGGTATTTTTAAAAATTTTTCTATCATGAGTTTAAAGTTAGTTTAATTAAAACTTACATAGTTTTTTGACCCTATGTATAGTAATAAGTCATAATTCTAGATCAGTTGTATGTAGAAAGAATGTTTTCCATGCCAGTTTAAATGACACAACTATACCAAATCATAACTTTTAAGGTAAACCTGTAGAAAATGAGATTTGACTTCCTGCTCTGGATGACATAACTAATATAACTTGTGACTTTAATTCACACAGTTTGATTTTTTGAAAATTTACATTGCTTCTATGTAGGTATGCAAAATAAATTTTATGCACATTGCATCGAGACGAAGGTTTTTTTTTTTTAATGAGACTGTCCTTTGTTCATAATCTTCTTATCCATATTTTTAGAATTCCTATTTTGTATCAGGCAAACAAGTGAGGCTACTTTAAAAGTTTAGGTTGTCATTGTATTTCTAGTCGAATTTCTTCTTTCTAGAAATTTGAGACATCTAAAGGAATTTCTGAAAATATAGGCTAAAATGCAATCTTCTAATCTTTAAGAAAGCTTGATAAAAAGCAACAAAAATGCAAGAAATATAAAATGAAGAAAAAAAATAATAGTGTTGGAAGATTTTACTGTCAAAATGATCTGTCTCTACAAGTACAGGTCCAGCCTATTCCTCAAGCTCCTCTTGTCAAGGTATTCAGCCAACCTGTATTGTACTCAGTAATAATGACTTTTTATTGTTTCCTGGAACATCTTAAGGTCTTTCTTACATCAGTACCATTGCCTAGGATAGTCCCTTTACCTGGAAAGCCCTTCCTTGGCCTTGCTAGTTTCCTTCTTTATGAAATTAAATGTCAAATTACTGCTTTAACTCCTTCCAAAAGATAATGAACACTCAAAAGTATTTATTGAATGACTGAATGAAGGGTGCCCCTCTTCCATCTGATGTCGGCTTACCCAGTATCTGTTTGCCTTCAAGGTAATGCAAAAACATGAATTTTACCATGTCTTTCTGATGACAAAATCTGAAATGTTACTATCTCCAACATCATCTCATTCTGTTATCTTTAACAACACTGATCACAGTATGGGATTCATCTTTCTTTATTCACCCACTGTTTTAATGCCATTTTTGGTCAGTAGCCTGTAAGCTCTATGAAGATCTCATATTCTCTTTTGGCCACCCCGTATCCAGAAGCTTGTACAATCTCTGACACATAATACCTAAATGACATTTTAAAATTTAAAATATAATTGAAGGCTGTAAGAGAACCAAAAAATTAAGGTCTTGTGTCAAGAACCCCCAATCTGGGTGAAATAAATATAGATGTGTGAAAACAGGAAACAACATTACAAGACAGCATATCACTGACTGCTACAGTAAAGGTTCCAGAGAATGAGAAATCAGAGACCTGGAGTCAGAAAAAAAAAATCTTAAAAGAGTAGATAAGATTTAAGACTGGAAGAAAATCATAGCTTAAATGCAGACACATAGATGGGGGGGTAAGCCAATCTTACAATGGGGGAGGGATGCCCTTCATTAAGTCATTCAACCAACACTTTTGAGTGCTTATTGTTTTGGAAGCTGTAGGTATAGAAGCAAGCCAAACAAGAAAGCCCTGCCCTCAGGAAGAAATGTCAATTCTTTTGTATCACTTTTGAAAGATAACTCAACTTCTGGTTTCCTCATCTATATCACTGGAATAAAAATAGATATTTTGTGGACACTATGGGTGCCCCCCCCCACCAATGTCCTTGGTTTTCTTTTAAAATCAATTCTGTGTGATCCTCATTCCAGATTCTACATACTTTGTTGCTAAAAGCTTCATTTTTTTTTCAAGTTTTATAGATCAATTTATTTTTCCTGGTTGTATTACAATTAACTTACAATAATTTTCACCTGGGCACAGGAGTGAGGAGCTCCAGTTTGAAGGTATAAATCTCTTTTTTTCCAATGCAAAATTGAAGCAAGGAGCCTGCTATGAGGGATTTATACTGATGTATATTCAAGCATAAGGTCTAGAATGGGTTGAAGGAGGTTGCATGGAGAGAAGACAACAAATGTCAACTATGTCATTAAAGAAGAATCAGTATACTTTGTTAACTAACTGAATGAGGGTGGCTGAAAAATGTAGAATACGAGGAGTAATAAGACAAAAGAACCAAATTAATATGGACACCTGAATCTCTTTACCCAGAAAAAAATACTACCATTGACAGAAATAAACAAATGAATATATTAAACATGGAAGCTGGTTTGAGAAGCTGTAGTTATAGATAGATCTAGTTTAAGCAAGTCTGCTGAGATGGTGTTGGAATGATGTTCAGAGTTCAGGACAGAATATTAATGATTTTGGGATATAAGGTGCTAATATGATTAGGCTAGAAATTCAATAATATGCACATCCTAGCTTGGCTTACTTTTCTTTTCTGCAAGATCCCCCTGGGTATATATAAGGATTATCATTTTTTTAAAAAAGGTAAAATGACATTCATTTGGTAAGAAGAACTTGATATCAAAACTCTAATACAGAAGCTAGGTTAGAACCCATAATGGAAAATTTTAAGTTAAGCTGTGCTACCTTTACTTTAACTAAGCTAACCTTTACTTGATCCTTTTTCTTGTTCCCTTTAATTCCTCTACATTCACAAAATGCATATATTTATTAGTTAACAAAGCTAATTAGACCCAGAGAGTCTAATTAATTCATTTCTTAGAAGTCCAAACAGGAGCTTCTAATCTCTCTAAAATACCAAAGAAACCTGCCCCTATCCTACAGGAAAAGGAGGCAAAGATCAACAATATGAAAGAGAATTTAGCCATAATGCCAAAGGCAGAGCTGATCTAAGCATCCAAGTCAAGACTGGGGCAGAGGGAGCTCTCAAGACCAGCCTCTAAGATCTTACCATTTCAAAAGTACTGAAGAGAAAGTGATTGCCTACTCTTATAATTCTGATCTTTTGAGAATTCCACTAGAAAACGGACACTAATCCTTGTCTTTGGACTTTAACTCAATACCCTTCATTGGAGAATAGAAGGAGAGGGAGAGAAAGGTGGAGAATTACATCTGCTAAAGGAAATTTTATGTAGAGAATAAGCCCCAAGAGCTACTAGAAATTTGAGAATATTTCAAACATTGAAGGAAAGCACTTAACAAGAAAAGAAAATTTGGCCTAAGAGCTTAGTCTTAAGTATTCTCAAAACTGGGGAGTATGAGCAGGAGATATATCAATTAAGAAACCAATGACTGAGCAAAGGCAATGGATAGAGTCAGAAAAAGAGAAAGAGGTCTAAGAAGCAATCTTTGGTTCTTCACAATTGATAGTTCAGAAAAGTTGGTAGCTTTGGACTATCAGTTTTCCTAGTGTAGTACTTTCTAAAAATGCATTACCAGTACAAGATGGATAATAAATATGGAAAAAAATTGTGTAATATATATTAAGTGTATCTACATAGGTGAAATTTCTTTAAATGTACAAAACAAGAGAAGGGACTTCTTGATCACATATTTGAGAAACTGCATGAAACTGGAGTTTTCTCCATGCAATCTACATTGTGGAGATCACATTCCAGAAGACACAATGAATATAGAACTAGGTCTTCTCTAACTTATTTTCAAATGAGACATTTAAAAAAATTATGTATATTGTGGGGCCAGAATGTTGAGGAACAGACTTTGGGAAATTTGCATTTAACATACTTAAAGCAGAAACAGTATTAACTGGATTATGGGAAGTTAAAAGTGGGAGGGTAAAACGAAAGGTGGAAAAGTCAAAGTGTTTGAGTAAACTATTTATGAGAAACTGAATACACAGACAGACTACATTAAGACCATGTATTAAAAAAAATAGGACTTTGCTGTAATACATAAGCAATCACATGAAAAAACTGAATACCTTATCTACAATAATGACACCAGGATACCAGTTGGTTGTTTATAAATCAGATTAGTAGGAAGCTAGATTACTATCTCTAGTAAAAATCCAGGAAGCTAAATAATGACTTCTGTCACAATCAGCCAAATGGCTAGTTCTCACACCTTTCCTAATTGTTGTTCTACCTTCCAACTTCCCAAACAGATAATGCCATCCATGTATCCTTAACCAGAGCCATAGTATGCCTCACCTCTGGTTAGCCCAACAACATACAACTTTTCTACACCCATAGACTTCAACCCAAACTCACATGTAGCTTTCCTCTTTTTTCCCACTATAAAGCTTTTCCCATCCCTTTGCCTGTTTTTAAGTCTCTGCCAAAACACAAGCGATGTTGGCTGACTCCCTTGCTTTATAGCAGATATGTTGCTCAGCTTTCCACTACTCTAAATGCGTACTTGAGATAATCTATTATAAAGAGAAAAGGTTTGTTTTGGCTCAGTTTAGAAGTGTCAGTCTGTGACTGGCTGGCCTGATGCTTTGAGCCTTAGCAGTGCATCAAGGTGGGACTGCATGGCAGAGAAGTGCTATTCATACTGGACCTGGGAAGTAAAAGAGGAAGAGACCTGGGCCCCACAATCTCCATTCAGGATATTCCCCAGAAACCTGAAGACCTCTCAGAGAACCCCACCTCTTAGTTTCCACCATTGTCCAGAAGCACAAATCTGGAAACCAAAGGTCTACATGGACCTCTGAGAGACATTCCAGACACAAACTCTAGCAGCAAGTTTGAATAAACAGTTTTACTTTTCTCATGTGGTGAATCTTCTTTTTATTTCTACATCTGGATTGTGTTGAAATAAACTAATTAAGGTGTAAACCAAAGGAAGCAACTTGATTTGGAGAAATGGGTAATTTTTTAGGGTATCTTATTTTTGAAAAGAAAATGCATGAGTCAGTAGGAAGAAAAGATTGGGAATCTTGCTGAGGGGAAGAGGGAATATTTGACAAAGACAGGTCCCCAGGAAACAGAAGTGATAAGCTGGGGTAGGAAAGAGACATAAAAAGATAATAGACATCTTCTTACCTCCCACTCTCAACCCTTGATCAGTAGACACAAGCTGGAAGCCCCTGAAGCAAAGATCCTTGCATTCCATCCCTGGCAAATAGGCTGAAAACAGAAGGGCCTGGTCTTTTTTATTTTATTTTTTTTCTTTTTCTTGTTTCTTAGAATTGTCAACCAATTACTCGACCACACAATAATTTTTGTTTCCTCAATAATGAAAAATAACAATAATAACTTGGAATTTAGAAAACATGATTCACATGGAACTGTTTCAGTTTCTCTATTAGATTACTTTAAGGTCAGCATGAATCAGAGGAACCTGTTCTTAATGTAATGGTAACAAGGACTCTCCACCCTGTTTCTCCGTTACTTTCTTCTCCTCCCAGGTCTCTTTTGCCAAGAAATCCTCCACATCTTCACTTCTGTTGTTGATAAGTGATCTAAGCCAGCTCTCAACAATATCTTTGCAAAACTATTGTCCTACCGCTTTCTCTGACTTGGGAGTTATTCTTGTTCTTCCCAACACAGAACTTAATGCAAAAATTAAAATGCTCCACATTGATAAAATGAGATGCATGTTTGAAATTAGCCACCTTATTTTGCCTGGCACTTAAAGTTCATTGAATCCATCTAAGATTTTCTCAGAAATACACATCACTGGAGCCTGCCCCAGACCTTCAGTATTGCAGCTCTTGCCAAGGAGCCAGTAGTCTGAATTTTAATGAGCCCTACAGGTAAAGTTACATCTCTATGAAGAACTATTTCAGGGCAAGAATTGAGAACTGCAATGAGTGGGCAATCTGTCCACTGTTTATTTCGGTATATCCCTGTAAATTAAGAAAGATTTTTATACTTAAAATCAAAAGAAGAAGAATTTGTTACATATGAAATATATGAAAGTCAAATGCCCATGTCAATAAAGTTTTATTAGCACCTAACCCCACCTACAGGTCTACATATAGTCCACTGCTGCTTTCACAAAATGGCATAATCCAAGTCATGATCAAATGGCCCATAAACTCTACAATATTTTATCACTGGTACCTGTACAGAAAAACATTTGTTCCCTGATTGTAAGGCATAAACTCTTTAGACAAGATCAAACATTTTTTTCTCTTCCTGGTGGTGTCCTCTCATTCAGATTGTTTATTTTACAGGTCTGGAAACCCAATGACACTTCCTATCAGTCAGACTCCCTATACCCACTAAAGGCAGCCCTATCAGGGTGGCTTCCCAGCAAGGAAAATATAATTATTAGGAATTTCTCTATCCTATATGAAATCTTTGTGGTCACTTTGCTAAGAAAAAAAAAAAAAAAACACAGTTGGAAACATTGTCCAGCAATATCACAAACTTTAATAAAATTGTTTCTTCCTTTGTTGCCCAGGTTGGCCTCAAACTAGTAATCCTTCTGCCTCTACCTCCTTACTGCCTGGGATTACAGACATGTGTCATTGCATCCAATTTAGATTATCAAGGCAAATCCTGAGGGTCTAAATTAGAAGCTGTGAGTAGGGCACTGGGAATCTGCATTTTCATAAGTACCCTGGGTTTTTCTAATTATGATGTTTGGAAGGAGGGGCTTTTGAGAGACCGTAATTTGCAAAATTCTATAAAAAAGTATTGTGGTTATTAGAGAAGATGCCAATGATAAGTTTGAGTATTCTTCATTGAAAATAATTGGATTCCTTAAGAATTCTCTTCATTGCCACTTGAGAGGGATAAGCATGCTTTTAATCCAAGGCATACATGTGATTTGGGGGTTAGAAAGGAGAAAACTATGAAAAGTGTGAATATGGAAAAACTCAGTGGTCTAGCTGAGTGAGCCAATGTAGACTTTGTTTTCAAGAATCTGTAGCCACTCCAAGTACATGTCTCCCTGGAGTCAGATGCCCAGCATCATCTTTTTATTCTGTTACTTATCTATGATTCCTTTGTAATTTAGCCACTTTGAACATTTTACTTCATAAAGCACTGAAGTTTTCTCTATAAAAATTTGTCGACTTATTTGTATCATGGCCTACAATTTGACTAAGGTTTTTTTCAATGGACCATACCATTGCTCTATTTCTTGTTAATGTTGTCAACTTCTTTCTCTCTATTTTGTATTCTATTCTCTAAATTGGTACATTGGGACTTTTTGTGTACTTTCTGCCTGAGGCCTTTCACATCAAGAGTGAAAATTGCAAATTAAAGAAATATGAACTTAAAAAAAGAAATATAGCCCTTAAAATACTTATCTTGTCTCACTTCTCTATATTCCTAGTTATATTTGTCCTTTTACAAATATTAGTAATGCGACAAACTTTTTAAAATATCTTCTAATAGAAAGCCAGCTAGTATATAAGTCAACCTATATTATATAACACACTGGATCAAGTGTCATTTAATTATATAAATAATTGATGGTTGATGATTTCAGGTAGCATTCTGCTTTTTCTAATTGTGTTGTTGAGTAAACTCTAACAATCCCCACAATAAAAAAAAAAAACATGCTAATTCGTGTACCTTTTATTCAAATCACACAAGCAATTGCACAGAACAACTGAATAAATGTTTTCAGCTCTAGATAAGAATCTCTAGGCAGAGATTTCAGCGTTATTTTGTGTTATTTTGTCCAGCAAATTCCTAAGTAAATAAAAAGGCAACCCACAATTCTTCAATCTCAGGGTCAATTAACCTGATATTGTAAAGAAGGATCTTCTTGTCCCTCATGAGCTAGAAGGACTTTCAACATTGCACAAGTCCTACCCAGGGGAGTGGAATGTTCTTTTACTTCCTCTCCTCAGCTCTCCTGCTTCTCCCTCTGCCAGCACGTCCGAGGAAGATGACGAATGATGCCAGGAAGGTGGGGCAGGCCAGTTATCTCTATTAGGCCTGTTCACACTGACTCATTTCTGAGGAAGGAGCATACTTTTATGGCAGAGGGCAGCTATTTATTTATTTATTTGTTCTGTGCATGTGCTTTTCCAAATTTATAATATACACCATCAGCCTTCTGAGCAGATTCCAGAAATTAAAAATAAAAAATCACAAATTAAATGCACATGGAGAAACTAAGTCCCCGTCCAAGACCGCACAGGCTCCCCACCCTGTGATCCAATTCCACACCCTTGTGGTTTTCATAGCACCTTTCTTCCAGGGATCCCATATTGCTGCTCCAGCACAAAAGAATTAGACTAGTAGAAGAAACTGTTTGGGTGTCATCTTGAATAGTAAAAGGAACTGCTGGGCCCTCTAGAGTTTACGCCCACACAGGCAAGCTATGTATACAACTAGAAAACAAATTAACTTTAAGGTCAATAGGTATCCAATTTTAGATTTAGAAAGTCTAAGTCACTCTTTCCTTTTTAGGAGGAGTGGGTGCTAGGGATTAAACCCAGGGGCATTTTAACACTGAGCCACATGCCCAGCCCTTTTTATTTTTTATTTTGAGAGAGGTTGTTGCTAAGTTGCTTAGGACCTCACTAAGTTGCTCTGATTAACTTTGAACTTAGAATCCTCCTGCCTCAGCTTCCCAAGTCCCTGA
This sequence comes from Marmota marmota marmota, assembly GCF_001458135.2. NCBI lineage: Eukaryota > Metazoa > Chordata > Mammalia > Rodentia > Sciuridae > Marmota > Marmota marmota. The sequence continues at coordinate 34,789,996 of NW_026000037.1, forward strand.
GAATACTGAAGGTTGTGGGCTATGATGCTGGCAACTCTTGACTATTTTTATGCTAAGAGACAAGTGCATGGAGTGAGATTTTGCTTTAGAAATGCATACCATTTTCTTTCTAGTTTCTGTTTGTTCCCTTTCATCACATTCTTTCTCTCAATATCAAGTGCTTGCATTGTGACATTTTTCCAGGAAAGCAATCTAATCAAGTCACTCATGTTAAGGGGATATGATGTGGCTTTTCCTCCCTTTTATATGCACATTTTTTTAAAGAAAAGATATACTCTAGGAATGAAGGGATCATTGTAAATGAAGGAAGGAATTTGATGTCTCTTTAAGAATAAATTTTTTGTTATATGTATGTCTTTTTAACAGCCAGTATGTAACCTGTATGTCAGTTAATATCTGATTTCAGTTTTAGAAAGTTTAAGTCACTCTTGCCTTTTTGGGAGCAAGGTTGGGGGTGGTACTGGGGATTGAAACTCTGGGCACCAGCTCTGCTTAAATTTAAGGCCCACCTGGAACTAAACAAGACAGACAGCATGCACAGAATCTCAGCTCATTAGGGGTACCTGTTTACTTAGATCTTGGCGTAATATACTTGAGCATTTAGCTTAAGTCTTGAATGTAAACAGGGAATATATAAAAATCTAGGATCTCAGAAAAGGTAAACTCATAATACAGTCAAGGTTTTTTCTAGGATCCATTGTATCTTTTTCTTAGTCACCTTGTTGTGACTTTTACAACTACTGGCTTCTTTCTGGTGTGCTTCAGTACCTGGATTAATCCACCAAATTCTGGATATTGTACCTGCTATCTGCCCTCATTCTGGTGGTGCCTTGTTCTTTTGCTTTGGCTCTATTGTAACAAGAAATGTATGGTCAGTGTTTTCTTTCCCAATTTGATATCTGTACTGTTCATTCACAATTCCCTTCTTCCCTGCTTCTAGAATGAGTCAACATCATGTGTACAGCATTCAGGGTGAGGCTTATGAGAGTATCAAACATTAAATCCCCAATGCCTGAAAATCACTGGGCCAGAAGTCTTGAATAACCAATGTTTCCATCCCTCCTAGCCATCTCCATACCCAGCTGCAGTCTTCCTGGTGGAAGAAACAAATGCCAGAGGACAAGCTAATGTTAAAAGGGATTTCTAAGAATTGTCATATGTATGAAATGAATCATTAATGAATGAACTTAGATATATAGAAATATCAGTCCTTGAAATTGGATCTTAAATAACATAAATTCTTCTTCCCAGTCAAGAATACTGAAACTCCAAAGATGAAACTAAATTTCATGAGCGTATTAAGTCACTTAAAATTGAACCAGGATTAGACTTTGATTTCCTGAGTCTGGAGACATTTTTTTTCTTTATATTATACTTCCTACTGTGCTCAGTTCTTACAATACTAGTTTCAAAAATTCAAGCATTTTTCAGAGTCAAGATTGAATAAAACTAGCAAAGTATCCTTTACCCTCAAGAATATTAGGCTCTAGTTAGCAAGGTAAATCATGTGAGCAGGAATAAGATTTGTAAACCAAATAAATTCATTATTATTTTTGAGGTGTCTTCTGTAAAAGGGGAAACATGGTTTATTGAGATTATAATAATAGACTGCTTATAGTATCAAAATGGTTGTCTTTTTGTTCTAAGGGAATTTTATTATTTGTGTTGCTTGGCAAGGAAAACATTTGCAAAAGATATGTATTTTGTTGTTTTTGCTGTTATGATTAAAAAAAAAAAAAACAACCAGTAATTTATCTTTTATTCTCTAGGATAACTCCTGAAATCTGCAGGTGGTCATTTTCATTCAACTGTTTCTTCCACAGGTTCACTATGCATCATTCACTAAAACACTGATACACAGGTCTCATGTGCATACACGTTTTTGTTTTCTTTTTTTTTTCTTCTTTGTCAATGTGCCGGTACTGAGTAATAATTAAGGATTTTTCCATGAAACAAAAACCAAGGGGTTTGCATTCAGATAAATGCCATTTGATTCCTTCTACCTGGTATAAAAGAATAAATAAAGTATCCCTTTCTTTTTCTCCCATACAGATACTGTTGTTTCTTATTATAAAAAGTCCAGAATAAGTCCTGACATAGCCATTGCATTATTTCACAGTGATGGCACTGTTTATCAGCTGTTGCTGTTTGGGTGATTCCATGTACTAAATAATCAGTGATGAATCTTTGCTTCTTCTTACAAGAATAACTCAGGAGACAAAAATCTGCAATAGTTCTAAATAAAGACAAATTAAGGAAAAAGAAAAACAAAGAAAGCTCTTTTAAAATGTATTTTAGGTTGTGAAATTAGAGGGGAAAAAACAAAGTACACTGGATGTTATTCTATCTCTCACCAGATTTCCTATCCCTCAGTCTCTCCCATTATAGAGCTAACCCATGCACGCTAGTCTTCAGGGTATTTAAAAATAACGACAAAAATAACAACTAGAATAAAGTACTCTAAACTACCAACAAGCTTTGCTATTTGATTATTTTTTAATAATAAAGACCTTTTACTTAGAATGGATTATGTATTAAACTTTCTTTCCACATCTTTGCAAGCTCAGCAAACCTTTGTTCTGAGTGCTTTGTGACCATTAGTGCCTTTGATTATAGATTACACCACCATTTGATTTATTTTTTTCTCATGGGCAACATATTTCTTTCATTGAGCAACATTCTGAAACTTGGAAATCTAACCTGTGTTTTAGTCTTAGGAAAAGAACATTCATATGGTAAATCCTCCCCACTTGGACTTGGTATTCATTCAACTCTTATATGGTTGATTTCAGGCCAGGTTTAATTATGCACTCACCCTCAACTCAAAGAGGATAGTGGAATACAAAAGCACTTTCCAACGCTTGCATTTAATAGAGTGCCAATTTTTTGGAAGTAGAAAAACACTGGGAAATGTTAATATTTAACAATGAAGTAATAATCTCTGAATGCAAGTCTAGAGGACAACAATATCAATTTATTATAGAAACTAGGGATCACTTATGTCTGCAATCCAGGCAGTCTCTCTTATATACCTCAGTTAGTTTTATTCTGGAATAAAAGATTAGGTTTAAACCTTCATTTTATCGGGAAGAAAAGGATATCTGGCATCTGACTGGAATGTTTGATGATTTAAAAAAAAAATTAAGCACACCAGTACCACCTATGAATTTAGTTTAGTTTTTTTTCTCCTTCTAGAACATTGTGTTTGCTTTAAACACAGTTTCTTCCTTCCTTCCTTCCTTCCTTCCTTCCTTCCTTCCTTCCTCTCTCTCTCTCTCTCTCTCTTTCTTTCTCTCTCTCTCTTTCTTTCTTATTTTTTTTAACACATTCTGAATTGCTCGTCCAGTCATTTTCTTATATTACATTACTCACATCCCTTTGCAGGAGGAAATTCCCTCTTACAAATGCTGTATCACTGGGATGTATGTATATTTATGTAACCCTGGTGGTTCTGTTTCTTCTTAGGCAAACTCAAAGGCACTGTTTTTTGAACTGAATTCCATTGTCTCCATTAATATTTATTTCACATTCACAAAAAGGCAAAATGTCCTCAAATCTCCCAGGTCTTTTCTTCAGAATCTTTACAGCTAACAAGCTCTGCTCTGACTTAGGGGTTTACTAGAGTCCTCAAATTTCCTGGAAAATTCAGTATTGTAGCACATTAGTTGAATGCTTTCAAGACAACTGTTCCTTTCCATCTTGCTATGTATTTTGTCTCTGTTAATGACACAGAACAAGGACACATCAGAGATCTTTAGCTTTAGCTAAAAGAAATGTGTTATTCAAATAAACAAACAAGAAAGTTGAACACTCCAGAGAGCTGAGACCCCCACGATTGTCTGGTTCATTTGAATGACCCAGAAAGGTTATGCAGACTTCTTGTCTTACTTGAGCTCAGGAGGCCCCCTGGGAGCAGCTACAGGCTCAACAGTCCTGGTCTGCTTGCTGAATGGAGTAGATCAACTCAGAGGCTTGCCCTCCGGGTTATCATACACTAGGGCTTCACATGTTAACACAGCCTATAGCTAGCAGCAGAGGCCAATGGTTGCAATACATGGATCTTATGGGGGCATGACCCCTTCTCTGTTTTTTGCTAAATGTGGGGATCTTGAAGGCAGGTTGAAGAGTTAACAGTAAATCAGTTGTTAGGCTCTCTTTCTCTCTGTCCATAGACTCTGAACGTGAGTAATGTGTACATACACCTGAGCATTGCTTTGGCCTTCAAATAAATTGAAAGGGAGTCACCCCATAATAATCCTTCCTTAAAAGAGTGGGGCCTGCATCCAGGTTAAGAAACATGGCTGCTGGATTTCTTTTCCCTCCCTGAAACTTTGAATATAGGACCCTGTCCTGACCACAAAGTTTATGATTTTTCTTAATGGTTTACTTAATTCATAAGCAAATTAAATAGGACATTCTGTAGGAAAGGAAAAAAAAATCACAAGCGTCCTTGTCCTAATTACTGTCTAAATATTACCTTATTTATGCTTTTACCTAATTTCTGTGAGATGCAAGTATAATGTTTCAAAAAAATATTTAAGTGAGAAGGGTTCATGTTGTTACTCTTCACCAATTTTCTTAGAAATCCTTTCTTTGGGTACTGGGCTGATTTCTTAGTTTTCTGCAAGTTTGTGATCTCAATACTGAAAGAATCTTCCTGCATCCCTTTTCATTACTCACACGCAGTTGATCATGTTAAGAGGCTTAGAAATATTTGGCAAACGTTCCGTGTCTCATGATTTCATGCAAGACAGCAGAAAACCAATTATTGTGGTATTTCTTTTGAAAAATAGAAAGTTCTCATTTGATTTCAGGGTTGGGTGGCGACCAGGGTGTGTCTCCTCTGCCTCTTCTGGTTTCTGGTGGAGCCAGTTTTTTTCAAAGCAAGTCCATGTATTAGATATTGATGAGGACAAAAGTACTGAGAAAATGATTGGTATATGGTGATTTTTTTTTTCTAGGCAACTATAGCTATTTTACATCTTTTCTGAAGTCAGAAGACAAACTGGATTTTGAGGACCTTTTACAAAATAGGTGACAGACAACAGGTTTTCAAATGGTGCTGGAGGTGCAGAGGTAGAAATGAGGCCACTTGTGTATTTGTACTGTGTCAGTTTACTTGTAACTATGATTTTAGGGGATCTCCACTGTACCCTATCAATCTTTCCACTCATTTCTTCTAGGGACTACCTGGGTGGTCAGAAAAACAAGAACCAAAATAAGTGGGCTTTAAAAACAAATCAATGTGGAAATATTGGTATTGGGGTCAAGATTTTGGTCAGACATTGACAAATGAAACATTGTTTAAAACTCAGGCCATAAGCCAGTCATTTTCCCTTTTTCTTCCCCTTAACCAGCCACATACTTGAAAGACTTAATGCATTGTTTCTCAGATTTTCATAATTTATTATTTTAGGGGAATCTATATAGAGGCATTTAAATACAATCACATATATGTGAAGCAAAATTGCAACACTATTAAAAATTAAAAATTTCTATGCCAAGCATCAAAACTTCATGTGGAACCCAAACTTATTAATCCCCAAGGAGATACTGGGCTTATTTATTTGCTACCATTATGGTCTCTCTCTTTTCTGTTTCCTGTTTTTTTTTTTTTTTTCTGTTTCCCTCTTCCCTAAGAAGTGGCACAACTGTGATCTAGACCATTGCTGGGTCTGGCCTTAAACAATCTTCTGAGATGCTCCCTTAACTTGCTTTTTTTTTTCCCCAATGCATCCCAGGAAATGAAGCTGGAACACTGGCCTCCCCAAATGAAAGCCAGTCATTAAAGATGAAGTGTGGTCTCCTTGGCCCTCTAACCTGGCACACGGTTGCCCTTTCCTTTCCCTGGCGCCATCCGAAGCCCTGGCTGGAAACCTCCTTGTTTCACTGCAGTCTAAGGGGCAGCCTGTGTGGTTCATCTATCTCTCAATTACTTATGATAATCAGCGGATCTAAAAGCCCAGATCCTTAAGTATACAGATCATTCAAACTTCATTGTATGTATAATCTTCAAACTCCTGTCTCCATAATTTTATAAGAGACATAAACAAATGATAGCATTTGAAGGCTTTGAATTTCCTATTTGTCTATTTCCCTCATTGTACCTCCGGGAAAGTTCTAAAAACTCTTGGAATAGTCAAAATATATAAGCTTAGGATAAAAGAAAAATAGCAGAATTCTAAGTAATCCAACAATGGAATAATCTGAGAATGCAAACATATCACATTGCGAGTAGAAATTTTATGAACGTCAAATATTTTCTTATGCATGGAGAGAAAATCAATCATCTCATTTATTCCAATTAAAAAGAAACTCTCCCCAATTTATACAAATTCCCCACCTCTCTCTTCTCTGTCTCTCTCTCTCTCTCTCTCTCTCTCTCTCTCTCTCTCTCTCTCACACACACACACACACACACACACTCAATAATTTCATGCATAACCTCCATTAGCACAGTTCCACATTTACAGCCACCACTATATCTGACCCCTCATTCATGAAAGCTCCTGCTGCTTAGCCTTAAGCTATTGGGTTCCTGTCATTTCCCACTGAGCACACTGGGGTGGATTTGGGTGTCTTGCCCTCATTTACAATCTGAACAAAAGAAACCCAAGCCAGGAAAGCAGCTGGCACCATAAAAACAGTAAAAATTCTAGCTGGCATCTCTGGTTGCCACTGACTAGCCAAATATCCACAGGGAATGGTGCCAGTATAGATTTCTGGGACAAAACAACAAAATAGATTTTTGTCAATAAACATTGATTTGACAAGAAGTCAGACAAATCCGTCCATACCAAGTGACACGTACATCCACAGAGTTCCAAACCAATGAGTACATTATGGACAAATTGAAAACCTGCCTAAGCTGGATTCATACATGGTACATGCTCTCCAAGGTCTTCATCTGCCAAATATGGTTATATGTTAGGTGTCAATGTTGCACTCTTATTCTGCAACCAGTTCACAACATGAGCCATGGACATTTGCAAAGCAAACACATACCATCAGTCTGGGTGGTATTTTTCACCTCTTTTGAATACAGTACATGAAAGAAACATGTTTTTCAGTGTTCTTTCTTAGATATCCAGAGGTACAAATAATAAATGAAGTAAAATTTATGGAGCAATATTTGAACGTGTTGTGGAGGTGGATCCAATTTTGTTCTTTTCCTTTTATATTTTATTTATGGATACTCTACTTTTGACTTTCAATATTTTAAGCTAGTTATATAATCATTGAAATTGATTATTACCTATTAATGAGGCATGACAATGTTTTCAAAGACAGGATTCAGATCTGTACTAAACTTCCTCATTTTTCTGTTTTCCTGTGTTTCCTAATAGATTTCCTTTTGGGGGGGGGGGGCGGTGGAGGTCAGGGTGGATGAGTGGGGAGTTGCTTTTCCTCTATCTCCACTGGGATGTAGCTCAAGAAAACAAATTCCATCAAATTTAACATACACGAATCCCTACTGTGTCTGTGACACTAGGATGCCTACTAAAGATCAACTCAGAAATTGTGGCTAACAATATACATTGCATCTAAATTAAAGAAATCAGATCCAAAAAAACGTGGCTGTATAACCAATGCGATCCTGCAATCTGTACACGTGGAAAAATAAGATTAAAATTACATACCCCATTTGAATCAAATGTATGATATGTCAAGATCATTGTAATGTTTTGAGCAACTAATAAAAAATTAAAAAAAAAATCTTTTTTGGGTCAATTATTCATCTGAAGTTAACTTGAAGAATTAAACATAGATATTGAAACACAGGGTATGGACCCAATACTGTCAAGTCAAGAATTCTTCTCTTTAGGATAAAAGTTCTGGACTCAGGGATGATAATGGCAATTAGGACTGGAGAGTCACCCAGTTTGCAAACGACAAGGGACAAGCAGCCTACAGGAACAACCAATCTCTCGGTTTATGTATTTATTATGGGAACATTTCATCACCTGGTAACAGAAATAAGCATTTGAATCTGGCTCAGGCAATCTGGATATGCCACAGAACTGGCCACCTCTCCCTAATAATTAACTCAAGATTTGACACATGACCAAACCAGCAAGTAAAATTCATTCCTGAGAGGTAAGGCTAATTCCTCTGGAAAAATGTCACACTTTCAACTTTCTTGTCTGTATTGTTACTTCTGTTACAACATAAACCTCGAACGAAGAGTGACATAAGTAAAACCTACTGAAGAAAAGTCTTGCAGAGCAAAACACAGGTATTTCAAGGATATTTTGAGCTCTGTATTTGGATGAGCTTCACACTGCAGTCAACTTCAGGACCACCCAGTTAATAGAGCCAACTCATTTCTTAAAAAAAAAAAAAGCCAATTTTAATTTTAATTTGGCTTACAATAGAAACAAAGAGAAAAGGCCTTAGCAACACCCGTGTTCAGGCGTTTTTCAAACATTTTGGAAGGATCTAGTCACTTCACTCCCTTGTGTGTTCCTTTAGCAATAATGACTCTCTCATAGATGATTGTGTCACTCTTAGCAAACCACCACACCCCTCTGCTGTGGGTATATTTCACAGATAAAAGTGTTAAGATGTTTTTAATGTATTGCCCAATCACTCATTGTCTGGAGCAGTGATCAAGTATAAAATTCTCCTAACCCATGTGTAAGCTGGTTGTCTTCACTCAGTTCTCATTTGTCATTTTACATAAAGCCAATGCTCACTTTTAGTAAGATGGAAATATCTGCCTGGATAAATCTGTATAATCCAATCTTGTAAACATATTAATGAAGAACCAGACAAAAGAACATATATTTCTTACAATACAAGCATTTTAATCTTCTGTAGGTATCTCTAGTCCCCTAGGAGAGTTCAACATTTGGTTTCTTGAGACACTGTCAAAATAAGTGGAGATTTCTTAACTAGATGCATTTTATACAGAAAGAAACTAAACAAAAAAAAAGATTTCCAACTATTATCCCCCAAACAAAGAGCTGAAGAATTCAATTCCTTATTTCTATGAGGCAGTAGACCCGAGTGACAGGAGAGCATGGCAGGAGAGGGCCTTGAGAAATGAGTAGGATAAGTTAGTAGCGAAAGGAATGCAGGAGTGGCCACCACAAATGTAAGGACAGGAACCTTTAGGCCAAGTATAAAATCAGGTACTTAAGTTAGAACAAGTAGATAGAAGCTTATTAGATATTATTGTCAAAGAGGGATCTCGATAATGAAATTAGGTAAGCATTTGTTCATTCACATACAATTTCATTTATTTCATCAACAGCAGTCGATAGCCTACATTTTGTGTTCCTGAATGGCTAGCCCATTTCCTCTTGATCAATTTGCACACTGGCTCTTTTTCAGCATTCTCCCTTCAGAGGAGTGAGGCCTCCCACTTCTGTGGTTGACAGACCTTTATCTCATCTGGCAGAACCACCTGTTTGTTTCCTGAATGTCCAGTCACCCAAGAAAAATGCTCTTGTTGTTTCCTAATTTTTCCTCTCATAACTCGCAAGAAAGCTTTCAGTTTTTGATGCCAAACAAATGTATGAGTGACAGGTTAGATGTTCAAAGTTACAGAAGAGAAAATATAGCATAATATGAGTAAATTCTGCTTGCATTTCAAAATGAAACAGAATTTTAGAAGCTTGAAAACTACCCTGCCCTCTCTGCTTTACTTAATGATATTCTGTAATTTTATAAGAGATTTTGATATTTCCTATTTTTCTAAATTTTTAACTTAAGCACATAATCAGAAAGTATACATATAGAAGAGGCTCACACTCGTTTCATAATTTAACCATAAAATCTTTTTAGGTACAAAACAGATTGTATATGATGAGAACATAAGTCTTGTTGCCCCTTATTTTTTTGGTAGTCAAAAGACATTTATACAGTTCAGTATGTAAAAGAATAACTACTTAATCATTAGAAAAATGCTTTTACTCCTACAAATTAAATTTAGTTGTTTGTGAATTTGTTCAGCACAGATATCTCTAGAGCTCAAGATTGTGGAAACTCTTTTGTAAAAAGTCTTAAAATATTTCTTAGTGGCCCTAATAATCTATTGTACCAAAATACTAACATAATAGAAAAATATAATTTCTCCATAAATGTATTTTGAAAACTGGCAGTATATAAAAGGGTTGTGTTCATCATCATGTAGTGTGCCTGAGTATTACAACAAGTTTTGTTTCTGACTATTTTTCACCCTGGTGAAGCCACTTAAATTTCTAAACCTCAGCTTCTACTTTTGTAAATAGATTGAATGATAAATTAATGTTATGATCATTGTGTGACTCAGATTGCTTTTACTTTGCCATTCCAGTTCCTGATCCAACAATTGTGTTTCTCTGAAAACTAAAATGGAGTTAATCAAACTCATTTGAACTGAAGTTCCAGGCCATAGTGGAAATTCAAAGAAGCAAGAACAAGTGAGTCAAAGAAAAAGTGCAAACAATGCATACCGATAGCATTTTGGGGAATCCATGCCTCTGACTTCCTTTCCCCCTACTATTAAGATTTTTTCCTAGGAAAGGGAATATCTTTTGTAGAGTAAGATGGGTATAGGTCAGTAGGCTTCTCCCAGTTCCATTGTACTTTATTTAGTCTTTCCATTCATGGTTGAAAGAGTTGCCTGTATTCAACAGCTTTGGGTATAAGGCAGTGGTCAAAGGGAAGTATGAGGGTAGAAGCCTATTTGGGAAAGCCATCAGTCTTACTGACACCCTGAAGTCACATCAAGCTCAACATCAGTTCTGCAGGTGGCAAGGAAATCAAAACTAAAGATACTGCAGGAAATATAAGACCTTCTTGCATTCACTTCAGCCTCTTGGGGTCTTTGATTTTAGTTCCTAGTGGAGAAGAAAAAGATTCCACATGATGGAATTTTGGTCTGAGATCCATTTGTGCCAGTAGGTCCAGGGCTTCAGGATGCTCAATAATAGCTCTTGATAACCATCATGTTCTAGAACAAGTTTATTTTATGTGGCGCTCTTGAAATCGATTCTCAAACATGTTTTTCAGAAGTTTTTGTGGCACACTGTACAGGTGTGAGGCACACTGTACAGGCAGAGGATATAGTCTTTTTCTCAGAAAGTTTAGAAAAAGTTTCTCAGGCTTGGTTAGGAACCTGGGGAATGGTGAAATTTCCTAGAACTTTAGGTGCTTCAGAGATACATTCTTTTCTAACTAAATTCACAGTTGTTTTAACGGGATACATTGTCTGTGAAGAAGACACAGCGGTGGGAAAAGCTATACCAAAAGATCATTTCCCAAATAAAGCACCTTATTATGCTATAAGGGGCAGAGCAGGTACTGCAGCTTTCAGAAGAAGCTGACAGAAACATAAAGGATCTTGACAGTTTGGACAAATTTGATGATAAACAGTGTCTCCAGAGTGGAGAATCGGGACTAACATCTATTTATTTTATTTTTGTCCCAAATATGTATATTTCAGAGATATATCAATGATTAAACATTTTTCATTCTTATTTATTCTTTGGCATGATAGACATTCGCCCTCTTTGTAAAAATGTCAAATGACATTCTGCAAATATATCAAAGGAAAAGGGACTTTCTTTCTGATCTTGGGAAGAGGAGGATCCATTTCTATCTGGGCAAATCCATGTCTTTTTAGACAGTGTTATTAAGAAACCACACACAACCAATCTCATTGTGTGCTTCAGACTCCCAGGGGCCTAAACCTCTCAGTTTATTAGTCTAGATGCATTTCTTTCACACCACATCAGGAAATTTTCTTTCTCTCAACTTTCTTCACCTACCCCACTGGGGTCTTATGTCAAGGAATAATGATCATGATACAACTCTCCATATTTCATGTAAAATAATATTTTTATCCAAATGTTAAATCCCTTAAATTATTTCATATTACATTGGAATTGACCACTCTTTTTTTCCATACACATTTATATTGGTGGCTAGATAGATAGATATATTCAAGATGATATTTCAGAGTTAAGAGCAACTGAAGCAAAACAATAATTTAAATATCTGCACTTTGTAGCCAGAATAAATTAACTGTCAAGTTGTTCTGTTGCTGTATTTAATTGCTAGTTGCACTGGAGAAAAAAATGTTAGGAAATTTTAGAAAATATTTTGAAACTCTTTTATCGCCAGCATACTGTGCCCCATTCATAATGCGGAATCTGTGGGGTTGCTCTAAGGAATTGTTCTTTCCTGTCTTTCCTGTCACATTTATTCCAGTAGTTGTGGGTGTTATGAAGGTGACTAATACATGGAATGAGGAAAATCTGAAGGGAATTGGAAATTAAATCAAAAGCAAAGAAATTCCAAAAAAAAAAATGCATGAAAATTACGGAAAGCACTGAATACAATAGAAAGGTTGGTATCATAATTTCACAATGGCATGAAGGTTGAATCATCTGATGAAAATGTCTGAGAAAAAACAAGAAGCCATCTGGAGGCTCCACACAGATTTTTCCCACTCTTAGGTTTAAGATCTGTTTGTAGAAGATGGACCCACGTGTATCTGTCCAAGGTTATAATATAATATTATGTGTTAAGCAGAATGATTTTAAACATAAATGGCTCCTGAACTACATTTTGTTCAATGAGGTTTTTTTTTAAGTGCTAAAAGACTCCTCTTTACCAAAATATGTGAATAGATTTTGAAGTTACCTTTTTTATAACTTTTTTTTCCTTATTGTCACCATCTTCGAACTGAAATTTGGAAAAGAAGCAGGTAATAGTTTAATTTGTCACTAGAAGTGATTACTGTCTGGTCTTTGAGGGTTACTTCTATATAACTGTTAAGTAGAAAACCATTTAACATATATTTGTTTTTACAAGCCTTTCAAAATGACCAGTAAGTACCTCCTCATCATCTAAAAAGAGGCATTTAAATAAACACATTCTTTTGCTGATAAGAGAAAATTATAACCCATGAGACCATAGAAACTGAAGTAGTATTTAAGTGGTGAAAGATAGATTGAAGAAGAAAAGACACATTTAGTTAGAACATGTTTCTTTGCTTTCTTTTGATTATTAATAGATACCAATAGTATTGTGGTACATTATTGGAAATCAGAATCCTAGTCAACTGATGAAAGAAAAAGGCAGACTGTAAATTATATGAAAAATTCTAACTAAAAAACTTCTTCATGACTTTTGATTTAAATCACTAGAGTGCACAAATCAAATGCTCACTTATAACTTAGAAGAATTTTCAGTTGTTTTTGTTAGGGAACTATTAGTATATATCTATATATTTTGTTTAACTTTAGTTAATTATTCTTATTAAATAAAATATTTACTAATTTTCTGACATATACCAAGAACTGTTCCAACCACTGTGTACATAGTAATTGACAAAACAGATCATGGCTGCCATTATGAAACTTACATTTTAGAGTGGGTAGAGAGACAATAAACAATAATAAGGCATAAATATATATTTGGTTGGTCAGACTTTAATACATTGAATTAGAAAAAATAGAGCAGAATAAGAACAATAGGAAATTGCAGGTTCAGAATGAGGCACTCCTTGGTCACTAATGGGAGTCACCAGGGCGGGCACCACTGAGCAGAAAACTGTATGAAGTGAGGAAGAAAGTTTCCAAGAAGGTACAATTAGTAAAAGGGTCTTGAGATTCTTAGTAACAAGTAACAGGGAAGAGGCCAGTGTAACCAGACCTGGGTGAGAGTCATCATAGCAGGTAGAGATACAATAATTGAATGCTTTCATAATGGCTTTATAAAGTTATATAAGAAACTAAAAGGGCTTGTACTTTTACTCTGAGCAATTGGTAAGCTACTGAAAATTTAAATGGCTACCATCATCCATCATCTGTTTTAATCAGGATTGCTCTCTACCATGTGGAAACTAGGCTATACTGAGCAATGGTTGTAACAGGGGCATCAATGAGAAAACCTTTACAAATATGCAGGCAAATGATATTGATGGCATAGACCAGAAAGTTTGTAATTTACATAATGAAAAATCACTGTACTTTGAATATTTAAAGATAAATCTAATAGGATGTACTAGTAGGTGAGTTTAGAGAGAGAAAAGATTATAGAAAAATACATGCACCTTGGCTTGAGCAATGGAAAAAAAATGAAATGCCATTTATTAAGGTGAGAACTGATATGGAAACCATAGATTTGGGGTAGGTGAATAGGGATCAGGAGTATGACTTTATGCTAGATTTAAGATGCCCTATTGTACCCAAGTAAACTGCTAAGTAGAGAGTTGAGTGTTCAGAGATCGTGGAGTTGTCAACAAATAGAAAGTATCTAAAATCATAAAATTAGCTGTGATCCTCTAAGGAAAAGGAAGATAAAAGGAAAAAAAAAGAATGAAACAAAACAAAATAAAACAAAAAAGGTCAAATGTGTGAGTCTTAGAGATCTCCAATATGTATTTGCTGAATTTCAGTAGATGACAATGAAGTAGCAAAGGAGACAGGGAAGGTAGATGTAAGTGGTGAGGCAGGGTGACTTCAAGGGGCATCACATCCTGAAAGACACATGTGGATGGCAGTGTCCTTTGGAGGTAGGGATTGTGATAGACCATGTGTCAAACTATGGTTGATAGTTCAAATTAGAAGATAACAGAGAATTCATTCTTGGGTTTAGTAATATGGAAAGCCAAGCTGACCTTTATAGGAGTTTGTTTGTATAAAGATTATCTAGAATACACTTATTCCTGAAATGTTTCATTCATAAATTTTCTCATATATTCAAAGCACATAGAAAACTGCGTGACCCTTGGGAGATGTTCAATAAACATTTTCTGGAAAAAAATTGCTTTACTTAATAAATCAGGTTATGAAGAATTGCTAAAAGAAAATGGAAATGGGAACAGAATAAAATGAACTTCACATGTGCTCTATTCTCACCTAAATATTTTACTTAAGATGGGTAAATGTAGTATACTTGTGCTTTGTTTTTTCATTTAATAAATATAAGTAATAAAAAAGAAAGAAAAAGTATTAAATGGGGTGGCATCGTATCTTAGAAATCAACATTAATATACAAAATTCTGAGTAATATTTTTTAGTTAAGTGATGAGGTCAATATCACCTCAATAAATGCTGAAAATAAATTTCTTTAAACATTAAGATTATTTATTTATGATTGTACAGGTGATTTACTTGTTCAAAGTCTTTATTCTGCAAGGTGAGAAAGAAAAAATGCTTAAAGGAGAAAAATGCCTTTTATGTTACTTGATTCTACAAGAAGTAAAAAGAAAAGACAGAAACACTTTAAAACTATGATTCAAACAGGATGCTGTGGTGCACGTCACCTATCCCAACTACTTGGGAGGTCGAGGGAGAAGGATTGCAAGTTCAATGCCAGTCTGGGCAACCCAGCAAGAACCTGTCTCAAAATAAAAAATAAAAAGGGCCAGGGATGTAGTTCAGTGATAGAGAGCCCCTGAATTCAATCCCCTGTACCTGAAAACATAAATAAATAATGCCATTACTAAATAAATAAATAAGCTTTTACTAGAAAAATTGCATATACTTTGAGAAAGATTAAATTAGAAAATATCTAGCTTTATAAACCAAGCGTAGTCAATTTCATTCATTTATCTAATAATTATTGGACACCCAGACTATGATAATGTGTGTTTGAGATTCTGTATCAATTTGCCTATAACATCTGTCTTTCTTCTTTTCTATCAAAATCTCTATTTTCTTCTGTAGGAAAACTATTGCACAGTCTAACATTTTCACCCTCCCTACCTCCCTTGTATGTGAGGTAACTTGCTCCTGAAATGTAAGTGAAAGTCTTTCAGATATCTTAGGTAATTTTCGTGCCAACCAAAGTACTCTTTCTTTCTTCCTTTCTCTTCTTTTCCTTGTCACATCTATAGATGTGACATTTGGATGTTAAGATGACGACTACTGACCACTCGGCAATCAGGAGGAAGGTGGAGGCCTCAGTCTGAGATAATAAATTCATCTCTTATTCAGCTGCAGTACTCACTCTAGACTACCTATCTCTGTAATTCTGTTAGGCCACAAAAATGAACACCACACCTATATCAGTTTAACATTTATTAGGTTTGGGATTTAGGCATCTCCTATCCTCGGTATTACCACAGTGGTGGGTGGGGGGGGAGCAGATGAATATATGATTATACTTCTTTTGTTTTAAGAACAAAAGGAGATAACATATTAACTTAAGGAAGGCAGGAAAGAGCATTCTAGGCAGAGAAACAGCAAAACACAAAAGGATCAAGTTTTGAAACAGCAAGGCATATTACAAAATTTTTTTGGCATGTCTTGGATAGGAAAAGATTATTACTAAGAATTTGGGCAGGAAGTGGGGCAGAGGCAACAAGATGAGAGATCATTTGGCCTGTGCTCTAGTGGTTGGGCTTTAAGGTTGGAGGCAGTGAGAAATGACTAGGAAATGATAAGCAGGGACTGACATTATCAATTTGTGTTTTAGATAGAGCTGGCAGCAATGTGGAGTATGAAACATAAGTGCCATCTCCCTTTCCTCCACATCAACCAAAAGATATTGAATAAAATCCAAATATGCGGAAACTAAGGGATAAATACTGTCATCAAGTATATGAAACATTTATGAGAAGGATGCTCAGCAGTTGCTCTGAGTGTCTGTGACAGACCAAACACAAAGGAATACAGTCGAATAAAAGCAGTAGAGAGTTGAGTTGGACCTTTAGCAAAAACATCTCAATTGAGGGCTGCCTCAGGAAGGGATGCTGCTGAAATGCACTGAAATGGGCAATTGGAGAATTTTCCTCCTCATCTGTCTGAGAGAAATGAATAGGGCTACCAGTTATGGAAGATTTTAAAATAAAACTTCCTTGAGAGCAGGAGACTTGCCAAACTGTGGTTTGATTACTCTTCAGCTTATGGTACTATCGTCCTTAAAGTTTAGAAGTATATCATTCTATTCCCCACTACTCCAAATCAAAACACAATACAGGCAGATACAATAGTCATCACTTGCATTCAGAGCTACTTAACTATGATTGCTAAATTAAATGGTTACTTATACTAATAGAAACCAACAGTGAAATAAGACCCTAAATAGGTTCAACTATAATTTGAGTTACATGTTTTTCCTATATGTCTATTTTCTTTAATAATAGGGTCCTAGACATTTGGTAAACTGAATTACAAAAAGTTAGACAGATTTGTGTATTGCACAATACCTAATAGTCTTTAATGTTCATTGGGAACATTAATAAGTTTATTTAAGATTTTAACCAAGACGATGGCAAAAATAGGTCTTTCTTCCAGATTAATTTGAACATGGAGCTCATTGGTTTTTGTTTTGCTGATTTGAAGAGGCTGCATCTTACTCTGTTACCCAGGCTTGTCCTGAACTCCCAGGCTCAAAGCAGTCCTCTTATCTCAGTCTTCCATGTAGTATGACTTGAGATCACTCCACCACACTTAGATCACAATACCGTTGTTATAAATGCAGCTATGTTATTTATATAAAGAAACGATGAAAATATTTATTAATTTGAAATATATTTGATAATAGGAACTTACATGTCTGTCAGTATGAAAAGAAGCAAAACAAATGTAATTTGGGCACAACAGTGTTCTAAAAATATTCCATTTAATTCCTAAGATATATTACAGTATACTGTGTCAACAACAAAAAGAAAAAAAGGAAATGTTATCTTCTCATTGTCTCACTTCTACCCTCATGGGTAGGCTTATAATTTATCTTCTAAGCCAAGAACTATTTGTTAGCAAAATAAACTAACTGAAGTTATAAAATAATATAGTTTTTAAAATATTGTTAAAATTGGATTTTGTATTTTTTATAATTATTAGGTGTTTCTATTTATAACTATGTAGAAAATAATGTTTTCAAATGACAAACCAGGCAGGTAACTTAATTTAAGATCTTTGACAAACAAGTGTACTTCTTTTGAAATTGGTCTTCCATTGTTTCACACTAAGGGCTTACACACCAGTTAAGCAGGATCCCATGCTCTCTTCATGGAGCTGATGTTCCTTCTCTGTGCCTGACATTCTCTTTATGCAATCCCTTCAATTCCTTAACATACAATGAAATTGTTTTCTTGACACCTTCCCCTTCCCGACATTCCCTACTGGCAATGGTCCCTCTTTCTGAGATTCTCTAATGCCTGATGGCTCTTATCCCATGAGATATTGCTGCCATTTATACAATTATATTGACTTGTCCATTAAATCAAGGGCTACTAGAGAATAAGAACTTTTTATGCATTTGATATATCAAGGTACTTTGTATTCCATATAAACTCTTAGTATTCTAAGTGCTAGATAAATATTTGATTTTTCAATATGTTAATTGATTAATTATGTAATTAATTCTGGAAGCAAGTGAATATTAGAACTAAATTATGTCTCTTCAATTTTGACTATTTCTAATATTTTGGTTTAGTTTGCCAAGCAAAAGAATCGACAAATTTCAAAAATGTTAAAAAATGATGAACTGAATAAAAATACATGATAATAGATAGTTATAAAAGACTAAAACTTCATGTCAGAATTAAAAATGCAATCCACTCTGAATATTTGTTCTCAGTTTCTGGTTTGTGTGTTTGTTTAAAATTATTGCTGTAAGTTAACTGAATTTTGTATGTAAAACACAGGAGCATCCACAAAACATACAGTAAGTAGATATAAGCTTGGTGGCTTCACATTTATGCATTCTGTAAACACGTATTTTTCAGCACTCTCTAGATCTGCATGGAGCTAAAAGACTTGTGGTAGAGACAGAGATTAATCAAATGATCATAACTTTAATGGAAAAAAGCTATTGTGTTTAATATAAAAATTTGTATATTAAATTAAGAGCATATCATGTCATATTTGATCTAGCATTAGAGGGCAAGTAAAGCTTTCCTCAAGCAATTATATGTGTTTAACTTCTGAGGAAACAGCAGGAGTGAACTAGTAAAGATCCAAAGGAGTATGTTGTCTGGGGAAACAGCGTGTGCTCTATGATGGTTAGAAGTCCTTGGAATTTAAGAAACCTACAAAAGGACAATGAGAACTGGGCTTTGGGAGGCCTTTAGGGCCACAGAACTTATTTGGGTCCCTAGAAGCAGAGAGTTGACTCTTCAAGTCAAGTACAGTAGGCTTTTTTTACACCAACATCACCCTGAGCATGTGAGTAAAGCTTTGTGCTACAATGTGAGGACAGAGCAGTAGATGGTAGGGATTTTTCTGTGCCATTAGAATCTTATGGGACCACCAATATACCGGTATTCATTAAATACTCCAAATGTCATGTGGCACATGACTATGTAAAAATGGGAGTTAATAACCCACTTGAATCTAATGTATGAAATATGATATGTCAAGCACTTTGTAATGTTTTGAACAACCAATAAAATAAATAAATAAATAAATAAAAAGGTTAGGCTTGGGGATAAGTATCCAAATTATCACATGCCCCTGAAGGGTAAAGTTGTGAAACCACCACCAGCATAATATGGTCCTTTGCACATAAAAAGAACTATTTTAAACTATATAAGAACTTTCGCTTCGCTCCGGGCAGAGAAGCTGAGTGTGTAATCAGCAGTGGATTGTAAGTACCCGAGGCAAAGAAAGCTCAGTGCGCCCCGCCTTTTTTTTTTCTTTTTGAATATTTTTTATACAGGGAGAGTTTGTGGATTGGGATTGTTGGCGGGGCTGTGGTTTCTGTGCCGAAAATCCACTCCGCGGGAGCCGCCATTTGCTTTCTGCTTGCTGTCTTG
>NW_026000037.1:34813119-34817471 GCF_001458135.2 Marmota marmota marmota
TAGTGAGAGAAGATGGGAGGGGAGGGAGGGGGGATGGTAGAGGATAGTAAAGGTAGCAGAATACAACAGTTACTAATAGGGCATTATGTAAAAATGTGGATGTGTAACCGATGTGATTCTGCAATCTGTATTTGGGGTAAAATTGGGAGTTCATAACCAACTTGAATCTATTGTATGAAATATGATATGTCAATAGCTTTATAATGTTTTGAACAACCAATAAAAAAAATAAATTAAAAAAAATAAAATAAACTATATAAGAATAAAGACATAAAATTCCCTTTTTTTGCAGAAAATGTATAAATTAATAATTTTTCTTTTTTTCTTTTATCTATGGCAAATCGATTGACTTTTTAAAGTATGAGGGAAGTATCTACCATTTGTAAGTTTCTTAAAGCCTGAATAATTAGGTATTAGGAAGCATAAAATTGACATTTTTTGTTTGACTTCTCTTGAAGGGATGATGTTTTCATGATGAACGCTCAATAAGTCTCTCCCATTCACGAGCAGCTATCCACTGCAATGACTTATAGAGACCTCAGGAAGCTGACATTAATCATCCATCTCCTTCAGTCTCCAGTTAGAGGTTTTCAGGTGGAGTGTTGCAGTGTAACCTTGACCTGCATTACTGTATGCTTTCAGGAAGCTCCCTTTAAAGATGGAGGAGACAGACGTTAAACAAGTGAATGAGAAAGAAGATGCTTTCTGAGTATTTCTGTTTGGGAGAATGACTTTCTTAGTTATAATGGTAAATAAAATATAATAAATTTTATTTTGGAAATATTTTCTTCAAATGCTGCTATTGAAGCATTATAACTCTATACTTGCATCTCAGCCATTCAATATAGTTTTTTTAATTATTTATTATTCATTTGATTTGCGTACTCATGCTATCCATACAGAGCATGTAAAAAGCACTAAATCTTCTAACATATAACCAACTAATATTAAAGGTTCTTAGTAGAATTTTAGCATGTTTTTCAGATGAGAAGCGTCCATTTTTAAAATGTTCGGGATGTTAGGCTGTGTATTCATTTGGCTCATCAGCCCCAGACATTGGAATTTTCAGGGTGGATCGGTCCATTCATTTTCCAGCAGTTTGAGTAAAGAGTATCTACCACTGTGGGACCGGCTGCACAGTGAGTCTGGTTTCACCAAACCAGAGCAAGTTGGAACCATTCTGAGTGCTCACTAAAGCTGACCCCTTTTCAGAAGAGGAGAAATAGGAGAGAGTAAAACAATTAATGGCAGGAAAGAAGAGAAACTGGGAGAAGAGAGGTGAAATGAGGAAAATTAAAAGTAAATGAGAACAAAAAGAGAAAAGGAGAAAGAGAGAGAGAGAGAGAGAGTGAGCGCACATGTGAAAGAGTGGGTTATGAGGAGCATGGAAGGTGGACACACCCTGGTGTGCTGGGCTACTCCCCAGGGCAGGTGCTTCCTCGCTGCATGGCTGCTCAAAGGTCTTGGGACCTTACTCTCTCCACTTGTACTGCACTTTCCCCATGCAAAGTGGGGGAAAGTTCTGTTATGGTTACTTAGAACTCAAGCTGGGGACTTTTAGTACTAAAGCCATACTTCAGGGGAAATTAAAGTCACAATAGTCTTCACAGAGTATGTATTCAATCCACACTTTTGAGTAACTGACTAATCTGAAAACAAGGGGCATTATTAGCAACTGTCTTCACCTCCACATCTACTGCACTCTTCTGACCTAACTTTCTTATGCACAGATATGAATATGCCACAGTGAATCTCACCATCATGTACATCCACAAGATACTAATTAAAAAAATAATAAATAGCAGAATGATTAGTAGAACAGAGGAAAGGAAACAGGGGGATGGAGAAAGGAAGGGAAAGGGGAAGTACTGGGGACTCAAATAGAATAAATTGTATTCCATGCTTTCACAATTCTGTCAGCATGAATACTATCATATATAATTAAAAACAACCAATAAAAATAAAATACAATTTAAAAAACAGTACATCAATTAAAGGATAAAAATTGAGAGGGTCAAGGTTTTAATTAGTATTCTATTTTGATTCCTTTGCCATCTACCAAAGGTGAAAAACAAACAAACAAACAAACAAAACTGCCTTATAATGTAGTTTGACAAACTTGGAATTATTGTCCCTTCTCTTTGCCAACATTGTTTATTTACTCTTACCAAAACATTTCTCAACTATTTGACCTTTCTATACAAAGTGTGCTTCTGGTGATGTGTTGTTTACATGATGCAGTGGAAGATTCCAAGATGAGCAATATAGTTAATCCCTCTGGATCTCAATTTCTTCAGATATGAAATGAGGGTAGTATGAGTGCCTATATCATAGGATTGTTAGTAATATTAAATGAAATGATTGATATAAAAACATTTATACCATATCACTATTTAATAACTATTAGGCCCCAGGCATTTCTGGGTTGGGCATGCAATGGGAATGCAGGAAGACCTCAACAGAGGGATAACAACCATCTGGCTGAACTGGACAGGTGAGTCACAATTGAGAAATAAAAATGTGTATCCTTTGTATGCCATGTTTGCCAAATGTCATAGCATCTAAAAGAGAATCAGGAAAGTGAAAATGCATATGGATGAATAGAAAAAGCAATATCTTTCATGGACACTGAGAAAGAGCTGAAGGAAAAGGTCATAGAAAAAGAAGAAAAACAAGATGAGTTGTTAGCCAATGCTATTGTCTAAAACTGAAACCTGCTCCTCAAATGTATCAGAAAAAAAAATCTTAATAATGTGTCAGAAGCTATTGCAGTGGAGTGGTGAGGTGGCAGAATTAGTTGTTTTGATTTTATGAGTAGGAAAGGATGAATTAAAGATGTTGAACAGAAAGAAATATCTCAAAACTTTGGTGATCAAGGAAAATAAAGCTCGTTTGGAGGGCAACTTGAAGTAAATTGTTATCTGCACAATGTAATGTGTTCTCTAAACCTGTGGCAAGCAACAGGAGGAGGCCACAACCTAATCAGCAGGAACTTGGAAACACAGGACCTTATGGGACAGATGGAGTTTAGCAGACATGGTCCAAGGTATGGGCCATGGATTATTCATATAAACCCTGTCTGATTATAGGACTTCTTCAAAGAAGACCACCTTTTCTAGCTGTGGTCAGTAAGAGAGGAATCAGAGAAAGTTTCTTGCTTGAAAGTTAGGAAAAGGAGACCATAGCAAATAGCTTATAGTTACCTCTAGTTGCTGGAAAAAAAAAGCTAGCAGATTTTTAACTACAGCCTCCCCAAAAGAATGCAGCCCTGCTGACATTTGCTTTTAGGCTACAGAGACCCATGTTGGACTTCTAAATTACAGAGTAGTAATATAATAGATGTGTCTTATTTTAAGTCACTAAACTTGTGGACATATATTATGGCAACCAGGGAAAAGTAGCCCCAAATCTATCTTTTCCCCCTTGGTTTATAGCCTTCATTGTGGCTACATAGTTCCATGTAAACTATTTCTAGACAATGTGTATAAAAGTGAAGTCAGTACTTTAGCCTGCTCCCAGAGTTCCAGGAATCCAGTCAGAGTGAAGACATAACTTCCTGAGGACATTAGTATGTCCATTTGTGAGTTCATCTCAATACTGGAGTTTTTCTTTTGATATAGTTTTAAATAGATTATAAAGTGTAAAACAAAACATTAGAAAAGAATTGTTGAGCTGTTGAACCAGCCATGTGCCCTTTATCCATCCCAAATCCTTTCTTCACCTTTCTCAGTAATGCGGTGAGCCACAGGAGTCTGACTTCTATGGAAGGTATAACCTAGACGTCTATTATTGTGAGCAAAATACTTGACAAGAACAAATTACAGGCAGAAAAGCTTATTTGGGACTTGTTAGGGTCTGTAAACAAGTCAGGATGGCGCCTGGCATTTTGCCAGAGGGAGTGGTTTGAGAATTAACGCCAGTGAGCCATTAAGTGTGGAGATTCCTTATTGGTTGACTGCTGTATCTAGTTTATGTTAATTAAGATAAGCTGTGTGTAATGTATATATACCCCTCCTGTCCTACAATAAACGGCTCCCACTCCTGCTGTATCAATGTACACAAGTTGCTCATCACCCCTGGGTTATTTTGCTGCAGCCAGACTGAGGCAGGGACTCAAAATGTCAGAGATTTCTTTCTTTCTTTTTTTTTAAATTTTTTATTGTTGGTTGTTCAAAACATTACATAGATCTTGATATATCATATTTCACACTTTGATTCAAGTGGGTTATGAACTCCCATTTTTACCCCATATACAGATTGCAGAATCACATCAGTTACACATCCATTGATTTACATATTGCCATACTAGTGTCTGTTGTGTTCTGCTGCCTTTCCTATCCTCTACTATCCCC
>NW_026000037.1:34821141-34853641 GCF_001458135.2 Marmota marmota marmota
GGGCCGCTAGGCTTGTTCTGTCGGTGGTCGCAGTTCTGCCTACTTTGCAGGCGCAGGCAGCTGCACTGCCCCTCTGCAGGCCTCTGGGCCTGTTCTGCCGTTGGTTCGCAGGTCCGCCTACCTTGCAGGTGCGGGGGGGTGGCCGGGTCTACCCTTCCGCAGGCCGCTGGGCCTGTTCTGTCTGTCGGTTGCAGGTCTGGACTGTTCTGTTGGTGGTCGCAGGTCCACCTACCTTGCAGGTGCGTGGGGCAGCTCTGCCCCTCCGCGGAATTCTGGGTCTGTTCTGCCGGTGGTCACAGTTCTGCATACCTTGCAGGCGCGGGCGGGGGGGGCGGCTCTGCCCCTCAGCAGGCCGCTGCACCTATTCTGTCTGTGGTCACAGCTCCGCCCACCTTGCAGGCTGGGGGGAGGGGGTGGCTCTGCCCCTCAGCAGGCAGCTGGGCCTGTTCTGCCAGTGGTCCCAGTTCCGCCTACCTTGGAGGCGCGGGGGGAGGGGGCGGCTCTGCCCCTCAGCAGGCCGCTGCACCTGTTCTGCAGGTGGGTCGCAGGCCAGCCTACCTTGCAGGCGTGGTTGGCAGCTCTGCCCCTCCACGGGCCACTGGGCCTTTTCGGTCTGTGGTCACAGTTCCGCCTACCTTGCAGGCGCAGGGGGAGGGGGCGGCTCTGCCTTTCAGCAGGCCGCTGCTCCTGTTCTGCAGGTGGGTCGCAGGCCAGCCTACCTTGCAGGTGTGGTTGGCAGCTCTGCCTCTCCGTGGGCCACTGGGCCTTTTCCATCGGTGGTCACAGTTCCGCCTACCTTGCAGGCGCAGGGGGTGGGGGGCGGCTCTGCCCCTCAGCAGGCCGCTGGGCCTGTTGTCAGAGATTTCAATCCATAGCCAGTTGACTCTGGTGTTCTGGGCGGGAGATGAGATAGCACATCATGGGGGAAGAGCACGGTAGAGGAAAGCTGCTCAGCACAAGGTACAGTTAGAAAGCAGAGACAGTGAGAGGGAGAAAGGAGGGAACTGAAGATTAAACAAGCCTTTCAGAACATGCTCCCAGTGACCCACTTCCTCCAGCGAGAACCCCTGGCCTACAGTTACCATCTAGTGAGTCCATTCAAACTAGGATGGACCAATGAGGTCAGGAACTTTGAACAGAGCTTTGGGGAGACACCTCATATGCAAACCATAACAATCATGCTAGATCCACTGCATTCATGCCCTCTCTACACTTTAAAGAGTGTTTATTTCAACTTTACTACTAACATGTAAAAGGGGGAAATTACAACTCATAGTAGTCTACTTAGAAAATGTTATTAAGGGATAGAATAGTAGCAACTGCTTTTTCCATAATATTTTATTGGAGCATCAGATGTTTTAAATAAGAATCATGAGATTTTTAGCATCAGAATGTAAATATATCTATTGATTCAGCATTGAAGGTATTTCTCTGACCTAAAATTTAAGTATCCAAAATAGTTAAGATTAGAATTTTAGAGCTCTGTATATCTTCTATATGAATGTAGACTTTTCAATAATAGGAACAGAGGCATAAAATAAGAAAAAAAAAAAAAAACAAGGAAAAAGAAAAATGGCAGTTTGTGGGCTGGGTCCATGCTAAGTTGTTCCTTATATCACTTCATAAATCTGGGTAGTTGCTTATTTAATTGCCTCATTCCACAAAATATTATATGTACTATGAAGATTGGTACAATGTTATAGTCATTGTTGCGTATTTAACAAAATCCTGCTGGGTGTGGTGGTGAACACTTGTAATTCCAGTGGTTCAGGAGGCTAAGGCATGAGTATCATGAGTTTGAGGCTAGCCTCAGCAATTTAATGAGGCCCTAAGCAACTTAGTGAGACCCTGTCTCAAAAGAAAAATGAAAGCCTTGAGGATGCGGCTCAGTGGTAATGTGCCTCTGGGTTCAATCTTCAGTACAAAAAATAAAAAAAGAATCCCGTCCTCTAGTATTATTAAAATCAATAATAATAAATTCATCTCTTCCTTCAAAGGGTAAGAAAATTAGTGTCAAGAAATCAAGTACCATTTCCAAGTTTTATAGTTAGTAACAGAGTAGTCCAGGTCTCTTGATTTATAGACCAATTTAATCCTTGCTTCTCTACCACGTTCTTGGAACTTCCATCAACTTTCTACATCTTATACTTTGTCTTGAACCTATTCCAACTAATAACAAAGAACAAGTAATTTTTTTTTTAAACTTGAGTAGTAATTTTGGAAATATCAAGAAAATTTTCTCCAAAGAATAATTTTCAATTCTGGTACTAATGTCAGGAGAATATACTCACGTTGTCTTTTTATGTTCTTGTTCAATTCTTGTCTAAAGGATGAAATATTGGACTTGTAATGTTGCACATATGTTATGTAAATTATAGTAGCATTTTATATTGCTTTGACCTTTACAACACTCTATAATTTGATTGGCTGACTAGTCAACTTCATAGAGTTTACTGTCTTGCCCTTACTTGGATGGACATGATAAGATATTCTGAGCCAGCCAATCAAAAAATAGAATACCAAAAAGGTCAAAGTAGTATAATGTTTTTTAAACTACAGTCTTCTCTTTACTGTTAAAATAATGCATTCTCATAAAAATAGAGAAATCATGCAAAATAAAACAAATCTCAGAACATTAAATGTAATACATAATTTAATTTGCTTATGTTGATGTTGAGTTTCTCATTTTCAAACTTGTCTTAAAGGATCTGCTTATTAAAGCTACGTTTTTATTTTATTTGCATTGCAGAACCTATAACCACCTACTATCATAGTGTTTACTCTGTACTTATTGGATAGATAAACAATGTTTGCAACTGTACTGAAACTAACTCGTATTCCCTTTCCCTTTATGAACCCCACTTTCTTGACCTATGTTCTTTGGTGACCACAGTATACTCATCTGATTTTTCTGCAGTGCATTGATATATAATAACAGGGCCTATTTTTACTACATTCATTTTATTTAGAACAACATATTTCAATTATTGTCCTTATTTCAAAGTCTTACAAGTGTGCATATCTGATACTTTCATCTGTATTCTATACCCATATATCTAATTGCCTGTTTTATTTTTCAGTTGTATTCTGGAGGGAATTTCATTTCATCACATCAGAAAACAAGCCATGACTCTTCTCATCAAATTTGACCTTCCAATGTCTTTGTCTTAGTCAATGGCACTGCCATCCAATTCCATATATTAGAGATCATTCTTGACGTTGCCTTTACCATCACCCAACATATTATCAAGATCAGTGGCATTTTTTTTTATTTCGTAAATGTCTCTTCAGTGTTTTCATTTCCTCTCTCATTACTGTGATATTTTTAATCCCAAACGCTAGAATCTATTATCTAGGCCACTAGACACTTACCTATTGCTCTACTTGTAATCCTTCACATAAGGCAGTTGGAGTTGTATTTTCAAAATAAAAAACAGACAATATCATTACCTCTCCCATTCTCTTTCTCTGTAGTAGTGCACTTTTCTTAGAATACAGCTCAAAATCTCTTGTCTGGAAGGCTTGGCATGATCCGACATCTGTCTCCACTCAAACTTCTATCACCCTGCTTTAGTCAGCTCTTGTGCTGTTGTGACTAAAAGACCAATAAGAACAATATTAGAGGAGGTAAAAGTTTATTTGGGGGCCCATGGTTTAAGAGGTCTCATTCCATAGACAGCCTGCTATGGGCTCTAGATGAGGCAGTACATCATGGTGGAATAGTGGTAGTGGGAACTGACTCACATGATGATCAAGAAGCAAAGAGGGACTCCACTCACCAGATACAAAATATTAACCCCAAAGGCACTCCTTCAGGGACCCACCTCCTCTAGCAATACCCACCTGCCTTCAGTTACCACTCAGTCAATCCCATCAGGGAATGAATTCATTGATTGGGTTAAGACTCTCATAACCCAATCATTTTTCCTTTAAACCTTGCATTGTCTCACACATGAACTTTTGAGGGATACCTCACAAACAAGCCATAATACATGCCCTCTGTACTTCATGGACATGCTCTGGTTCTTAAGGGTGTTTTCTATGTATGACTGCAATGCTATTTGTCTCTGTATCTTATTCAGGCTAAAGTCTTTTTCCCCCTCTAAGTTACAATAGTGGAAGTACAAACAGATATTTTGTTAAGTGATCTGGTAAGATAAAGATTCACCACCTATGAAGAAAGCAAAACTAAGTATAATATTGTATCCCACCTTCTCTCTACCTCCTGGGAAAATCAGGGGAGATCTGGGATCCAAATCAAGGAGTAAAATCATTCCAGAAGACAATAGGATGTACTACATTTATGGTACTACATTTACTTTCTGCAAAATATTGTTCAATGATCTGACTACTAAGAAAGTAACAGAAAGAATAAAAACAGACTATCAATGCCACCTATATCACCTTTATTTTTGCCCTATATTTAGACCAAAGTTGTTTTTTTTTTCAATTTCTGTTTTTCCTCATAATAAAGGGAAATTTCAGAAGATGGAATGGTCCTACCTAAATTTCTTTGTATTTTTCAATGTCTGTGAAATATTTGTAGAATTCAGAGATTCTTCAATTTCTTCAATCTTTTGACTATAATTTATAAATCATTTGTTCACAAAAATGTAAATAGATTCTTATTGAGATGCTAGGCCAGGTGCAGGAATATACAAAATGAACAAGACTGTTCTCATTCCTGACTTCATAAAGATGAGAGTGTAGTGAAGAAAAGAGATTTAATCGAAGAAGCAGATCAATAAATTTTATGATGTATCATATGTGAATAAGAAACATATAACACAGCAATGTGTATAAATTTAATAGAATATCCTGGTTGACCAACGTAAGTTTCTTGGAGGAAGTGTAATTTGAGATTGAGATCTGACAGATGAACAGGAGTTAGTAAAACTCTGACAATTGTGACACTGTTCTGCTTCTTACCTCATGTAGAAAAATCCAAACTCTGACCATGGCCTTCAAGGTCCCATTGGAGAATTCTCCCTCACACTTTCTCAAGCTCTGCTTCTCTTTGTTACCCCATTATGTGCTTAAGTATCATCTTCACAACTTCCTACTTAAGAAGCAAAACTTGGACTACTTTTATTTTCACAAAGTTATTTGCTGAAATTTCCTTCTTTTATCATTTATCATCTGCCTCTCTTAGAGGAATACAAATGTCATGAGTGAATGATCCTTGTTCTAGAACACCACCTAGAATAGACGCAGGCACCTGGGAAGAAATCATGCAATAATTCTTCAGGGAATGAAAGCTACTTTGATTGAGAATACAGTTATTTATAGCATATTTTATATTTGGTCTGGCCTTTTGCTTTGGAGCTATATTAAGTTTAATTTTTAAAACTTTAAGTTCCTCCTAATTTCAACATTAAACACATAAAAGTAATTAATTAGAAATGGGGATGTATTTTTGTGGTCAACTGTTTACCTAGCATGGGTAAAGTCCTGGACTCTATCCTCCAGAACTGCAAAAAACAAAAACAAAGTGATTAATTAAGAAGAAAATAGTGTACATTTAATGTAACCAAGACAACATAGATAATGTATTACTTTTCCTTAATCTTTTGTCCTTCCAAACTATGCAAGAACAGATTTAGATATAAGTAAGCTGAATTCTTGCAAATTTTAAAATTGACTCTCAAAATACCAGAGTTAAGGTCAATCTTGGTTTTCCAGAAATATTTGCCTTTGTGTCCCTTAGTCAAGCCAGAATCATTTGGCATGTTTACAAAGACCTTTCCTGCCTCTGTGGGTTCTAAACTATGCTGTTCCGGGTGTGACCAAGCATTATTCATTCAGGCACTGATGTCCTGTTGGATAAAAGAGTCAAAAAAAAAAAAAAGAGTCAGCAGAATGGTCAAAGGAGAAACAACATAGAGATTACAGGAAAAGCAAATTCCTTTCTTTTTCTCCTTCTTGTTATAGGCTTAATTCAAATCCTGTGGTTTTAATTGATTGAGGAAAACAATAAATTAGTAAGGTTCTTGTTTTCAACAGTATTAAAGAACTGGCTAAAAACATAGGCACTGAGTTTTAATGAAAAACCACCAGTTTGGATGAGAAATACAAATGACTCAAAGGACTCAAAGTTCAACAAACAATATTTACCAACTAAGTTTTATAGAATATATTTGGCAACCGTAGACTATGAAAATGCTTTCCCTCCAAACAAAGTCTATGTTCTAAAAAGCCTGAACATTTTCCCATTTAAGTTACCTTAATGACAAAGGAATTGGACACAGGGGTTTGGGGTTAGAACCCCAAACCACCTACCACAATTGAACAAGTTTTGTGAAATCCCATAGCTTATCATAAAGTTCGTGGATACTCTGCTGTCTACCAGAAAATTCCCTTCTGCATTCTCACATACCCAGTTCTCTAAATCTTTGAGCAACCTTATGCTTCAGGGAAATGGACTCTCTAGTTGCTGATCTAAATCACTGGACATTTGAGACATGCTGATTTAGTTGTTGCTAGAAATTGATCTGTCGCAGAATTAGACTATGGACCCATTCCTTTGTATGGGAGAGGGTACATGTTGGTTCAGCAAAATTACTTGTATTTCATTAGCACCTGAGATCACCCTTGAATTTTGACTTCCTGCCTTTCCATCTGGTCAACTGCCCATTAATCCTATAGACTATTTCCCCACACTCATTACTGGATTTATGCTCAATAAAATCATGTTTCTGTTCGGTTTACATAATAACAACTTATATAGAATAATCAAAATATCTTGTCAGAAAAAGCCAATGGTTAACTCATGTTAGATTTTGGAAGATGGAAGCTCATATTAGGTAATTTTCTGAAGACCTTTCAACTCTAATATGATGCTGGAAAATATAAGAACTCCACTAAACTGGCATGTTGAGAGCCACAGCCAAAGGGGCCCCAGCAAACTTCCAGCTGCCAGCAAACTTCCAGCTGCCGGCTGATGATTGGCTCACAGCGGCCCCAGCAACATCTAGCTGATTGGCTCCTCGGCCCCAGCAACATCTAGCTGATTGGCTCCTCTGCGGTGATGCTCATTGGACTGTTTCCCTGCCCTTTCAGACCACGGAGCTGCTCATTGGGGGACTTTTTTTGGCTCCGCCCACGTGACCCAGCCAATCGGCCTCAAGAGCAGGAGGATTGTGGGAGGTGGAGAGAGGCTTGAGTGGGAGAGAGAGGCTTGTGAAAAGCCGGTGGTGGCAGTTGAGGCTCTGAGGATTTTTCCTGAGAGGCTGTTTTGTTTGGCGTGTGTGGTTCTAAAAATAAAGTTAGTTTCTTTTGACAAGTGGCTCCTGATTGTGCCCAGCCAGACTGCGGCACTGGCATACCATAGAAACATTGCAAAAGAGAGTGGACTGATGAAGAACCATAAAATATAATCTCTGCATTCTGGAAATTTTCAATACTGTGTGTGCACTGGTGCTAGAACACCATGGTACTTTCTGTGTTACCATCGTCTATTCTCCAGTGTGGTTGTCCTTGTTGTCAATGTTGTGCTTAGAGGAACTGTTACTGATGGAAAAAAAAGTATTACTTTCTGACTTATCTAATTTTAAAAGAATGTATGCCTGATAATGTATTAGACAAACCTATTTTCACAATTAAAATAACTAACGGTTTTGACTGTACAGAGTATTTGTTTTTGTTTTTTTTTTTTCTCTTAACAAAAGCAACAAAGATATTAGGCCAAAATGAGAGAATCAAATGAATGGAAAAAAAGAGACCTGCAATCTTTTCAAAGATGGATTGAAATGTGGGATATTTCTTTTTAAGTAGCTTTCAGTTAAAATCTGCTATGGATCACATTCTCTAATGTGCTCAATAATTCATCTAGAAGAGATAGTCTCTCTTTCCCTCCTTAAATATATAGACACCAAATCTTTTTTTGGATAGCCTGTGGAAACCCACACAAAGACCAGAAATATAGGATTAAAATCTGTATATAGCTTCTAAATAATATATGATGATTTTTTATAAAGAAATTTATTGGTCAAATAACTCCGTGGAAAAATTAAAGAAGACTTTGATAGAGGAGAAACATTTCTATCATTAGACCCTAAACAGCAGTTTCCTCAGATTTTTAAGCCACTCCCCCAACACGTGATTATTCTCTAATTCCCTGGCGAGCAAGTAACCATTTTAATTAGACTCTGAGGCAAGCAACATTGTGTCCATGGTAACAGGTATAAAAAGAATTTTTTAAAAAAGGAAAAAAAAAGAAGAAAAAAATGTGATAACTGAAAATGTGTTTAAATCATGATAAAAGGATTTAAACAGATGTTATTTTTTTCAAAGTGTTATTTTAAAAAAGAATTTTAAAGGGCTCTTGATACCAGAAAAAATCATTTTTGGATGTGTCTTTAGGGAAGGTTTCTCACTCCTAAATTCTGTAGTTCATGATTTACATGGGTGAGTTTGGTTCATGTTGAATGAAGGGTATGCCCGAGGGGAGAAATAAGAAGGTGAAATCAGTGTACCTTCAGGTGGATGCTTAAACACAGGTGAGTTAAGGTTTCCTCAGTGCTGGTAATTAGACTGCATATATAATAGTTCTTTTTATTAAGCTCATATTCAGAAAAAAAGAAAATATAGGAATTGTGTTTTGGAGACTCATAAGTATGTGAATAATTCTGGTCACACTGCTTAGAGGAGGAAGGGGCCCAGTGCAGCATGGCCTCAGATGATGGATGCCCTTGCATTCCACAGCTTTAGGTAGCCCTCAAGCTTTTTGTAAGATTATTTTTCTAATTCTACAAATTTTACCATCTTTCATCTCTTAATACAGATATATACATACACACACACACACACAAACAAACATATACATGATGTGTTTGTGTGTGTGTGTGTGTGCGTGTGTGTGTATAAAAGGGCTGGGGGCAAGGCACTGTTCCTTCTCTAGCAACCCACATTTTCAGAATCAGCAGAAGAGTATCATGGAACAAGGCCAAACTAAGACGAGGTCTTGCCTCTCTTACGTTCAGTTTTTTCTTAACTTTTTTTTTTTCCCAAGAATTACCTTCTCTAGGGATAATGACTCTGCCACTCTGTTTGAAAGGGGTAATAAGGCCCTAAAGTTAACTCTCCCTCAGAGGGCCCAGGCGAGTTCCACGGAACTAAGTGAAGGGTAAAGTTAAAAGAGGAAATCCAGAGAAAGTAAGAGGAAAGGAGTCTTTGGGCCTGGCAGAAGCACAGCTTATTTTGGCTGGGTTCCTCCTGAAGTTTAAATACCTACTGATTGAAAGCAAATTGGACATTAAGGCAGGCTGGAGTGCCTATGTAAAGGAAAACAAACAAGCAGTGACCCCAAGTTGGACTTGGAGGAAGTCGAACCTTGTGTTGCTTTGCCTCAGATGTTGAAATTATGTCTCTTTGTGTGCAACATAATTTTTAGTTCTTTGTTTTTTGGCCAATGAACTAGTTATCTGAGAAAATACCAGCCAGGGGAGGTGAACTCTGAGGAGTAGGAGAGGCTGTGGGAAAACAGTTTCAAAGACTTTATTTTAAATTTGTGTTCAGATTTGATATTTAAATTAAGAGGGTTTCTAATTCTAGTAAGTCCATATTTATTGTATGGGATAAAAAATTAAACAGCAGAGAAGTGATTATAAATCCTTTTTTATTGAACAGGGAATTGCGTTTCATATACCATTCACAAATTGATATAGTAATCACATGAAGAGATTCCTAATTTTATACATACACGTAGACACAAACTCATACATTTAAAGACATACACAGTAAAACATACATACATGTGCATATTTACATATGCAAACAGAACAAAAAATAGCTATACAACATCTATATGTGGGATCTTATACATGAATTTTATATCTGCTACTCCATTACAATGTGATTCACATCTATTTATAATTAAAATCTATACCTTGAGGTTTTATTTTGTACTGTCTCCATTTGCCTAGAAACTAAATCATATATTTTTAATAGATTAATGGCAAAGAGAATCTTTTGCCATAGTGTGCTTCTTGGGATACTATTTCTAGGATATTCATTGATGTCCCATGACCAAAAAGGCCCATAGTCACACGCATTTATAGTAATGATGGATTAAAGAAAATTTTATTCATGAAAAATTTTTTGAGATTTCTAAACTGCATATTGTGAAGATCTCAATGAGACAAGTGTTCTCCAGTATTTGCCAAACAAGTTTGTCCGTAGAATGTTATTTTACATAGCATCATTTAAAAATAATGGAACACAAGATGGTGTACTCTGTTGCATAGGAAGTTGATATGGTTCAGGTTACAGGTCAGTGATTATGTTCTTTCAAAAGGAACGTTAGTTACATTTGTTGCACACCTACTAGGCCAAACCACCCACAAAAGTTTGTATCATCCTTGGGCCAATCCCATGGGATATATATGGGTATGTGCATTTAGTGGACAAGCAAACTAAGTCTCAAAATGGCTAAATATTTTCCCCAAGACATGCAACTATCAGAAGAGATGAAACTAAGATTTTAAGGAGTTTTGTTTTGCAGGCTCTGTTCTATTGGGGGGGGGGTGTCGGTAAATAGCCTACTGACTTATTTTTTCAGATAAAAAATTTAATCAAGGTCCATGCATGGTGCATATGTACGAAAGAATACACTTTTGAGAAAGCAAAGTAAGTAGCTCACTTCCTGTCCTGATTTCTGAGGTGTTAGGAAGTGCCCCTCCTCAGCATACCTTTTCAAACCACCCACATAACGGAAAAATTCTGAGTGGAAATGCTTCATTTGAAAGATTTATTTTCTCCTTTGAAAAATGCAAATATTCTTGCAAATTCTTTAAAGCTGTCTCATACTTTAAAGAAGTTCCCAAATCTGGCTAAGCAGCAGCATTACTTAGAGAAAAACTTAAAAAAAAAAAAATAATAGTACAGACACCTTACAAAACCCTAGATCTTTTTAAACAGTATCTGAAGCTCAAGTTCAGGAATCTTTATTAACTTTTTCAAGTTCCCTGGATAATTTTAGTAATCACTACCTAAATCTTTAGCAATCATTTCCCTTTTCAGTGTAAATGGATTAATTAGACATTGTGATAGCACAGAAAAGACTGTAAATTTGGAATCTTAAGATTTGAGTTGAAATCTCAGCTTCAACAGTTAATCTCGGTTAAGACTCTGAATAAAGTAAAGCATTACCTTTTGCTTAAGTGTCCTTATTTTAAACAGAGACACTAATATTCCCAAAATAATAATAACAATAATAATAATAATGTAAGTTAATGTAAATGTAAAGCTTTTGGGGGGGCAGGGAGGGGAAGATTAAACACAGAGATAATAAGCAAGCAGCAAAGACAGTAACAAACTTCTTCAAAGAGAAAGGGCCCCAGACCCAAGAGTCCCAAAGTTTTTGCCTTCTATATGCTCATTGTTTAAATTTTTTTCTGAAGAGCACAATTTCATTCATGGTGACACAACTGTTTTGGTGTTGAGGAAGACACACTGATGTCCAAGGAAGATGAGGCAAAGCCAGGAATAGTGGGCTCCTAGAATTTCTCTTGGACCTTTTCCATATTCCATATGTCCCTGGGTCTTTTTCTTCAGATCAGAACTTGAGCAACTTTTCAGTCCCAGAGGAGTTTCCTGTCTCTTCTTGACTGAAGTTAGATCACATTTAGCTTTGAGTGTTTTTTATCTGCCACTGGTGCCTCTTTATGTGTCTTGGCCGGTAGAGTAGAGATCTTGATTGTGACGGCTATTTGTGCATACTACCTTCTGAACCTGAGTTTGAAGAACAAGGGGATTCATGAGCATTATTTCAAGAGTTCCAGGACCAGTCTCTCTCTCTCTCTCTCTCTCTCTCTCTCTCTCTCTCTCTATCTATCTATCTATCTATCTTTGGTACTGGAGATTAAACCAAGGGGTGCTTAACCACTGAGTAACATTC
Organism: Marmota marmota marmota; assembly: GCF_001458135.2. Classification (NCBI taxonomy): domain Eukaryota; kingdom Metazoa; phylum Chordata; class Mammalia; order Rodentia; family Sciuridae; genus Marmota; species Marmota marmota. The sequence goes on from NW_026000037.1 coordinate 34,833,038, forward strand.
TCAGCCCGTTTTTTCTATTTTATTTTGAGATAGGGCCTCGCTAAGTTGCTGACACTGGCTTTGAACTCATGTTCCTCCTGCCTTAGCCTCCCTAGTGTCTGGAATTACAGCCATGTGCAGCTGCACCTGGCCAGGGACCAGTCTCGACCAGTCTCAAGGAATAATTACTTAAAGAAATTACTTTTTAACACCAAAACAATATCAAAGGCAAATTATTGAACAGTAATATTTTAGTATACAAGTAGAGCCATTGTATTTTTAATGGAGTGGGTAATTTTTTCACAGAAGGAGCATAATGTAGTAAAGGCCCTTAATTTCTTATTTTGTTTTTGTTTTCATTGATTTATTTTCTGGGCCCCTTCAGTTGGCTTAACCTAGAAATGTCAAGTCATTTATACCACATTAGGTGGCTACTCTTTGGAGAATCACCTTCACAGTTCATTTTTGAAGATATCTTTCATTTTGCATATTAAGCATTTCCCAAAAATCAAGTCAAAAATTTCCATTTTTATACTGTTTAAGATGCCATCAAAATACTATTAAATAAAACAATGTATAAAATGGAAGGGTCTAAATTGTTATAATATTTTTAACCAAAAATTTATGTTCTTATGCCTTTGCAAGTTCAGATATAATTTTAAATTGTGTACAGACTCAGTTATTGATATCACAACTTTAGCAGTATAAGAACAGCAAAATTGAATGATTCTTATAAGATATGTAAGTATTTTTGTTTTAACTGTTTTATAGATCTTCTACTGTCATTGTATTGTATACATGCATATTATATATGTGTGTATGTAATGAATTTTCATCAGCTAACCCATGCTGGCAAAGACTTTTGAGAAAACATGTGACAACCACATTATTAGAAAGTTAAAAACTACACCACTCAAAAATAAGTGAATTTAAATAAAATTGCTAATATTTAACCATTTTTTCATCCATATTAATAGCAACTTTCTGTGTTCCACTAATAGTAAGCCAATTGCACGGAAGAAGACATCAAGTTAATATAACCAAATAAAAATGAAAAGTAAAATTTTCAAAGCACAAATTTGAATGAGTAAGTCAACTGATTTTTCTTTCAATTCAATAAATATACTACATCCTTTTTAGTAGAATGTTAAGATGAATGAGTTTACCTATATTAATCTTCTGTAAGTAGCAACTAATTGATATATCTGCTTCCAACTGCCCCTCCCAAAATACATTTGGTACATTTTTTTTGATGTCATGAGAAGTCTTCTGAATAAAGATTATGGTGCATGGAGCTAATACTTACAAATATACCATTTTATAGCATCTGTTCATTGAGAAATGGATAAGAAATAATAGAGGACAAACTGGTAAAAAAAAAGATATGTTTTAATGATCAGTAATAGCTATATAGTTCATTCATCATATCAATTGCTATCATAAAACTTAAATATATTAAGTTAACTATGTAGGTTAAATATATTATAATTGTGTAGGTCACAAATTTTTGTTGTGGCAGACTATACTATATGTTAGTAATTTAAAAAGGATAGAAGACAAAAGTAATAAATCATATTTTGGAGTGAAATCTAGACCTCTTTATCCTCCTTTAATTTTTAATTTTATTGTGTGATCTTCCTAAAACTACGTGTGTGTGTGTGTGTGTGTGTGTGTGTGTGTGTGTATATATATATATATATATATATATATATATATATATATAATTATATTCCTGCTTTCTTCTTTCTTTTCCTTTTTGTTCTACATCATTCGTTTGAAAGTTAAAGCCCACTGTAATGGGTACAGTTACTTACAGTTGGCATATTTTAATGTGGTATATATCATAGTGCTGAGGGAGATCTTAGCAAAGTAAGATTTGTTTTTCAAATTTTCCACTCATTAGAGATCTTATTTTATTAACTATATTACACTGGCAATAAGTCTCAATTTGCACTAGACAAAATAGCTTTAACAAATAGTAGTGTCCTCATCTCCAAAACTGAGCTGAAGAAAATGACAATAACAACAAAATTATCCTTATTCTTAGCTGATGAGACTAAGCACCTACTTTCAGACTTTAGCATTCCTACCTCTGAATACTCTTTCCATTCGTGGCCCATCTAGGATAGAAGTGGGTGCTTTGACAGATTCTACTACATATTTAAGAGGTACTGTCATTGGTTTTGCTCCATGTTCATCTCTGTGTCTCTCTCTTAGCCACAAATGATAAATCAGATAATGGCAAAATTAACACCAGGCAATAACATTTTCAGTGACAAAATATACATGCCCCTGTTTCAGAGAGAATTCTGATTATCTAGTTACTTGACAATGAATTGTGCACAGGTATTTGAAAGGTATTTGAAAGAAATTATACCAAGATATGTCTGGTAAGACTAAATAGCATTTTTTTAAGTCGTCAATTTAGCAAACTACATTTTTTCTTTATCTTAAGAAAAATTCACTGCTCTCTTTTATTTGTGATATGTGGATTTTATGTAAAATATAATAGGAGTCCAATGCCTAAGTTAAAAAAAAAAGAAAGATCATATTGGTTAAGGTCTTAAAAAATGCAACCCCTTCTTAGTTATAATACACAGTGGTGGTGGTTTAAAACTGCAAAGTTTCTATTTGATGGAAACCCGAGTTGTTATTTCTAAATGTAGAAAAATTGTTTTACTTTTATTATTTTTTGGTTTATCTGAACACCAATCATAGGGAACATGCCATTTCAAGTCAAAGTTACTCTTCCACGGTGATTTTATTTAAAGTCTTGTTATATTTCTTGCTCCTATCAAAAAGCTTGTATCTAAACTTAAATGGAAGTCACATATGCAGCTTTGTGAGATCCGGGTCCCCTTTAAATGTTCCATGGGTCTCAGGCAAATGAATAATTGTCCATCAGCTTATGGTTCATTAGGGACCACAAATCAGTTGAGTGGGAGGTGTTTCACAGGAAACTATTCAAACTGAAGTTTTGCTAGATTCCTGATGAATAGAACAGCCTAGGACAAGAAACTTTCATCTAGGGGCTCCGAGGTAGTTAGGCTGGTGATAGCTAAGGCCTATAAAGCTAATTGGGCAGATAAGAAAAAGGGGATGGAATATGGTCTGCACTCAGAAAGCAGACATTCCTCAGTGCTTATTGGCGAGTAGAAACCTTCGCCAGAAGAGTGATTTATAAATGAAATTAATGAAATAATTAAATTTCAAAAAAAATTCTACACAGTAAAATGTAGCAATAAGTTTGTCAATATTGATTTTTTAAAAAAAGATGATTGTTTTTATATATATTAATTCTATTATTTTATTTTATCAGCATAAACTTAGACTACAATATATTTAGTCTTATGAATAATCTTAAAATTCACTATAAGTTACTTTAAGTTGTTTCATTGAATGACTATTTCAAAGAGCAAGAAAACTGTAGCATGTTTACAAATAGATGATTATCTTTGTTCACATCTCTGACATTTTTTATTAAAGGCACATATGCTCAAAATCATTTAATAATTTTCTTCATAGTCCCAGTAATTAAAAAAAAAGACTTTGAAATACTTGAGAAAAATCAACTACCCCCACCTCATGTGAAGTATATATGGTATTAAGAAAAGCTTTGAGTGCACGGGATCTTACAAAAAACTGAAGCAAATCAAAAATAATGTTATGCAGCATTTCAAAGATTGGGGAGAGGCAAAGAAGTCTGCAAAATTCCTTAATTCTTACTGATTTCTATACTGGAAAATGGGAAGGCGATCTATACACTAATCCAAATGATAAGTTAGCCTTTGAAAATCTTTTACACATATTCTATTATTAACTAAAACATACATTGAGGAGATTAATTGTGTAGTTGTAAACTAAACCATTTTAGGCTTTATTCATGTATTTTAGAGAATGTTATTGACCTAAAGAAATATATTGGCCCAAATTTACTCTGGAAGCACTCAAAAAGGCAAGTGTAAACTAGGAAGAAAAGGAGAGCTCTGGGATATCTGTTAAAACACAGGTCACTTAATGATTGGAGGTAATTATAATTTTACAGCATAAATGACAAGCATCCTGGATGGTACAAGAAATGGGACAAGAGCTTTTGTGAAGGAGAATAGGGGTGGGCAATTGGCAGGGTATTGGTTTTCAGTGGCTTATTTGGGCAGATATCACCTAGCAAGGGGCTACAAAAAAAAAAAAAAAGCAAATATTTGACAGTATTTCTCAGGAAAGTCATGGATAGAAGGAACATGGAAGTCAGGGCATCACACAGACCAGAGGAAATATAATATTGCCATTTGGATATGGGACCAAGGCTGTTCTGCTACTCTGCACTCAACCCTCAGTCCTTCTGTGGCCTCTAATTGCAAAGGATTGAGAGGAAATATTTTCCAATCATGGTCCTACAGCTGACTCTGGCAGGTGTCCTCTAGTTCAGTTCAATTCTGACACTATCTACCTGAAAATAGCATAGGATTCTATAGACGGAACTCAGTCCTACAAAACACCCCTGTTTCAAATGCTAAACACAAGCACAGGTGTAACGTGTGCTTCTGATCAACTATCTATAAATTTTAGTTTCCTCACACCCCTTGATGAGCTTTGTTAATTGCGAGAGCATCTCAAAGAAATAAAGAAAACACCTGACTTATATTTAGTCATTTTTATAAAGCATATTATAAATGATACAGATGAAAAGCCAGATGAAGAGAGGCATGGCGATTGTATGTGGAGTTTCAGTGTCCTCACCAGGAAGCAGACTTTCAGGAACTTCCACATCTTCAGGTATCCAGAGGACACTAGATTAAGTTGTCCTGGCATTTGATGGATCTTTCATTACTGAGATAATTGATCAAAGTATTGGTGGTCAGTGATCAACTCAACTTTCAGTCCCTCCCTTCTCCCCAGAAAGTTGGCAAGTAGGAATCAATGTTCCAACTCACTTATCATGTGTTGGACTTACCCATGACTAGACCCTATCTTGAAGCTAGCTGGGATCTTCCAGCCTCCAGTCATCTCAGAACCATATAAAGAAAACTCATCAAGTCTGAGATTCCCAGAGTTTGGGACCTGACCCTACATGTTAGGAAAGAAGGTGAAGAACAATTCTATATTTCAAAACATCATTATTACTTCATATTCATTTTCCTAGACGGCTATTCTTTTTTTTTAAAAAAAAAAAGAGAGAGAGGGAATTTTTTTAATATTTATTTTTTAGTTTTCGGCGGACACAACATCTTTGTTTGTATGTGGTGCTGAGGATCGAACCCGGGCCGCACGCATGCCAGGTGAGTGCGCTACCGCTTGAGCCACATCCCCAGCCCTAGACGGCTATTCTTAATCTAGTTGCAAGATCATATACCTTCTATTTTAAGTGAAAAGGTATATTATACTGTCAGGTTACCAGGAGATTTTATTTTTTTTATAATTTTGCAATTGTTAATCATTTGTGTTTAGTAAATTGACACAATTTTTATGGTATCTGAATATAATTTTGTATATGTAACATCAGTAGCAGGATTTTAGGTCTCTTATTACAAATAATAAAAGCATGAATGATTTTTCATTTTTCTACTCTCCTTGTCTTTTATTTTACATACCAATGTACTTCTGAGTAAAGTATCATAGTACATTAACACAGACCTCCATGCTTGATGAAAACCCAGTACAAAAATCAGGATTCATCCTTATTCTAACCATTCAGTTTTGGGGAAAAAATAACCCACTTGAATCAAAGTGTGAAATATGATATATCAAGAACTATGTAATGTTTTGAACAGCCAACAATAAAAAATTAAAAAAAAAAGAAAGAAAGAAAGGCTTTTCATTGTGTTACATAGCTGAATTCTGAGTTATTGTTGAAAGTAATTGTTCACCTTACCATCTTTGGCATCAAAATGCATAAATCTCAGAATTTCTCCGAGAATTCACACATCTAGGTGGGGGGAAGCAAACCACACAGAACAGTTCTTCCACTGTGAAAAAATAGCAAAATTCCACACCTACAACAAATTGCAAATTTTCACATATTTGCTCCAGGCAAACATTTGCAATTTTCACAGCAAATAAGGCTTTTGGCTTCAATAAACATTTTTTTTTTGTCTTTTCCCCCCTTGGAAAAAAAAATCATTCTCTATTTTCAGACAACCAGAAAATCATACGAGGAAAAATTACCTATAGCAGCCTACTTGCTATAGATATTATAATTTTAGCTTATGAATTAAATTAAATTTTAATTTTAGTATCTACCTACTTGGATAAAAATTATTAGTTCAACATGACTGTGCTTGATTTAAGAATCATGAGTTTGGGCAGGTACCATGAAAGTGACATTTAACTGTTGTGACCTGAGATCCATTGTGATCAGACGGAACACTCTTAAAATACATCCTTGTCTTCTAACATATAGACTTTTTCCAGTATTCAGATCAAAGGAGAAGTTGGGTTTCCGTTAAAATAATAAATTTTTCAAACTTTAATTTTTACTATGTTCTGTAAGGCAATATTTATTTGACAAGGAACAATTGTGTATCCCATCAGCTGTGAAGTACAGAGAATATGTTTCCTAGTTTTAATTATATAAATGTTATTTTTACATTGAAAAGAAAGAAACAAACAAAGACCTAGAGACAGTACAAGTTGAGCTATATTTTACCTGCTAATCTCTATTTTACCTGCCTTCTAATGTATTTTACAGAATGAAACAGAAAGCTACAGCATTATAACAATAAGACCTTTAAAATTGTACAGAGATCACCAAGGGGAGAGTCTTCCTAGAACAACATCATCTATAACATTTAATTCTATGGAAAAAGAAAAAAATGGAAAAAGAATTAAATGTTTGAAATTTCAAGTATTAACTCTATATTGTGTAGAGAAAGGATATAATTTAACCAAGGTTGGTTGGTTTGGGTTTTTTACACACATGAATTCTCTTCTATACTCTTCTTTTGATTTGCCCAGCAACTTCTTCATTATATCTGGTAGTGTAAATGGTATGTGTGTGTATGTTTGCTGTATGATAGAGAACTTGCCATTGTCTAGTCACCTACTTGGTTCTTGGTTCCTTGTTTTGAAGAAAACCATCATAAAGTACAGAACAGATCAGTCTCTGCTCCTCTGTTAAGTTTGAGTTTTCTTTGAATGAAGAAAAAAATTAACTTTTTTAGGATGGTTTTTAAAAGCATAAACACAATTTTATATCTATCTACATTACCAACTTTCTCTTTCATGTTTTTCTTCCATATCTCTTTGTACTACTGATGCCTGAATATTGTGCCAGGTGGTACGGTTTGAAGGGTCTCCCCAAAATCTCACAGTGACATTGCAGAAATGTTCAGACATGAAATGATCAGATTATGAGTGCTATAACCTCATCCTGGGGTTAATCTGTTTGATAGACTAATAATTTGAAGGGACTACTGAGTGGTAACTATAGGTAAGTAGAATGTGATTAGAGGAAGTAGGTCACTGTGTATATGTACTTGGGGATCATCTCTTGTCCCTCACTCCTTGTGTGTCCTCTGTCAGGTTCCTGACTATGGTGAAAGAAGCAGTTTTCCTCCAACACTTCTTTCCACCATGATGTTCTGCTTTACCTTGTAGCCAGAGCAATGCAGTCAGATAACAATGGATTGAGCCTCTGAAACTATGAACCCCTAATAAACTGTGACTCCTCTGAGTTGTTCTTTTCAGGTGTTTTGATTACAGCAATGAAAAAGTGACAAACACACGAGTTTGTACCTTGTTTGGATGTCCTTGATTATGGTGGCCTGACAGGTTCTCTCCCCACCCACTTCCACTACAGAACTCATCACTCAAGACTAAGCTGATGTGCCTTGTCTTTAGGAGAACTTTCAACATCTCCCTATTTGGAACTCTTTCCTAACTTCTATATCTCTACCTCTGTCATGTCAACTTTATCAATTAATTTATAATCATTAATTTGTTGAATATTTTTTGAATATTTACATCACCGAGAGAGAACATTACACAGGTGTTCAGATAGAGTCTGTAGTGAGAATCGGACTTGGTGGTACATGTTGTAATCCCAGCAATTTGGGAGACTGAGGCAGGAGGATTGCACATTCAAGGTCAGCCTCAGCAACCTAGTAATAGACCTTGTCTCAAAATATAAAATAAAAAGGGCTGGGGATGTTGCTCAGTGATAGAGTACCCCTGGCACTTTTTTTACATCCCTAGTTAAGGAAGGAAGGAAGGAAGGAAGGAAGGAAGGAAGGAAGGGAGGGAGGAAAGAAAGGAGNGTCATTCATATATATATATATATATATATATATATATATATATATATTTTTTTTTTTTCTTTTTCCTCCAAATAATGAAGCTAATTTTCCTGGAGATTAAGTAAATGGCTTCTCATATAGCTATACTACAAAATTGTTGCCAGTAGGATTTAAATCTCAGCGATCCCCTCAAGGATTCTACTTCTAATCATGAGAGTACCATTTTTTACTTTCTTGGGCCCAGCTTTGTATATTTTTATATTATTTTGCACCTGCTAACACAGGGATTTAGTTAATTTGAGCATATTTGCACTTACTTGGTTGTCGCTCTGTAGAGGAGAAAAATTCAATAAGACCTATATGACTTAGTATCCCTTTTTATTCCCAGTCTTATTTCTGAGTAGTCATTGTCTCACATTTATTTCCATGTAAGGAATAACTTGTAGGTTAACATCCACTGCATTCTTGCTACTTTTCTAAGCCTATGATCCTGCTGCTTCTTTCATCTGTAAACCTTTCCAACAGGTCTTTATCACGACAACTAAATCTTGGTCAGCAATTCCACACAATTGCCATTTTTAGAAACATTCCTAAACCCACAAGATTTAAATGAAATGCCACCCTCCCCGTCCAACATGTCTAGCACCTTTTGCATTAAAACTGTTTAGCACATGTTTCACTATTGGACTCTGCACATAATGGGGGAACACTGTCTCCTTTTCATCTGCAGTGACAATTTTGGGGTACATAATACCTACTCAATAAATGTTTATTCTTGAACTGAGATAAACTGCTGGGTGTAAGAGGAGACAGTTATAGGCAAGAGTTTGTCTAGCACCCACAGTCTCAATCATTTCTATGTATGTACTTTGTCATATCTCATAAAAGACAAGAGATTATTGAAATCCTAACATTTAAAATAATGATAAATCCGCACCTGAATCAAAGTCACTCTGGTTTGCCCCTTTCATACATGATTTCATTTTGTTCTCACAATTTCATTTTGTTCTCAATGTATGAGGTAGGCCTTATTTTCCCCACATCAGAGAAGAGGAAATTCAAATTTAGAGAACTTGAATGACTTTCCTAAGAACACTCTGCTAACCAGCAGCCAGGGAATTGAAACCAGGCCATCAGGCTCTAAAATTTTATTTTTCTTTTATGATTGTTAAAGGTAATATTAAAAAAAGAGAGGAAATGCATATATTTATCTGAGACCTATAAATGCATCAGTGATACTTAACTGATAACTGATAATCCCTCACTTATGGGGGATGGTGACAATGTATGTTTCTCCCCTGCATTACTGAGGAAAACCTTAATTTTGAAATTAATAAGCCCATATCATTGTTTTGTAGCAAGAAATATATGGACAATGAAAGGATACCCAGTGACTATTCACTTTATTCTCATTGTTTAATTAATGAAGAATTGTAGGTAAATAGAATGTGGAAAATTTCTGGAGATTTCAATATAATTGTCAAACTGAGTCTTCTAGGTATTTTCAGGTGTTATTTTTTAATATAAGTATGTAATTTAAATATAAAAAATATTTATAGGTTTAATTTCATCTTTGCATGTAGTCAGTTTTCAAATATAATGTCTGGAAACTGTAACATATTTATTAAAGTTAACCAACAAATAATTTTAACAAAACAATAAGTCCTAGTTAATTCCCACAAAATTTATTATTTCTTATATTGGACTTAACATAGGCAAAGTTTTATAATATGATGGGTAAACAAATACAAATTTCAATGGGTCTGCAGTTAAATAGGGCTGGAGGTCATATATAGGGAGGCTATCATTTTGAGATAAGAAATTTAAAAATAATTTAGTAGAGTTAAGCAGAAAGTTAAACTTGACTCTCCTATCTTATTGAAGTGTGTGGAGTCTTATTATATATACATGTATTTATTTTAATCAAAATCACCAGAAAGTTTTTATTAAGTAAATGTATATGTAAAAATAAATAAAAGTTCAACCAAGATAAAGCAGTTATTATATACCATAATAACTATATAATGATGCTATAATTATAAAAAATCTAAAAAGAAGAAAGAATTGTTGATTCAAAGAATTGATTTGGAAGAAAGACCTGATCCATGGAGGCGGAAGGATGTGAATTTGCTCCTACATGTTTCTATTAAAATGGAAACTGTAGCTTGATAAAGTGAAATAAATAACTGGTGAGAAGCTGGGCATGGTGGCACACACCTGTAATCTCAGGGGCTCAGGAGGCTGAGGCGGGAGGATCAAGAGTTCAAAGCCAGCCTCAGCAACAGTGAGGTGCTAAGCAACTCAGTGAGACCCTGTCTCTAAATAAAATACAAAATAGGGCTGGTGATGTGGCTCAGTGGTAGAGTGCCCCTGAGTTCAATTCCTGATACCCCCACTCCCCAAAAACTGATGAGAGAAATGTTGCCACAGTTGCACTGAGTTTGCTGGGTCGCTTGTTGGGTGGATGTGATAGAGTAAGAACAGGAGGTGCCCTTAAGGTGAGAGCTGAAGGCCTAGGCATAGAGAGGCAAGCACCACACTTAGAAAAATCGAGGAACAGATATGGAAGATTGGAGGGGTTATTAACAGGGTGTAGGCCAAGAATTTGAAGATCCATCCTGGCTAAATAGACATATCCAAAAGTTATGAACTAGAAATTTTATCTCACAGATAAAGACGCCTATGCTAAAATACCACATATGCTAACAACTCTTAACCCTGCCTAAGGACTAGAAATTTCCAGTTTTGATACCAGACTGTATCAAAAGAGCTCTGATTTCTATTATATGAAAATTAGTATTTTTAGTACACAGACTGCAAAAAATGTGACTTAAATTAAATATGCATATCATTGTAGGACAAAAAAATAGAAACATTTTGTACAAGTAAAATGCCATTAGAACACTAAATAATTTTTTAAAATATGATTTAAAATAAACACCTAAAAATTCATAACCAAATGTCCAAAGTTGAATATGTCTATAAATAATACTAATACATTAAACCTGTTTCACATTTTTATGTACCAGATTTAATATTTGAAGGACAATATTTTACTGTATGTCAAAAATATGTTTAAGTTAAACTTAAGCCAGAATTCCTATGTGTCACAAAAGGTTCAAGTGCTCACATACAATTTTGGTAACATTCTTATCTATATCTCTTAGGATGGTAATTGAAAAATCAATGCTGTATTCTGTGTTAATTATCTTTCTACAGACACTGGTTATAGTCTATTACCTCTTGGGGAAGTATTTACTGAGCATTTCCTATGGATAAAGCACTTAGGTAAGTGTTGATGAACATTTAAAAGAAATAGGCTAGATCAAATATGTAAGAATTCACTGTTTTCTCTAATAAGCCAACACTTGCCCACTGTATTACATATTGTTGCATTTTTCAGCTTTGTATCTATTTTGATTTATATTTCACTTTGCTAACAATCTTAATTTTTTTCCAGTAATTTGCATTGAACCAGGAGTCATTTACCCCAGCCTTTTTATTTTTTGATATAGTCTTTCCCTAAGTTGCAGACACTGTCCTTGAACTTGGGATCCTCCTGCCTAGGCCTCCTGAGTCATTGGCATTACATGTGTGCATCATTCTGCCTGGGTTTTAATTAATTTTTATTCCCCAAATCTTGATGCAAACACTGTATGTTAGTATATCATTTCTCAAATATTTTAATGATCAGATGCTTTAAAAATTTTACAGTGCTCCAGTTCACCTGAGATAAACTGATTGACAATCATATTGGCTATATGATTGTCAATGAGCAGCTGCTTAAAAACATGTATAAATGTTCTAGTGTCACATAATAGCATTAGGTGGATTAATGCTTTACAGTTAAGTTTTTGAAGCCCTTGAAATAAAGAACTAAGAAACCTGAAGATTTTAAGGCTATTTTTATGGTCTGTCTTTAAATTATGTTCATGAAATGTTATTTTTTTCAACAAGGTTTTTGAAAGGAACTGGATACCAAATAGTTTGGAGTTCCTATCTTCTAGAATGCAAACAACTTGAGTTCTCTACATGTTTAAAAGGGAAGAGACCTATGGTTGGCATGTCAGAAACACTGATAATCAAATGTCTGTTCTTTGATACAGCTCAAAAAGCATTTCATTCTGGGAAAATGTATTTTTTGGATTTTTATTTTATGTGTGTGTGTGTGTGTGTGTGAATTTGGTCCTCTGCCTTCACTCTTTTGAGAGAATGATGGGAGTGGCTACCAGAACATAAAGTGGAGGAAACTTTTATTTGTGACAAAACCAGGAAGGATGATAGTCATATGCCCTCAACTTCAAAGGAGTTTCATTAAATAATAAATAAAGGAAAATGGTGTATTGGGTAAGAACCTGGATTTACTCCAATGTCTTCACTCAATAGCTGCTTGGTCCTAGGAAAAATTATTGAAAATTCATATGCTTCAATTTTCTTCTATATAAAATGGGAAGATAATCACATTTGCATCTACCTCACAATATTTTTTTGTGTGGGTGAGAGAGATTTAATGAACAGGGCAGGTGTTCAGTCAGGTACCTATTCCATAACAGGCCCTCAAAATGGGTTAACTAGCAGAAACCACCTCCCAGGATTGTTACACAAGAGGGAATGAGGGTCACATTTCTGACCTCCTGTACTACCCAAGTCTCCTTGAAGGAGTAATGTGGCCAGGATCTAAGTAGGGATAATTATGAGAGAGTCCTGTTCACAGTCTGTGGAAGAAACAGGATGTGGTCTCAATGAACATTTAAGAAAACTAATATGACCAGGTTTCTTTCTTCTCTAGCAGCCAGAACAGAAAGTTTCTTTCTAGAGGAGCATCAGGGGAGAATAAAGCAAAACGAAATACAAAACACCAAATCAACCACCAGTATATAAAAAGATATATTATGTCAAAACAAGGAGGGCATTCTTGAACTTAGGGAGTTTATTTACTGACATAGATCTACTGTAAAAGCAAAACAACAATATGAAAAACTCAACAGAATTAATAACGATGAAATATCAGAAGCTTTCTGATTTATGATCTCATTGAGATATAAGAGATTATTTTATCTGTTTACATGGAGGGAGGGAATGTGAAACAGGAACAATCTGAAATCAGAAGACATTGCATTAGAAAAAATATGATTGCTTAATCAAAGCTATAATGTAGTTGACCTCCAACAAACAACATACAAAAAGAAAACTGATTTATGAGAGTTAAACTCCAGAAATTCAACCAGGACTCAAAGGAACAGTAAAAAGTAGAAAGAAAACACAGAAAGATCAAATGCAAATAGAAGCAATAAAATATAAGACAAAACCTCAAAATAAGAAAAAATTAAGGGGCAATAATTGAGTACATTATATTTTATTGGGAAAAACAATTATTGGGATAGGAAAAAAATCCCAACTCATTAATAAAACAAACATGAAGAAAACAAGTTGAAGAAACCACTGTCTAAATGTATGTTGATAAAATTTTTTAATATGAAAACTTTCTACTAGCAGCCAGGATGGTCAATAAAACACATGACAATGATTAAACTAATGTAAATGAGTAAATATTGTTAATAATAATCTGACACTTATCACCTGGGTTAAAAATACTGATTTTATTATCAAATGTTAGGATCATTACAGCAAAGACTGAGTGAAATAAAATTATTGTAAATTTCTCTTGTTACTCAAAACAGTTTTAATATTCTTTCATTCACCAGGCACACTAAATTGAAACGGACTTACTGGTAGTTCTCTTCTTTTATACTTTAAAATATTTCCAAAACCTTCACATTAAAAATGTCATAAAATGAAGCTAAAAGTGAAGAGGAATCTCATTAAAAAGTAAGGGGAGAAAAGGAGAGATAAGGGAGGCAGACATATGTAAGACTTAACTGCTATTCCCATTCAGAAGCAAGAAAAGCTCACCTCTCCATGGAGCGGATCACACTTATTTCCAAAGGCAAGAACTTCTCATCTTTCTCAGTTAGTTAGAGTTGTGGGGTCCTGAGAAGCCAGGGGGAGGTTTCACAAAGATGGTGCTATTCAAAAACCTCAGAAACACCACCAGTTCTCTTCCTTCCCACCATTCTTTACACCACATCCATCCTGAAGAGGATGTGAGTGCTTCTCCATTCTTATTTTATCTTTAAAAAGTTGGTTGAAGCTGTGTCTTTGGGCAACCCATTTCCCTTGTTTGGATTTCAATTTTCGTGCTTCATATGTGCTAGTATCTTCTGTGTTTCCAATTTGCTGGTGACTTATGGATGAAGACAATGGTTTTCAAATTTACTCTTGGAGTACTATGAAGAGGTTTGTAGTGAATACAACATAGACAGGTAGGATGGGTTCATATTGTTATGGAGACCAAGAAGATTGACCATCTGCTAGCTGGATAACCAGGAAAACTACTAGAGTAATTCAGTCCCTTTCAAAGTCTTGAGAACACAGGGACAGACAATACAATTCTCAGAACAATGTGGGTATACAGACACTGAGGTAAAGCCCAGAACTGGAAGGATGGATTCAGGAGTTCTAATGTCCCCGGGTACGAAAAAAAAATGAGTGTCCCAGCTCAAGAAGAAAGAAAATTTGCTCTTTCTCTCCTTTTAATTCTATTTGGGTCCTTAATGGACTTCATGATGTCTTCTCATATAGGTTAGAGGAGATTGTCTCTACTTAGTCTACTTATCTGAATGTTAATCTCTTCCAGAAACATCCTCAGAGAATATACACTTAGAAATAGTGTTTTTATTAGCTATCTGGGAATCCCTTAGTCCAGTCAATTGGATATCCAAAGTCCACCCATTGTCAATTTGTCACTGGTATACATCTCCTTCAATGATAATTAATCTCCAAATAAACAAAATGAAAATGTCAGGGAAGAGTTAGATTGTAATAGCAAATAAATGAATAAATAAATAAATATTCATTTTCTTGTGGGTAGCAGCATCTATCTAGGAAAAAATTTTTAAATATTAAAATTTAATACAAAATAGTTTCCTTAAAAGACAAACTTTTGTACTAAGGAGGCAACTGGCTTCAGAGAACTCTGTCTAGCCATACCAGTTACAGGACTAAGCATCTGTGTATACAGATAAGAGGAGCTACTTTTGTGAAGGATTGAGTTTTGACTGGAGAGGAGGAAGCACGAAGAATATCTGGGACTCTGAAACTAGCAAGCATGGGGAAAATAATTGAAAACTTTTCCTTCCGCAGGATGAGACTAGGCCTATCATTCTCTTCTAAGAGATTATCCACATAGTTCTCTGACTTGCTTTGGTCTGTGTTAAAAAGCATTCCTACTAGAAAGGCACACTTTACTCTATCAATATTATCATGTTTCAATCATTTTCTATGCTGTTTAATTTTCTTCCTAACAGCACTTGCCTTATTACATGTATAATTGTATGTTTATGTGTGGTCTCTATGTTTGCAATGATATAGACCCAACCTGCAACAATGTTTGAGGAATAGAATGTAGTCAGTTAATATTCGTTGACAGTATGAATGAGACTCCAATTCCCATAAGGAATGTTGTAAATCTACTCCAAAGTGGACTCATTTTTCTATGAAAGATAACTTCATAGCCTTTACAGAAGACTGGCCGATTTTAACCCCAACATTATTCAAGAAAGCATTAATAAGTATGGTATCATTAATTATGCTCTTAAAAATACATTTCATTTTAATGTTTTGGTCTCTTCTAATAGATTTCCATCTTCTACTAAGACAGTCTCAACAAACCTTCCAATATATATATATATATATATATATATATATATATATGAAAATTTTTTGATTGTATGCACAACTAATGTTCATATGAATACTCTAATAATGGATAAACTTGATGAAAAAATTATTTATTGAATGATTTTTGGAAATAATCTATCAATCATAGAAATACACTCTGAGGGACAAGCTTTATTATTATGGTGGTTTATAATAAGGTGTTTATTTACATTGGCTACCAATCATCACCATTATCTCAAAGTTTCTCACTATTAGTTCTTGATAACTTAATGGTGTTATCAGTGTATCTTAATTTTTCTTGACATGTTGTCAGCATTCAGACAGCAGTCAATAGCAAAACCTAATATATGTTGTTTCTTATGTAAAATAGTGAATTGAGAGAATAAAATCTGCAACTTGTTAATAACAAGTCTCAGTTTTTCTTTCATCTTAGTCAAGAGAACAAGAAGTGATTGGAAGAAAATGTGAAGGAATAAGAAATGTAAAAATAATTTCATGAAACTGATACTGAGGAGATGGATTAAGTTGATTTGGCAATCGTGAGCAGGACTCACTCTTAGGTAAAAACAAACAAGCAAACAACAACAAAAAAAAAACCTTTAAATAATATGCTCAGTAAGTTTTCTTTGCCTCTACTTTAGATAAAATGAATGAAAAAAATGATGTTAAGTTTTGACAAAAATATGAAATAGAGGTAGGTAGATCTTCAGAATTTACTAAAAATATTCTGATTATAAAACTATAATCAAAAGGTTTATCATGACTTACTGAGCTCTATACAACAGTCCCATAAAATAGCATAGATAATGTTCTTCATCATCACCATCATCAATTTGGTATTAGAATCAAAATTTATGGTGACTTTAAGCCATGTCCTCAGCTTATTTCACCTTCCTCCCAGGTTTATAACTAGCTACTGAGTTCCTAGCGGCATTTGAGAGTCTCCAGTGGAGACCTTTGAGTGTTTGAATTTTGCAGCATGTGGTGGATGAGGATAACTTGGAGTTGTCTGTCCACTGAGTACCTCAAATCATTTTCTGAAGTCTACAAGTATCCTTCTCTATTCACCCTAAGCAGGAGTGTTAGGTAAAAGGAGCTTACTCTAGGTCTACCCAGCCCTGAGTTGACCAGAGGCATTTTGAAGCTTGGAAAATGCAGCTAATGTGATGTTTGCATGTTTTTCTATCTCACAGGGTCATGTGAAGTAACAGGGATTTGAACAAGAATTTATTGGGATGTTTTAATAAAGAAGAAAATCCCTGCTTTCTAAATCCTGTTTTATTGATAATTCCAGTCTTCAAAAATCTCTCCATAGCTCCCTTCCTCACTACAGAGAAGTGGGAAGCTCTAAGAAGAGTCCTTAATAAAACACTACTTTAAAAGAAGAAAATCAATGTAATTGTTTTGAAGATGGATAGAAAAGAGATCCTACTAGCCTCAAAAGGTTTTTTTTTTTAAATCACTAGTTTATTGGATAAGTCTTTCAATTTTTTTACTTATTTACAAAATGTTTATAATTATTTTTTTCTGAATATATAATGTTTCTTATAAAATTTGAGAAATAATGAAAATTTGATAGACAAAGATTATTCCAAATGCTGAAAATGAAGGTATTATTAATATTTTGCATATTTTCTTCCCATTCTTTTGATATGGACTCATATTTTTCTCAACACTAGAATTATTATAATTTTATATCTTGTTTTTATTATCCTATTTAAAAGCATTCCTTAAGACATTAAATATTCTTGATAATTTAAAATATTTCTTTGGATGGCACTACTTAAAATGTTAATTCATTCCCCTGTTGTTGGACATAATATAGATTCTAAGTTTTCTTTTTTTTTCTTTTTTTTTTTTCTAAGAGAGAGTGAGAGAGAGAGAGGGAGAGAGAGAGAATTTTTTTTAATATTTATTTTTTAGTTTTCGGCGGACACAACATCTTTGTTTGTATGTGGTGCTGAGGATTGAACCCGGGCGGCACGCATGCCAGGAGAGCGCGCTACCGCTTGAGCCACATCCCCAGCCCCTCTAAGTTTTCTTTATTACAAAGAAACTCTTTATATCTTATGAGAATCATATGTCCTTAGAAGTGAAATTTCTTGGTTAAAAATTATGCCTTAGGGATATTTAAGATCACTTGTTTATTTATTAGGGTTGGTTCTCAAAACCATATTCTAGAACCTATGTTACACAAAACAATTCTTCTACCACTCTCTCTTGTAGTAACCTTACAACCAATGATTGGTCAGGATAGTTAGCATGGAGTTTTTATGCTCACCAATGGCAGAGTTTCTCTAAATATTGCTGGAATACAAATCCAAAACATATTCAATTTTCTGAAATGGTCCTATTTATTCCCTTGCAGTGTTCAGAAAAATGTGGAAACCGTAGTTTTCCCCATAGCTTTAATGTGCTTTATTCTATTTGACATTGAAGGCCAGTGTCAATTATGACAAATCATGAAGCTCACAACTAATGATACATTTAAAGCCAATTCATTTGTCTCTGATCATGTAAATGCATTGATGCTCACCAAGCCTGCCATGATAGAACTCTTTTGGAATCCTTTCATTGTACACTTATACATCAATGCAGCTGTCACTAATGTTTACAAGTTCATGTGCTACATATCCTCGTAATATTTTTCCAGAGGTTAATGTTCATGCACAGTAGATATATTTATTATGCAAGCAATAACGTACCCACAGGAGCCATTATAGCACTTAAGAGATTAGTGTCTATGATCCCATTTTTTAATCTACTTCTTAGTCTGTTTAGCTTGTGAGCCTTACATTTTCAAAAAAAAAATTACACTGATATTGAAATAATTTTGTCACATTCTAAACATAAAATTAGTTGTATATCTGTAAGTTGTAGATTTTATAAATTTTATAACATTTTGTCCTATAAACCAAAACCTATTTCTAGAATTGCTAGTAATTGCTCTTTGACTTTGAGGTTGTATCCCTCTTCTTGCTAATCCACCCTTGATAGTAGTCTAGACAATAATCTGCTATTACATATAAGATATTTCACATCTTGCAAAAGATTTGGCTGTCCTGCAATAGTAAGTGATAGTGAGGTATAAAATGTTATTCCCTAGATCCAACGCCTTGCAACATACAAAGGCTTTCTCTTCAAGAAAAATTCTCACTTGCAATTCATGTTTAGTCTGTTTTTCCTATCTTATCCTTAACAGCTGGGTTATATCTGCTTCCAGGGAAATGTGTTATGTATGTTTAATACCAATAGCTAAAAGGAACGTTGAAAACTGAAAATAGCCTTGCATTTAAGTTTAAAACAATCTGCCAAAGAATTTTTAAATTGTTCACTAACTTGTGATCATGACATTAATCATTAACAAAGATTATAATGACTTGAAGTCCAGTCCATAGAAACGCAGAAAACATAACTAACGATAATCAGTTTTTGTTTAAATTACAACTTAATCCATAGCATTACTTTCTTAACATCAGGAAGCCTCTGGTCCAGGGCCAATTTGTTTTAAGCAGACACAATGTTTAATCAAAGGTTTCTAAGGCCAACATATGAAGACAAGACCTCCATTCTTCCTATGGACTTATCAGTTTTACTCTTTCAGCCTTGCAAGATCACATGCTCTGAACTTCACATGCTTTGTCAGGAAGGTTGTCCTGAGATTAAACCCCCAAAGCCACACTATTTTTGCTTAAATTAGAAGGACTGTTGGCCAATGGAAGCATTACTCACAGAATATTTTTCAGGCCACATGTATTGATGTTCACTCTACCTATGAGGCAATGTCTCTGGATACTGAGTCACAAGGGAGGTTTGAGCAATTACAAACCTGCAGATGTTAGCAAGTGAGGTCTCATCATTCACCCAGTTTGCAATTTGGTTGTCTCTCTCTCTCTCTCTCTTTTTTTTTTACTTGTGATTTTCTTTTATTTGTTTCTGAGAAAGTGTTTTACAATTTTAAAACAAATCTCATGGCTTTCACTAGAGCAGCTTTCACACATTCAGAATCATCACAGAGCATTTTATTTTGTTATGATGGTTTATACTAATGAAAATAAGGATGTGCGTGAGTCCTGAGCTGTGTAAATATAATGAAAGATGGAAGATATGACTATTGCTCTACCCAATGACCTCAGTACTAAGCAGTAGTGTTAAT
Organism: Marmota marmota marmota; assembly: GCF_001458135.2. Lineage (NCBI taxonomy): Eukaryota > Metazoa > Chordata > Mammalia > Rodentia > Sciuridae > Marmota > Marmota marmota. The sequence continues at coordinate 34,853,147 of NW_026000037.1, forward strand.
GTGAAAATGGTTTTATCACCTCTCTTCAGTGTTAGCTATCAGTGGTGAATGAACAAGGTTTCCTGAGTCATCCTATTTAAAGAACCAAGAAAGTCCCAGTGGATTGGTTTCTCAGGTCAATGGGAATATTCAATGATGGCATAGTCTAGAAAAATTTAGTAATGATATTCTTACTTATTTACATAGGATGTATTTTAAAAGCTGTTGTGTGAGATGTTCACTTTGGGTCTTTCTGTTAAAAGTACCTAGACTGAATTCAGTCATACCAATGATAATGAATTCTGAAATGAGAAAATGCATGTGTCAATCTATGGCAGTATTTTCTTTCAAAAAGAAAATGTTTTATTTACCTCATGCTGATTTAGTATTAAATTACTATAGGTTTATACTGATGTATTCAAACTCCGGACATTCTGAACCCAACTTTTAGAAAAGCAACAAAGTAGGTTACATTTTTGCACAAAAGATACATCTATGTTCACGATCCCATTTTTT
>NW_026000037.1:34856141-34886252 GCF_001458135.2 Marmota marmota marmota
CTGCATGAGAACCATGGGTTCAGTATTATCATTGCTCACAAGGCTTGTAACATATAGACCAAGGCAAGGCCTGGTAACTGAACACTTCATCATAACCCATTCAGACATGAAACCAAAACATCTAGTCAACCTGTTACCGAAGCTATACTTTCCTCCTCAGGAGCTATATCTATCACAATGTTCATACAGAGCAGTTTTTGTGCATATTTTAAAGTACTGCAAGTTGAAAGTATAGGTACAGTATGACTATCTGAATTAGGAGAATATGAATTATTCTTGGAAATTGACCACTAAAATATTAGGTTATTGAACAAATGCTATTAGCTTATCTGATAAGGAAAAAATATTAACTGGTTAGTAAGTAGTAGGAAATAAGTTGCTCTTTTCTTCATATCTTTTCTTGCAGAATTAGCCTGTGATTGTCTTGCTACCACATACTGGCACTTACAAAAGGAACCAAGGACTGAAAGAATTGAATGAACATTATTTATCTTGTGACATTAACTTCCTCACGTCCCCTTTTTTTCCTATATACATAACAGTACTATAAATCTCAAACTTTGCTGGACAAAGAGGTAAAAATAATGTTTACAATCATTTTTGTAACTAAATAAAACATACAAAGCATAGACTCCTGTTAATAGTGTCCAATAAGTAGGTCTAAGATCTGTGTACCATGCTTTCCTCTTAGAGTAGATGATGAGATATAACTCATTCATTTTGTATTATAGCTATAAAATATTAGCAAGAACTTCAGAAAATAACCAATTTATATATTAGCTTTAAAAAATAACAAATGTACTGTTAACATCTCAAACCTGTATTTCTTTAAGAAATATGGGGGAAGAGGCGTTGGGAAAAAGTATATTAAAATATTATCATTACATTTTCCTGTTAGATTGGACATAATGGCTATTTAATTTTGTTTTTTTTTTCCTTTTGTAAATTTTGTGCAATGACTAGACACTACAAAACGTGTTTTATGCTGAGAAACCTGTTTTTCAAAAAAAATGAATTGAGGAAGGCCAACCTATGTGAGATGGTAAGTAGCATAAGGGGCCTCAGACCTCTGACTAAAACAGGATTTCTTCTTTTCACCTTTTGTTTCAATGGAAATTAAAGCCATACAATATTTATCTGAATTTTAAGAGTGTTTTGTTTAAATTTCTCTAATGTGTTTAGTAGAGAAGGTGGAATTAAGTAGATCAAAAACATTGCTTCCTTCCAGATTCTTCCAATCCTCCTTCACAGATTCTGTGTGAGGTTGTACGGGGATAGGTTTGGGAGTGGGATGAATGAATAGAGGAGGTGGCATTGCCACTTTCTCATCCTGCCAAACACCACCAAATGCTACTCTTTCTCAGTTTATTCATCTGTAAAATGGTGATAAGTTTAGTACCTATGTCACATGGTTTGTGGTTAGGTTAAAATAAAACATACAAAGCAATCATGTTCTTTCCATAAAACAGGGTAAAACCAAAAAATGACATCTGTACAACATTTTTTAAGTGTTAGTAATCAGGAGAGAGGATTAACTTTATTTTAGAGACAGATGCATAATGGGAAGTATAAAGGTATATTTTTTAATCCCCCCAAAAGGTGTTGAGATGTTCCAATAGAACAAAAAATCCCAAGAGAGAAAGAAGGGAAGTAATTGTCCTCATTATCGCCATTTCCCTCATTTCTGAAGTGACAGGGCCCCTGCTGTCAAGAACTGAGACTAGAATGATTAACACTGATTAAATGTGATGACTTGTGTTTGGGCTAGCCTGGGAATGTAACGATTATATTTTTATAGAAAAATATATTATGTCACACAGCTGATCTTCAGATTAACATTTGGACCATACCCATTTATAAATTGATGTTCACATTTTAATATATCTTATTTGTCACTTAACAAATACATTTAAAATAATATTAATATATATTTAGCTGTAGGATAGAGAGTCAACTAGAAATAAGAAAACATGAACAAGAGAAGGTACTGAAACTATTTCTAAGCTAGATTAAAAGATTGATCAACAAATGTTTTCAATAAGCAAAGCCCTGGCAAAATTTATTTGGCTTTTACTGTCACATTCTGCCAGCTAGAGGCTAGGCTTCAGAAATGTATGAAATTTATTAATATATTGTTTGCATTGTCCATATCTCAAATAAACTTGAAACCAGGAAGTATAGAAAAGACAGAAACCTGAAAACGAATCTGTCAGAATGATGCACTTAGAGAAAACTGGACACAAGATTATAATGAACATATTTAGTAACGAAAGAGAAGGGGAAGATTACAATACGTGCATCTTTGTTTTTCGCAAGTACCCTGTCACAGCACAGGATGTTACAAACAAGGACAGCAAAAGTCGCTGTGTTTCTGAGAGCAGAGAAGCAATCAATTCAGCATATTCGGATTCCATCAATGATTTATGACCATTTAAGAAGAAAAAGGAAATATCAATTTCTAAATTTATATTTAATATTTACAAATATGTAAATTAGTCTGTCTTAGAAAAGTGTAGCAGATGTCCCTATCTTCTTGATGCTGATGGACTGACTAGGTATTACTTTAAAGTGATAGATTGGCAATGAGAATATGATATTCTACTCTATTTCATCTTATTCATTTGGAAGCATTAATTCTTTTAAAGAAGATTATACATGCAATCCAATCTTGACAGCCTGGCTCTATGTAATGGGATGTTCTATTTAAATGTGAGGACATATTGATCTTATTCTGAAATATCTATCTAGTATCTATCAAGAGGATAAAGTTTGAACATTTTCCATGGTGGGTCCTGTTCCAAAATTTTTGAAATTGAATATGTTGTAAAAGAAAAAAAAAACACAGTAACTTTTCATTTTCATTTTTTGATTTGGAGAAATCTTAAGCAAAGAAAAGAACATTTAAGGAAGTTGTAATATTTCTTTACACAAGGTCTTTTAGCAGGATGATAGAACGCGTACTTCAAGGGAAAGTGAGCCAAGGGGCTTGATTCTCCTATATTTTGAAAAGTGGATCATTTTGCTTAGGGGCTCTGGGCCATAAACTGTCACAATGTACAACATTACAATTTATGGCAATGTTCCTTCACATACACCACATCTGAGCTCTCATGAAAATGAATTGAACTAAGTAAATCAATTTACATTACGACCTTGGATTTGTCTTGACTATTTCAAATTTGAGTTACAGAAGTATTCTCACTAAATTATTTTTATTTTATAGAGCCATGTGAAAAGAAACGTAAACACTTGTTCGAGAGCTATTCAAAGAACAGTACATTTGATATGGAATGGAAGTCGAATATTTCAACAGAATATAGATAATTAGCAATGTCTAAAATCAAGCATAGCTATCATTGTGGGTGTATATTTGTGTGTGTGTGTGTGTGTGTGTGTAAGAGAGAGAGAGAGAGAGAATAGGAGTAAGAGAAAGAAGACATTAATATAAATATATATGTGTATATATGCACACACACGCACAAATATATACACACATGCTGTATTCCAAACCAAAACTAAGAAAAATTTAGAATGCCAATAAAGTATAAATAATACTGTATAAAATGTTTATTTAAATGTTCTAGATTAAAGTGTTTTAGTCTAGTTGAATTCTTCAAGTAAATTTGGAATTATATTTTGCCTGTAAGTATTAAGTGAAATAGCTGGCAAGCATATAATTATTATATTGTGTAATTGAAAATACTTGGTTTTAAAATAAAAAATGATGAATATTATTATTATTATTATTATTATTATTATTATTATTATTATTTGTGTGTATGTTACTGGGGATTGAACCCAGATCTACCAGGTGAGCTACACTTCCAGCCTTTTTATTTTGAGACAGGGTCTTGCTAAGTTGTTGAAACTGGCTTCAAACTTGCAATCATCCTGCCTCAGCCTGAGTAGTCACTGTGATTATAGGCATGTACTACTGTGTCTGGTTTACTTTTAAGAGAAATTAATTTAAATACCATTTTGAACTTTGGTGATACAGAGTGAAAATTACCAAAAGTAATTTAAAAATATTTTCTGTTTGTGCTATACTGATGGTCATATTGAAGGATTAGACTCTTCATATTATAGTACAATTACATTAATTAGCATTCAGATACTGTTTTAGTGAAGATTACATAAAATCTACACCATAACTCCATGCTTTAGAGGGTCTCGGGTATGAATTTAGGTTATCTAATATCTAATACTATCATATTCTAATACTTAGAAACTCCACCCAAGTCCCTAATATAAATAGAGTTAACACTAAAGCATAAAGGCTAGAAAATAGTTTATGTTGGTTATAATCAGCAAAAATTTTAAATAATAATGCAAGTATTGAGACGCTTAGAACTTCAAGAGATTTAATGCTGATACACAGGTGAAAAGAAAACACTCTTAGAAATAAATGTACATCCATTTAATATTTGTAGGAAGTCAAATGATTTTCCTGAAAGATGCCTTCACTCATTTTTGTATCATTTTCAATTATATCTGAAATGAATTACCCCTTCTTGACAAACATATAATATTCAGCACATGATATATTGTTCTCTAGAGGTATGCACTATACTTTTTTTCCATTAGAGTTGGTCTTTTTATTAATTATTATATAACTAGAACCAAAATATAAAATAAGTGTAATTACTAAATAAAAGACATTAGAGATGGGATAAATTTTCAGTTATTTGTTTTAACAATGAAGAAAAGATAGTTCAAATATATACCTACATTATAGTCATTTGTATTTGTATTTAGAATGCATTAATAAAATCAATTTTTATCACATACCTATTAGCTGAAAAGAGTTGGCCAAAATCCATTCTGCGTGGTATTGGGAAATCAGTCTGGGAGTCAATTTGTAGAATATTCACTTTCATTTAAGTCAGTGTTTCTGTAGAATGATTGAAAGTTTCAGAATCTACTTGTTATATTGCTCTAAGTAATGAAATATTCAAAATAATTTTGGATTATCTTTCTTAAAGACCATACAGTGTAATCTGGAAATAAATAAACAGAACTGTCTTACTAGTTGGTGATTATAGATATTTTCAAAATAATGTGCTATAAAACAATACTCATAAAGTGTGTCCTAAATGTCATCTTCTATGAAGATTCTGAAAAAATCATATTAAAAAGGAAGGAGGGTTGTTTTCCATCCATGGTGACACTCACTACTACTAAACTGCTTTCAAACAGGGGCTGGTTTTCTGTATCATACATCTACCTGTATTCACTCATTGTTGACCTTGAGGCTGTTTAAATACTGGAATTCCAGGATTCGACACTTTCCCTTGGCTCAGGATGCTCCTGCTTTGCTTGCCTCAACAGCAGCAGCATGAGCGTAAGGCCACCATATTCATTCTGAACACTTCTTTCTTTTTGGCCAGTAGTACAGGACTAGTAAAATGTCTTATTGAACAATTGGAGAAACCAGAGAAAATGTCAATATTGGAGACTTCCCATTAATGTGTAAAGATAAAATATACCTCTCCACCTTTGTCTTTCTCTTTTACTTTTCCTCTCTCTTTCTCTCTCTCTCTCACTCTGTCTTTCACCCTTTGTATGTTTCTATCTCTCGCACAAACTCACCCCCACAGAGTCACTGTGTTGCATATTCCCTTCTCTACCCTTCTGTAACCGTGCTGCTTTGTACTCTTAAACTGGGTTATGAGATCAGTTTCTACAATACCTTTTGGCCTTTGGCTTCTAGTTCAGTTTGATTGATGGGGAACAATGGGATACATTTGGAAAGTGGAAACATGTGCTTCCCAATGCAGACCATCTTTTTTGCCAAAGGTCACTTCACTGTTTGAGCTCCCTCTTTACATACTGAGTGACAACCTTGGTGTGCCCTCATACCACCTGCCCCTTGAAACTTTGGGTGGCAGTTCTTTATTTCTGTTTGCCTTCTTGGGTAAATGCATTATCTGTTGGTTGTTTCTCCTCCTACACCCTAACCACTACTTTTAAAATCATCTTTTTAGCTGGGTGCCTATAATTACAGCGACTCAGGAGGCTGAGGCAAGAGAATTTCAACTTAGAGGCCAGCCCCAGCAGTTTAGTGAGGCCCTAAGCAACTTGGTCAAACCTGTTTCAAAATAAAATAATAATAATAATAGAAAGGTTTGGAGATGTGGCTCTATGGTAAAGCACCCCTGGGTTCAATTGCTAGTACTACTACTGCTACTACTACCACTAATAATAATTATTATAATTATAATGAATAATTATTTTATTAAACTTGCCTCAATTATAAATCAGGTACCTGTGAGTAATCCTCTTATTTGAAGTCCCCCAGTCTCGACCTTGTTTTCCTTCTTGAGTCTTTCTTCACATCTCTTTTTGAGGAACACACTTCCCAGGTTCTCATTAGGTAAATGCAGGCCTCTGTTCTCAAGGATCATATACCAAAGACTCTGACTTCTACCCATGCCTGGGTAATCCATAGTACCCAGTCATTCTCAACAATGTATTTACAAATCACTGATATATGTCCTTTCATAAATTGCCCCTTTTGCTTGCTAACTTCTATACTCTTGTGTATAGTTTTTTCTAACATACAATATTCAACCTCCCAAAGCAAACAATGATTGTGTGGTAGCAAAATAAAAATTTCTATGAATATATCAATAATTTCCTAAAAGCACTGTATTGACAAGAAAACTTTTCTTCATAGATATGGCTCTATACACTATTCTCCAGAAGGTTATCACTCTCCTTTTCTCATAATTCAGATTCCACAGGACCTGAAGTGCCCTGTACCCCTATTAGAATGGCTAAAATCTAAAACACTGATAACACAAAAGCTGACAAGGATGTGAAACAAGAAGACATCCTACTCACTGAGGTTGGGTATGCAAATGAGTACCATGGCTTTGGAAGACTGGCAGTTTCTTATGAAATCAGATACATCCTTACCATATAATTCCCCAATGGTACTCATTGACATTAACCCAGAAAAATTGAAAACACGTCTTTGCTAAAACTGACATATGTATGTTTAAAGCAACTTTACTTAGTAATTATCAAAACTCGAAAGCAAACAAGATGTCTTTCAGTGGGTGAATGTGTAAATAAACTGCATCCAGACAATGGAATATAATAAGCACTAAAAAGAACTATCAAGCTAAAAATGTCATATTAGTTAAATAAATATTATTAATTGAAATAAGCTAATTTGTAAAGGCCAATTAATTTATGATTTCAGATATATGACACTTTTGAAAAGATAATATGATAGAGACACTAAAAAGTTCAGTGGTTTCCAAGGTTTGAGTGGTGAGGTGAGATTAACAGTTGGAGAACAGAGGATTTTTAGGGCAGTCAAACTATTCTCTTTGATACAGTAATGTTGTAAATAGATATAATGATCTGTCAATAGACATGAAATGTTCTACACAAAAAGTGAAATCTCATGTAAGCTATAGATTTAAAGGACAATAAAGTGTATGCCAACGTCAGTTCCTGGATTGTAACAGCCTGTTGGAGGCAGGAAGCATGTAGGAATGTTCTATAGCTCCTGTTCAGTTGTATAGAGATCCTAAATCTGCCCCATTATCAAGTCTATTTTAAAACAAATTTGTATTTGGGGTTTTCAATTCTATTTGCTTCCTCATCCAAATCAAGATACCCCAAGCAGAAGGCATTTCAGAAAAGTTATCTTCCGTTTTACAGAACGATTACTCATCCTTCTACCCCTTTGCCCCCTAATTCAAGAATCAAGGATTATATAGATTTGTTATTTTTATGAACTAAATATATAAAAGTGAATAACGTCAAGTAAATCACATTTTATCCAGTAATTCATCCAGATATAGCCTACATGTATAACTAAAAAGAATCAATAAAATTTAAAAAAAGTAGTCAATAAATAGTTTTGCCATCATTGCACTGTTAAAAAGCTATGGTAACATGAACTTTTATGTCTATATAGACTAACATGCAAAATTAGAGCTAGAGAAAAGATCACTTTTCAGAATTCCAGATTTCTCAATATGTGAAAAAAAATAATACTGTTTTGAAAAACCAAATCACTCTTCTTTAGATTTCATCAAATACCATATGGAGTCTGTCTACTTTCCAGTGATAACATCTTTCAAGCTATTAACTTGAAGTTAATATTTGAATCATTGATTAATGTATGTCTCTATAAATTTCTACTATGACTTTTATCCTTGCAAGTTGTTTCGTTTATTAGTGTTTTTTTACAATTTACAAAAAAATACTTATGTACATAATTTCCCAGCGTTTTCAACTTCATAAATTATAAATGACTGTGTTTTTTTTAAAAAAAACTAGACATAGACAAAAAGACCTATTGATTCAAACCGAGAAATGACTCTCCAATTTTTCTTTCTTTTTTCCCTTCCTTATTCAGTTTTCCTATTTCAGTCACTATCTGTATCCCATTATTAAATTTACCCTTGTAATTATAAATCTCTCTGTGTGTGTGTATGTGTGTGTATGTGGGTGTATCATTTATATGCTAAATTCAGACAAAGAAAAATCTGGTAACCCACTTTCAACAAGAAAATAATTTCAAATTCTTTAGCATGTTTTTCTAGAACCTTGAACATTTAGTCTTGACTTACTTTTCCTATCTTACTTCCCTCTACTATCTTCATTCTTGGACCCCTAAACTTTATTCTCCAGACCCCAGAACTTGTCAGCCTTAAGATAGTATGTGTTTCATGCTTCTGGGTTTTAAATTTATTCCCCTTTCTTATTAAAACACACTTTCTCCATGAAAATATATAGTCATCATCTGAGACCAGGCTAACATCATTTGATCTGTAAAGACTTCCCAACTTTGTCCTCCCCAGAGAGAATATTGAAGATAGCGTCAATTCTTATAGGTCTTTATATATACCTATGAAATTTAAATCAGTCTATCCTACTAGACTGGAAATTCCTAGAGGAAGTATTCATTTATGCATTTATGTAAAGCATATACTACCACACCTGATAAATATTTTTGGAAAAATGAAGGGATAAATGAATGGATCTCCATCTATCAAACTGAGGCTTAAAGAGGATAAGCAACTTGCCAACACAAGTAGAAGATGAATTAGTTAGGAAGACAACATGGCTGTTTCAGAATTCTACTCTTCTTCCTACATAATCACCTTTCAAACCTTTTCAAAAAATAGACGTGAACACTCAGGTCAGCCAATAGGTCAGAGTATCTGCATCAGGAACCAGAGGATGTATATTTCTATGGCCATCCAAGCAATGTGCCTTCGCAGCAAGGGATGAGCATTCATAACTGTGTCATGTACCTCTCACACCTTAGGGCATCAACACACTTGCTGGCTCCACAGGAACTGAAATTCTTGTGCCGATATTTCTAGAATTCCAACCTTTAGTTCTATAAGAGAAAGCAGAGGGGAGTGGGGCTGGAATAGGGAGAAAAAGGAAAATGTTGCAGAAGAGAAGATGCGCTCAAAGCATGCTTGCCAAGGGGAGGCAGTCAGTCAGCATTTGCAGGAAGTCAGTGATATCAGTCAGAAGAAATAATCCAGACTACTGCAGAGCTGCTCATACCTGACATGAACATGTCAAGACAGTAATAATTTGCCTAGGAATGACAGAAAGGAAGGTCTGTCATTTTTTCATGTTAGTGTAAATTTCAATAATTGCCCAACAACCACCTGTTCAAAAGAACATATTAATTTCTGTGGGCTAGGATATAAAATTTTCCCCAAATCTACCACATATTCATGTTTTCCCTTCAGCCACACATCCTTGAAAATAATGCTCTAGAATAGTTAGAGAAATATATAGAAAGAATATCTCTAAATACACACTTTTCATCCTGTAATTTGTTTGCATTTGTTTGTTTTGGGGCCACAAAGATTTAATAATAAGGCATTCAATAATTATTGTGAGAGTCAATACAAATTCCAAACTTCTGTTTACTGATCCTTGTTCCGCTGTTAGTGATTACATGAATTCCTTACCACTTTAAGCAATAAACAGGTTTATTTCCTGCCTCCCTCCTATCCCCTTACTCTTACCTACTAGGTGTTGCGTTGTTGGAATATGGATATCACAGCAAGTCATTTACCTGGAGGAGCGTTACTTTGTCCCCTGTTGGCTTGCAATAATGATCATTGCTGTGATTCTCCTGGCTCTCTCCTCCAGCCACTCCACGGGTTATTGCTGGTACTTCCCTAAGACCTCACGGTAAATTCAATAGCAGGACAGTGTGATTGTTTCATTATCTCTAGGTTGTGTTTTCAGATGCTTTCCTTCCTTTCTATGTTGTTGAGAAATTTGAAAGCTTCTAAGTAACAAGCATTGAAATCCTTAGGAGTAACTCCCTTTGTCCCATCCGCTATTTCTATGGTCTTGCACAGTTTACTTTCCCTTTGATCTTAGTCCATGCAGTTACTTGGAGTAGATTTTTATAAAATGGGAGATCCCTATGGAAATACTGACATTTCCTCAGTCATTGTGACTACTTGGAGTGGTTCCTGCTACAGACATTTGTCCAGAGACTTTTGTATTAAAGATAAACTTAATTTTCTTAGGTGCATCAAGCTGATCTTTTTGTTGTTGCTGTCATTTGTTCTGTAAATTATTCATGTACAAGATTTAAAAGTTAGGGAGAATTTTAAGACAATTTCATTAGTGTTTGTGGGAATAATTAGCAGAAGTTCATAGATATAAGTACAACCCAATGTTTGGCACACGGCAGGTAGGCAATACAAATTCACCTGCAATACGTGATATCTGTAGTGAAAGAGACAGAGACAGAGAAAAACAGAGACATAGGGGAGAAAGAATAGGAGTCCACTTTCAATGTCTATTTCATTTATCCATGGAAGAAACAGTGCATTAGAATTTCAGCAATGTATACAGAGCCTAATGTGAGACCTTTTGGAAGGATGCTTTAGAGGCACTAAAAGATTATCTCTGACATTGAAAATGCCTGGTCTCTTGTCCTTGCCTTTCAGAGTCTCTGTGTTCAGAGGCGTCGCCTCTAGAAGGACTGGCTGCAGTGATATGCTTATAGCTCCATTTGCAGACTTTCTTATAGGTTCATAAATGGAGACTAGAAGGAGGAGGGAAAGGAATAAAATTTAATAACTGAATAAAAATGTAAATAAAGATTTGCCTAAAATTACTTGTCCAAGAAATAATTCTCCCTCCCCCTTAAGCTAATACTTTGATAAGCTCAGTACAGTGATCCTGATTTGGAGCGTGACCTTTGAAAATGCTCTCCAGCTTGATTAAAGATGTATTAAATTTGTTTAAATAAACCTCGTTGTAATGGCACATCATTTGTAAGAAGCTATTAGGGGGCTGGAAACTGTGCTGCTGTATTTGCATGAAAATGTGCCCTGCTAGAATTGAGGATCTCTCCTGAATTAACTGCAAAAGGAAAGTGACACTTTCATAATTTTTTCTGACAAAAGAAAAAAAAAAGAAAGGAAAAAATAAAAAGGAAAAACTTTATGTAAAGCTCTATGGGAGAGGAGAGAGCTGCATGTCAATAACAGAGCCATAGATCAAGTCTCTGCTCTTGGGCCAACCAGCAATCTGATGTTCTCAAGGTATTTGGCTAAACACAATCAATAATATTTATCTGTCAATTACTTTGCTTGTAGAATGGCTTCATCTTTGAGTCTGTGTGTGAGCGCATGAATTGTTTGAGAGTAAACAGATCCACAAAGATATTCAAAAGAAAACTGCTTTATCATATGTCTTGAAATCCCATGACTGGAATTCTCTCCCTGGCTTCAATTTTGGTGTGGTCTCTGGGTTTGTGGAGAAGCTTAAGCACCCAAATGCCTCCACCCACCACTCCCAAATGAAGTATATAGTTGCCAGATGTACTGTAATTCCTGCCAATGGCTCCCAAATGAGCTGCCACTCTGATGAAAAAGGGTCTCTCCTCTAAATCAAATATTAAATTAAAACCTTTCCATCTTTTTGTAGGAGTCAGGGTTCTGGGCCACCTGCCAACTTGCAGGAACTCCGCCCTCTGTCTAGTCACCATCTCCCCATCTTGTCAGGTAAAATAAGCCCATTTTTATCCAAGCTTGTTCCTGATTCGACCTTATTTTTTTCAGTGATAAAAATTTCTACTTTTATCTTTTTGCTGAAAATCAATACCATCTATCCAGTGTAGAGAGTCTTTTGGTTGAGGTGTTCAAAGACCAGTTTGTTCTCTTTTGCCCATGTGAAGGTAAAGGAAATGCAATGTCGCTTGCGATCCAGAAGCTACTCTGTTCCCTCACTGTGGTAAGAATTTTCACATTTTCTCTCTGTTCCTTTCCTTGTCTCTTCTTTCCTCCTTCTTTTTTTCTTTCTTCCTTCTTCCCTTTTATTTTTTCTAATTTTTAAAATAAAGATATAAAGATTAGTTAACAATTCCCATAATTATAAATTGACAAACCAAAGCTCAGTAAGTAGCCTGAAATCACTTAATTAACAACTAGTTGAAGCTGCATTTTCAACTCAAGTGAGTCTGTTTCTCTAATACCCATGCCATCTCATTATAGTAACTTTGACTCAAATTACCATCTGGGGATCTTAAGATCATGCCCCAACAGGTATGACTGGTAATAACTGTTCCAGAATCAGAGAATTACATGAGTATGTACCCAACAAAGTAGATTATTCACACAGAAAGACAATTTGATCCTAGGCAATCATGTTTAGGGATTTGTTGCAAATTATTGAGAACATCTTTATTTATGATTTTTTAAAATCCTGATACTTTCAGTTTAATAGTATTAGATAGCATGCTCTTAAAAAATCTAATTCAAATTGAGGTTGAATGTGGTAATCAAATTGAGATATATATTTTGTAATTTGACTTGTGACTTGGTTTTTCTACTCTCTTAATTTACATGAAGAAATTCTAAAATGTTTCAAGTAATAGAAACCTATTCAGATTCAGTATATGGTTTCTGTAGGTTTCTGTCACCTTCAAGGTGACAATGCACACAGATATAGAAAGTATGAGAAAATGAAAGGAAGGCAGTGACTCAGGGAGGATCTGCCAGAAGAAAAGAAAATGCAAGAGTGAGCATTGTTTTTTGAGAGAAGATCAAAGCATGTTTTTAAAAACACTTCCTCTTGTTGTGACATTTGATTTTTTAATTATTATTTTTCTTACTAATTGTTATATGAAATATTAAAATAAGAATATTTTTGGATTATAGATTCTTTAGAAGATTGTGGCAGTCCAACCCTCCCATGCAATAACAACAATAACAACAACAAAAAATAGACGAAATTTTAAAAATATTACTCTAAATTATGAAAAGGGATTCCATGATAGTAACACGATTGGCTAAAGCAGGTTTATCAAGAGCTTCCTGATTTATGTCTTCCCTCAGGTTTTCTTTCTGCCATCTTACTGATTTTCATCTATTAAAATGTCTTCAATTAAGCTGGGTGCGGTGGTGCACGTCTGTAATCCCACTGGCCCAGGAGGCTGAGGCAGGAGTATCGCAAGTTCAAAGCCAACTTCAGCAAAAAGGGAGGCACTAAGCAATTCAGTGAGACCCTGTCTCTAACTAAAATACAAAATAGGGCTGGGGATGTGGCTCAGTGGTGGAGTGCCCCTGAGTTCAATCCCCTGTACCCTGCTCCCCCAAAATATCTTCAATTAGATATCTTCACACCTGAGGAGGTCTCCTAAGAAAGTGTCATGCAAAACTTGTGAAAATATTTTGTATTCTTTTGTTTTTAATTTGAAATTTGCTTTTAGCTGTAAATGTAGCTCAGTGGTAGAACACTTGATTAGCACGTGCAAGGAACCAGGTTCAATACCTAGTATCACAAACGTAGTTAATCTTTGTAAAATCTACTTTAATGTATTCTTCATATTTGACACAGAAAGGTACAAAAAAAAAGAAAGCATAGGGACAGCAGAAATGGTAAAGCTATTATTTCAGAACCAGGACATTTGTTAAATTTCTATTACCTTTGCTTGGAATGAGCTCATCACTTCTGTTCACAATCTTCATCCCTTAAACTAAAGCTTTACCGCCACACTGCTTTAACACATTTTTAGGAAACAGTATTTGCTGTTCAGAGAGTGAATGGAGGTACTTCTTTATTACCTGTCCAGGTGGGGTGTAAATACTACACATGCTACACTGAGACAGGTGGAGGACTATGTAAGGCCACCTGCTGTTTGTCTGAGATCTGTATATATTTGTTTGTTTGTTTGTGTTATTATTAACCAAATATAAGGGTCTCTCTAAAACTTTTGCAGACTCTAATGTTCCTGCCTTCTAGTGCTTTTTTCCTCCTCATTTCCTTTTAGTTTTTAATTTACCATTCCCAGCTGAGATACTTGAGCAGATAGAATCAACCCAGCTCCAGGCTAATTGGTTCATCATGCACTTTATGATAATTTTCATTCTGGATTTTGATTAGGTCAGTATGGGGACTGCTTTGGTCAAAGCTTGTAATGATCTGCCTATTAACTCTGAAATAGGGTCTTTGACTGTACTCATCTTATTAGATATCTCAGCTGCCTTTAACTCTGCTAACCATGAAATATTACTGAACTGTCTTAATGTCCTATGCTGGAGACTAATATTTTCCATATAGTTTTAGCACTATTTGACTCAATTTGTTACCTCCACTGAAAGTTTTAAATGTTGCTGTCAGGGAGAAGTTTCCCCTTTAAAAATCCTTTGTAGGGTCAGCTCTTTATGTCTTTCTCGTATAGTAAGGTGAATCACTGTCTTCTAAGTCAGCCAGATTCAGTTCTGTTTGTACCTCCAACATGTGCTAAATTCTCTAACTGTATTAAAATCACTTACCTTCTTTTTGCCTGTTTCTTTGGTGTCCTGAAAAACAGTTGGCATGATATATCTGTCATGCAGAGCACAGTGTTGCACACATAGGAAAATTTCGGTTAGTGACGTGACTACTATTACCACTAATGTTTTAGGATTATCAAAGCAGATTGAAAACATTGCAACTCAATGGAATGTGGATTTGGACAGAGTACAACATGGGGAATATGGCAGCTATTCACTACTCAAAAGAAACATATTTGCCTCCATTTTCTTGATTTTTAGACAGCTTTATTTGGAGGACTGGAAGTATTTGGTCAGTTCATTTTAATCTCTCTTTTACTTTTTGTACTGACATTCTAGTAAGTTTGGTTAATTCTATCCAGGCAGTTTCTATGAAACAACGGTACAGAGGGGTAACTCCTTTTTGTTCACATTTTCTTGAATCAGAATTTTTTACAAACTAATTTTTAGCAGTTTCAAGCTCACTTTGAATAATAAATTTTGGAATCCATGCCCAACCTTTCTTTCACTCAAAGTTCTTATTTTGCCCCTCTTTAATAGTAAATTACTTAATCTTTGGGAAATGGGTTTTTTTTAAAGTTTTGATGTAATTCAATTTTTTATCTCTGATATAGTTTCCTCTTTACCTTCTATAATTTAATGTTTAGATATGAGTGCCTTTATTCTCAAAAGGCTAAGAACTGTTAACAAGAGCTGCTTTTAGAAAACCAACGTGAAAATCTGAGATATGATTTTCTAAAAACAAATGTTTCTAGCAAAGAAAAACAAATGCTTTGTTACTATTCACACACACATACCATTTTGATACCATCTTACTTTCTCTGTTCTATTACATTATGTTTTGGCTTCTACCATACCAAAGATATGTATATGTTTATGCATACCTATATAAATTTAACAATATATATAGTCATATATTCACCAATAGCTATATATGTATATGAGTATATAATATTGAATTCACTCTACTTAAAAAAAGAATAAGCTGCATATAATTATCACAAGAAAATTTTAATCTATTTAACAGTCACTTAATTTTTTCATTAAAAATTGAGTCATTGTTCAGGTTAATTGAGGCTTATTAATTATATAATGAGCCATACATAATTCTATAGTTGTTTAGGTCTCTTTTATATGTGAGTGAAGTAGCAAACAATCTGAAAACTGCTGTTAATCCACAAAAGAAGCTAAGACTTAAATTGTAAAATTGGATATTTTTCTTACATTTCCAAAACCATTTACTTTTTATAATAAAGATAGCTTTCTTCTAATTTTGTTAGTTGGGAAGAATCAGGGACAACAAGCTAGATGTCTTTTCCTCTCATGCACAGAGAACTGTTTCCTTCTGAATTGTGGAGAGTTGTATATTACGATGTCTCTTTGTAAGAGGAAATTTCTAAAACTATATTTTTTCTGTTTTATTTAGAGATTGCTCTTACAAATATATATATATATATATATATATATATATATATATATTTTTTTTTTTTTTCTTATTCTTAAGGAACATAAGATATGCAGCAGAGATAAGTTAGAGGTGCCACCACATGAGGGCACAGAGAAACCCTGCCTGCCTAACTGGCCACCACTGCAGTTTGAAGAGAAGGCAGCAGAACAGTGGGAGAAGGAGCCTACCTGGCTTTGAAGCACATTCTCACAGGTGGATCCAATACTTCTGAGGGTGTTGTACTGGGTTTGATGGACTTGGACACTTGGTTTGGTTCTTAAATCTTAATTTGCCTCATTGGGCATGGTAGGGGGGCACTAATTAAAGTTATCCCACTAATATGTACATCAGACTCCCAATTCATTACTTTACAATTTGTGTGTTTTCTCTTTGGAGGGCTAGAATGCTCATATTTATTCCAGGAAGGAAGCATAATCAAGAGACAAACTTCATTTCCATTCTTGAACTGTGTGTCTCCAGTGAAGACTTCTCCACTAATGTCTAGCATATAACCATTTCCTGTATCATTCTGGAGTTCTTCAGGGCACCTCATCCCCTGTCCCTTCAGGACTTCCTACTCCTTTTTTATTTCCTAATTCACACTACACTGCTATCTGAAAACAGAAATCCAAAAGTTCTCACTGAGTTCCCCCAACGTAGAATTAATCTGCATCGATTCAGTATATTGTGAATACCTCAGTGCTTAGTACTTCTTGAGTTCCTCCCCTCCCCTTTGCCAGCTTTGTTTATTCTCTGAGGCACTCAGTAGTCTGTGACCATTGCAATCTGTGAGCATCAGTTGTTTGCCTTCCCTGCAACCCCCTCCCTTCCTCCAACACTACATCTTTTTCAGATTTTTTTTGGGGGGGTTACTTGTTTTCATTGTTGTTATTTGTGAGAATTTACCACTGTGCATCCTTATTGCCTGACCTGACCAGTGTTCAAGGGGTAACGTGATCCTAAGCCAGTCAACATATCTCTTTCTCCGATAGTGAGTAAATAACCTAAGCAAGACCAATGAGAAAAATACCTGGATTTTTTTTTTTTTTTTTTTTGCAGGAAAACCAGAAAAGGGTCTGCTCTTTCCTGCTGGATTTAAGTCAGGTAAAATGTATGAGGATAACATGGCATCCAAATCCAGCATAGGGAAAGAATGGAGAGAAGGAACATTCTTGATGACATTGACATTTTTCAATGAAAAGAACCAACACATTTGTTTTTTCCTAATGAAATAATTCTATAATGATTAGTATGACCATTACCTAAAGTGTACTTAATTGAAATAATTCTTAACTGCTTCTGGTTCCTCATCCTATCAGATTCACAGATTCTAAAGCAAAAATGCTTATGTAGGCTTACAAATCATATGTTGAAATACTTAAAAATTACAAATCAGGCTGAAAGCTGTTAAATACAATTTTCTCCATATTTATCGAATATGCTTTGATAACGACAAAGTTGAAAATATTATAAAGTCTTATTTTTAAATGACAGAAAGTAGGTAAAATATTTTATATCATTTAGATATTATTTTAAGTGTTCCATTTTTCTACAGATGGGAAAGTTAAAATTTGTACAGCTAATAAAAAAAAGACATATGAATTGCTAAATTATAATTTACTCCTTCAATATGATTTATTTTTCATTTTGTAATTTCAGCAAAATTGGTATTAAGTTGCTAGAGTCATGATTTTTATATGATTTGATTCTAATGAGAGTGATGATGCAAAGATTAAAAATAAAAAGCAATCATATTTACTAAGTACTAAATATGTATATAATTTTATAAAATTCTTAAAAGAGAAATGTAAAAATAAGTTTTATGTTCTGTATTTTCAAAAATATTTTAAATAAGCCATTAAAATTATTTACTAAAATAAAATAAAACATAAATTACAATTACTGAGTTTAAATATTTGAAGTGTTATAAGTATCATTAAATACTGGTATTAAAAATGAAGCTCTCACTGGTCTTCTGTTTTAACCAAAATGTAAAGAAGCAGCACAGTGTATAACCATGTTACATATGGACCTTCATATGTGAAAATGAGACATGAATTGTTTAATATTGAAAATAATTCATTACTCATTCAGATCAACTGTTAAAAATTCTGTGGTAGATGTGGATATAGCTCAGTTGATAGAGTGCTTGTCTCACATGCACAAAGCCCTGGGTTCAATCCCAAGCACAACAGGAAAAAAAAAATGTTGTGCTAATTCACAAGCATCTCCAGAATTTCAATTTAGAACATGAAAAGAAGCAAGAAAATGGACACCCGATATTCTTGGGAAATAATACTTAGTTATATGATGAATTATTGTATGCCTGCTCTTTGAGAAAGGATTTGGCAAGGTGCTTATTTTGTAATTCATCCTACCAAGTACTTCCTCTGCTCAAGTGCTCCCTGCTCTGAAGCACTGTCTTCCTTTAGTAGCTGCATAACCTTTCTGTGCAATTTTCTTTCATTTTAGGGACTTAAGGTGAGAGATAAGAAAGAGCATTTTCTTGAGGCCATGTTGGTATGAACCTCAAAGTGGAACTTTAGGTTTTTAGATCTCATGCTGTCATTGATGAGAACCTCTGATTTCAGTATCAAAGACACTTGTAATTTAATACATTTGTTTTGTCTGTTTCTGATAAGTGAGTTATCTACAGTGTGGAGCATCACATGTCCACACTTAATGATCTCCCCTGATCTTGTTTTAAGGATCTCATTTCTCCACAAGAAAATGTCTGACAATGCTGACTCCCATTACCTACTTGGAAAAATCTTTAGATGGCATGTAAACATTGCCTACTTCTTTAGGATCATTTCTTACCACTCCCAGATCCTGCATTGACTCCTCCCTATTCTCTTTTTTATTGTAAATAAAGAAGTGGTAAAAAGGTCGGACCTCAGTTAACATATCAAGCCACTTAACCACAACTGGTTTGTCAAACTACTCATCCTATAAGTGGTAAAAAAGGTAGGACTTCTACAAAAAGTCCAAACCCAGGACTTGCAACCTTAACCACCAGGTTGTATTCAATTGTCCATTCTACTTAATGTATATATTTCTTTACTTTTCTTCACAAGAGGCTTTAGTGACTCCTGCCATCAAAAGGGGAGGGGGAATATTTATATCCAGTTTTATGGCACCACATCTTAAACCTTATCTTAAATGCTCACCACAGTGAACTGTTTCTTCTCTTCATGTTTTGAATAATATTTACTCCTAATTAGATTGCATACTCCTTGAAGGTAGAAACAAGGCCCAAACTTCTTGATTTGCCACATACTACAAAACACAGTGACTTGTGGCAATCAATAGTGACTTTCTTAATAACTCTATTTTCATTTGAAATAATACCTATGGTGGAGAGATGCTTTGTGTATAATGAGTCATAATGTTATCTGTTTTTCCTCACCAATTAATGTGGTGAGATTTCCAGCTAGAACAGCATGTGTATGTAATTTATTATAGGGCCATTCCTCTTCTCCACTGGGGACACCTTCTCCTTGTTCTGTAACTGTGTGTGCTTGGGGTAGACACCTGGTGGAAGGTCTGTTCACAGGCTTCCAGATGGGTGCTGGGGAGCAGACCGCCCCCTCGTGAAAACTGGCTTGCTACTGAGAGAAATACCTTATGTCCTCTAATCCAAAGCCATTCTGCATGTTTTCCTTACCAGGATTTAAAGAACATACTCTGTTCCCATTCAAATGTGAGAAGTTTAATTTCAAAATAAAATGTGTCACAATAGCAAAGAAACAAAAGTGAAAAGATTCTTTATTTCATTATCAGTCTGCATATCTTATTTTTACTGCTTTGGTATGTAGTACAAACCCTTCAAGGATACTCTTAATAAAATTAATATATTTTTAAATCTTGTGAGTCTGAATCATTTAAAAAGAAATGTCAAGGAAATATTTCCTTCACACTGTCCAGTCTAGACATGACAATTTAACAACTACTCATCTTTACCTCTCAAACATGTGTAAATTCTTTTATATTCTGCCATGAAAAGAAGAAAATTTTTATTATTCCTCTAAACCAGCACTGACAACCCCTGTAGAAGAGAGAGATAACAACCATTTGGGAACTTAAGATGACTTCTGTTGTAATTATCTATCTCAACTAGAGCAAATTATTTAATTTATTACAAAGAAACACAAATTAAGGTTAAGCAAAGAAAAATCAGATGAGCTCACTGCTATCCAAGAGAATTCATAATCCCTTTTAAAATGCAAATATTATCTAAATAAGTTAACACATCAAGCCACTTAACCACAACTGGTTTGTCAAACTACTTATCAGAAACCTAGTAGGACACTGACCTGGTGGAATGGACCCTGTTTGAGGTAAGGGTGTAGAAAAAAATAATAGGAATCAAGATATCTGTACATGGTTTGGTGCCTAAATGAAACTTTTAGAGGACCAGCTGGTAGATCATTTGGGTTTAGGGTTCTATAAACAAAATTAAATTCAAAACTTTTGAAGGCACAATTATTTCAATTTGCATTTTATCCTATTATGAAACCAAGGTAGCATCCATATGTAAACATGTGCAAGTTTAATATTTTCCTCCCACTGAGATAGATCTGAAAAGGATGACTTTTTGGCTGAATGTTTCATGTGGATGCAAAGATGCACTAAATAATTTTCTGAATAAAAATAGGGTTTCCCAACTCTTTTCGTAGAGAAAGAAAGAAAGAGAGGGAGGGATGAAGGAAGGATGGTCCGGAAATGATATTTCTCTGACACACTAGGATAAAATGGAAGTCTGCCTGTGTCCAAATGCATGAGCCAGGGTCTCCACAATAAGCACACCCTACACGGTTTCTTAGGGTCTGAGGGGACAGTCCATGCTTCCTTATACTAGCAGTCCATTTGTGGCACATGAAGATCTTGAGGCACATTCATTAGGAAGCTATTAAAGAAGTACGAACATATGTGAGACATCTATTCATAGCACTATAATATAGGAAGGAGAAAAATAGGTGTCCTCTGAGAAGAGAGAATGTACTATTTTCTATTCCAGAAACAATAACTTTGAAAAGTGGCGGGGGGGGGGCACAGGAAAGCTGACCATTGGTAGGGGAATGCATTTGCATGTTTAAATCATATCATTTTAAAAACAGAGTGGCTTTATTAACAAAAAAATAATATTCAAAACTGTAGAAGGCAAAGTTAATATACCAAAATGAATGTAACTTTTTTGTCTTCCATATTTGATATAATGAGAATATGATGGTTTTATTATTTGAGAAAAGATTATTTTGATTTAAGAATGAGTGATGAATGTGTCATTGGAAGGAAACTCGGTCAAGTCTTTCCGGTTTCCCTTGAGCGTGTACAACTGTATTTAGGGAACCTGGGATGTGCCATCTCACTGAAAGATGTAATTACCATGCAGTAACAGATCTTTTAAATATAAATTCAATGCATATTTAGGAGCTAAGCACACTTAATTGAAAGTGCTATCAGTTGTCTCTTCTAATGAGTTGTTAACTAAATAGGAAAATATCAGTGGATTGTTTGTCCCTTACTTTGAAACCTTTAAATAACTTGGAGAAAGAGAAGTGGAAGTAGGACTCAAGAAGCAGTTGAGCAATGCCACAGTTGAGTTTTACCTCCTGTCTCAGCACAGCTTTTTCTGTCATCTCAGTTGTGTATCTTCCCAGTTTCTTGACGTTCAGTCTGACGAGAAAAGTATTGTTATCAGAGTATGCTCATTCTTGCCATTTAACTCATTTCTGGTTTATTTTTAAATTTGTTTCCTAAAATTCACAGTATCATCTTTCTTGACTTTATTCTTGATTGACTTGATGAAATAAAAACACTGTGGTCAAATATAAGTAATGATTTTAAGAATGACTTTGGATAGTTATTGTCTCTACTTGCTACATTTCAAATGCTTGTTACCTTTTTAAACTCCTGCAACCACAGAACTGGGTCTACCTTAAACAATGAACTAGTCGTCACTTAATTCCTAAAGTGATCCTACATATCATAATCTCTTTACTTTGGCCGTTAATATCTTGTGACCCAAATTGTTAGATGCAAATCATCTCTCATATCTCAGGCTTTTACTGAAATCTTCATCAATTGTCATAAATTAATAAGTTATTCCTTCTTAAATTCCTGGTAGCTACAGAAAGTTCTAAGAAACAATATCTAACCTAAATCCCCTGAAATTATTTGAATAGAAGTTTGATATTTTGTTATGAATGTAGAATAAGACCAAGATGTATGAAGATATTATTGAATCAATAACTTATTGGACCACACGGATCCTAAGTCATGAACAAAACACCATAAGCTTAAGTCTGGGAGAAGATTTAAGACTTTGGGAGAAGAACAATTGTAAATAGAGTAAATAGCAGTGCTCAAAATTCACTGAGGCAGATGCATCCACTGAGGCAGAAAGAAATGTGCCTTTCTCTCTCCCAACCTTTTCTCCATATTACTTTCAAAAATTAAATTATAGGTAATTTAGCTCAGATACGATGGCCTCTTAGCTTTGATTGCAATAACAAAATACTAGGTTGAGTGTCTTAAACATTAGAAATGTATTTTTTATAGTTCTTGAATCTGTGAAGTCCAAGATCAAGGTATATGTAGGGAGGGTTTCATTCTGAGACTTTTTCTGATGACTTGGCATCTGTCTTCGGGTTGTATGCTAACACGGTTTCTTCTTTGAGTGTGCAGCAAAGGAGAGGGGAAAAAGCAAGCTCCCTAATGTACTTCCTAGGAGGGCACTAATCCCATAGTGATGCACAGCCTTGTGATCTCATCTGAACTTAACTCACCTTCCAAAGGTCCCATCTCCAATCAAAGTGTGGGTTAGGACTTCAATGTATAAGTAACATTCAGCCATAATAAATGATGACTTTAATAATACTGAAACCTTTCATTTTGTGGGAATCAAGGAAGTCTGTGTCCTAAAATGACTTCTGTAATTTTCTGTAGGTTCCTTTTCATGTAGTAAGAAGAGAATGGCCTGACATTATGTGCCAACTGAGTTCAAGTTCCAGCTGTGTAAGTTCCTTGTTGTCTTACAATTTTATTGGTTAGTTTCTGCACAGTTAACTATTTATGGGCCAGCATTTTAAACATTGGGGAGAATATAAACAATGAATTTGAATGTGTTTAGCATATAATAAATCTTTGAGAAACTTTAAAAAAAATTATTGGACCCGATCCTCTATGTTGTCAGAAACACCCTATACAACTAAAAGGTCATTTTAAGAAAAGAACAGAAATTCCATGTGTACCCAAAATGCAAGATGGAGAATGTCCTGTCTTCTGATCTTTCCATTATCCCACTGAAATCCAAATATCTCATTAATAATGATGAAAATCACGGCAATGAAAACATTTCCCTAAAAGTATCATCATATATTTATGACAAATTTAGGTCACCATGTTACAATCATTAAGAATGAAATAAAATCATTGGCAGTTATAACCTGCAGGCTTATAAGATGCTCCTCTAAGGAAAACATTTTTATTGAGGATTTCATATATTACTATTATTATGGCCAGTGTTACATTTCAAGTTTTTGACACACCTGAATTAGACTCTTGGTATGTATCTTTCCTTTTAGTATTCAATGAGAGAATTAAGAAAATATATTCTAATTATATTGTACAGAACAGATCCTCAACTTTGAGATTTGAGTAGATTTGAATTTATGTGCTCATATCCAGACCTGTGTTCAATGCAAAGAGAGTTCATAAGTATTTTACCCACATTTATTGCTTCTATATTAAAGCTAATTCCCAGAAGACAACTTCATGAGTAGCTATTCATGAGTTATTTCCAAGTTACTCCATAAACCAGAGTAACCTAGATAAGATTTGGAAATGAGAGCTACCTAGAACAAAGGTGGGCTAAAAAATCTGTTCACAAAAACTTCAGTCGTTTTAGGTCTATCTGTTAACTTACCAAAATACAACTTAAGGAAGTGTGAAATTTCTCCATATTTCTATCTGTTCTTTCTTCATCCTCAGGTTCAGGGTGCTTTTCTATACTGGCTTTACTTATAAGTTTCTTGAGTAAGTCAAGGTCACGCTCTCTGCACACTCAATAAACTGATGAGGATGAGGACAAAAATGATAGGCTTGTGGGTAGGGCTGTTTTCAGAGTATAGAAATAGATATGTCTTCTCCTTTATGAACAGTGGATTCCAGCATGGTATTGCTAAAAATCTGTGAGGACGTAAGCTAATTAGCCAACTGACCAAAGATTTTTGGGTTTTTTGATACAAAATGTAATGAAGCTTGGGCAGTATGATATGTCCCATAGAGTTTTACATAATATCATGATGATATCACAAAACATAGAGGAAGCTCTTCAGATGATCTGCTATGTGATCTTCCACCATAGTTTCACAAATGATATTAGGAGCTTTTAATCAATTTGAATTAGTACAAGTACTGCTAGAAAGTTGCAAATAGTAACAACAGAATATTCAGTTCCTAATTATAAATGCAGTAGGACATAGAAGACAGAAACAAAATTAAATATGATACAGAAAATTCTGGTCAAAGATTTGGGGCAGCAGTCAACCTTGCATTAGATTTAGATTGGGTGGTATCAAGAGGCTTGCTGCATAAGTTCATGCTGAATGACTCAATGAAAACACAAAATACACATGAGGAGGCAAAGTGATAATTCTTCTTCTGGAAATGATGTTATGAGCAAGTGTATTAATATTTAACATTACTCATTTTTTCCCAGTATTCTCTGTCTCTCATTGAGGAGTTTGGAAGTGGAATGTATCTTTCACCTACCAATATGCCTACATGACTGAATTAGTGTTTCCACAAGTAAGCAGCTCAAATAATAAATAAGAGTTTGGGGGCCTCCACACCGCCCAACCCCCAGAGGACACTACTCATGTCATTATCTCTACTATAAATATGAAATATAGTTACAAAATATTTTGTCTAAAACATAAAAGAAAGAACATTCTGGGATAAACTTATACAGTTACAACATATGCAGTCTACTTGGACAATCATGCCCCTATGTAGGCTTTTAAAAAGACTCCTCTTTAGAATGCCTTACTTAAGGCAGGTGCCACTAAAAACCATAATGTCTTTATAGGGGGAATAGAGGGAAATGGAAGATGACGGAAAGAAAAACGAAAGATAGACTAATTGACTTAAACATCTTTTATAAGCTATCTTATTTAATTATTTAAGCATTCCTTTTCTAGAGCCAGGAAGTAAATTTTTGAAAATTATATTGCTCATATAAAATTGTTCACTATACTTGCAATTAAATGCAAACTTCTCAGTCTCTCCTTCTTCCTTTCTCTCTCTGTCTCAATCTCTCGATAGATAGATAGATAGATAGATAGATAGATAGATAATTTTCCCCTCTTCTTTATTGCTCAGAGTCTTACATCTTGGTCCTTCAATGAGACTATCATTCCTAGAAATATGGTGAATAAGAGACCTTAACAAGACTGTGCCATTAAAGGTGTAAGAGTTCTTGCCATGTGTTCACCAGACCCTGCACAAAGACTCCTTGGCAAGAAAAATCAAAGACAGAAAAAAAAAAAGTCATGATCTACAGATGTTTAACTTTTCAGATTTCTATCAGAGGTGACTCCAAAAGCAGATCTGTGAAACTACCCTATTCCCCAAAAACCTGAACAGAGCCAGGAAAGTTGGGCTCAATATTTCTTGTTATCATTCCAATAGTACTATCTTGGGAAGAGAATATTTCCAAGAAAGTATGTTCAGTTCTGGAAATGCTAATGGGTTGGCAACATTCCCCCAAGTCTTTCTAGCTTGAGGGAAGGAATGAGGGCACAGTGCAGCAAGTTACTGGGCTGGGAATACTTGCATTTCCTAAATTCTCCAAATTGCTTACCTACTATTCCCCAGTGCTTTGCTTTCCTGTGAAAACAAGTCCTGTTCTTGGGAATTTGAAATGGCATAATGTTTAAGGGTGGTGCTGGGGACATGCTGTTACCTGAATGGGTACTTAAAACTCATATACACGACTCAACCCAAATCAAACATTTTTTTTTTTCCAAGCAGTAGAGAGGAAGTAGATTCAGGTTCAAGTTTCTTTAGGGACAAGATCATGCTGAGAGGCAAATGAATAGCCACCATGGGGAATTTATTTCTCCTGCTGAAAAAGCAAAGGCTAATAATAATTGAGGTTGATTTGCAAAATGTACAGCTTTACAATAATCATATGATACCTAGTAATTTTGAAATTGAGTTAAAAAAAAGGAAGCACTTCAGAAGCCGGAATTATGAAAATCAAGAAGTTGCTTAAAATATTTGAGGGTGTGCTTAGAGAATCAAATGCCATATGTTTTATTTGCTTCTGAAGAGAGATCATGTTTTCTCTTGGAATAAATTGCACACACAGGTGTTTGATACAGGGTTTATAAGCTATCAAAAGGAGCCAGAATGTTTGGGGTTGAAGTAGGAGGTGTTAATTTGGGGAAGGTGTTATGTGTTGGGGGTGGGATGGAGAGAACAGACAGGGAAAAAAAAAGTTTCTTAGCCATATTTGAAAACTGGGTAGAGTTATTAGAATTACTACCTGAGTTTAAACCCACTCTGGTTCATGCAGTCAGATTAGGATGCTATTTCTCAGAGTCTTTGTTTATGAGTCACTGATTTAAGATTAATGATGGACTACATTTATTATTTGCTTGTTTTTTTCTGTCTATTATATGAGAACTATTCATAAACCTAAGTTAATTCATTATTATTATTATTATTATTATTATTATTATTATTATTTTTACTCTCAGCTAAAAATGGAAATGATTATCTCCCATGTTATTGACAAAAAACCACTAAGACCAGCTTTAGTTACTGGTTACACTGACAGATGATGATACAGAATATCAATTATGTCATAAACTTAGAACATTAACCTAATTACTTTGTTGGGGAAACATAATATTATTTTTGTATAGGAAATGATAATGAAACATGGCCAAAGCAAATTGATCCAGATCCCCAACATAGGGTAGATGTTTTGACATCTCATAGTCCTGACTCCAGAATACCACCAAACAAAAACAAAAAATGAAAAGTTATGACCTGGACATAAAAAAGATCACTTTACAAATTGTAAGATATTGCATCAATTGTTTTACTAATATATAGGCTATCATGGTCTCACCTCTGTGACACCATGCTGCAAAGGAAAATTTAGCCATATTCAATAACAAAGCCAATGTAAGCAGATTGCTTAAAATCTCAGAATGATTCTTTTGTGGAAAGATTCCCTCAAACTGGTCTGTAGACATTTCCTGGGAATCTCTTTAATCTCCTTTATTTTCTCTTCCAGTCAAGAATTTTTGAGAAACAAAAAGCAATGAAGACTGAACCTTACAAGCTCTGACGTTATACTGGAAAGACCCTTGAAAAGAAGTTGGTTATAACAACCAATGAATTATCTACAACAAACAGAAATAAATCACTTGAATTCTCACAATTATTTTAATTATGACATATTTTCTCAGTTTCAAAATAGATGGTATATTATCTCCAAATATAGACTGTGTTTTTATCATATTTCTTTAAATAAACAAAAATGTTAGTTCTTAATGTCATATCCATTGTGTTTTATTTTCTGAAATTAAGTACAAAACTCTCAAGTATTTTATAAAGGATAATTTTATTAAAAAATTTAAAGCAACAATAATTGAGAATTAGAAAATTCCTTAACAGGCTGGGCATGGGGTACACACCTGTAATGGAGGTGAAAGCAGGAGGATCTCAAGTTTGAGGCCAGTTGGGGTAAGACCTTGTTTAAAGAAATAAAAGATCTAAATAATAAATGATCAAAATGAAAAGAGCTGTGGTTGTAACTCAGTGGTAGAGTGCTGGCCTGACATGTACAAAGTCCTGGGCTCAATTTTATAATTTTTTTTAAATGAAAAAAAATTCTCTAACAGATTTTTGCTGAGATTAACAATGGCAAAAATTGAGATGTTAAAATCCTAGAACAATCAGTTTTGTTAGATAACAATTTATACCAAAACTAATATCATAGATCTTCAGCATGAAAATCTTTCTTTCTTCTCAGGGTTTGATAATAAACTCTCTGGTAGTTTTTGAAGAGAAACACTTAAAAATGTCACTTGTGGTAAAGAAAAATTGATTTAAAACCTATATTTTTGATAGAATAGTAATTTGAGGAATTCAGTGAATTGAAAAATATTAAGAAAAATTATATCCTTTTTGGATCCATGTTATAAATGTTATTTAAATCTTGACCAAACCTGAACTCTATAAGATGTCTTGTTTTTGTTCTAATTGTAAATACTTAAAAAAAAATATGTGTGGAGGTAGAGCAAGGAGTGAAATGGAGTGATTTGTTACTGGTAAATTCCCAAAATGCATGACTCAGTAGCACACAACCAGCCCAATCTGTACTAATTTTACAAACATAAGGCCTGCTGATAAATATGGCATGTATAAAACTCAATAATAAATTGAAAGATTTCAAAACAATAATTTTGTCATTTCCCTGCATCATTCCTTATCTTCGCTTTCTTCCAATGTTTTATTTATTCCAGTAAAATGGATAGAATTTCCTTATCCTTTCTTGGGCTTGTGATTTTTTTTTTACAAGTTATTAAAACACGGTTAAACAGATAAGGGAAAAATTGCTTAATCTGGACAATTTGGCAATATTAAATAGCACTAATGTAGATATATTTAAAGTATATAGAAATAACATTTTTGTTTCTTATGACAAGATCCTTTACCTAAGGATAATCAACCTGAGGTCATAATGTTTTATTACTGTTTTGTCTTAGATATGTGTGTGTATGTGTGTGTGTGTGTGTGTGTGTGTGTGTTTATTAAGGTTTAGCTCTGGTGGGGAGTTGGGAGGGTTGAGGATATATTTCTTCTCCCTAACTCCCCTAAAAAGAGATAATTAGTAATAGGCAGAATTTTTTTGTTGTTGTTATTTTTGGGTTCCTACTTTAGTAAGCTTTTCTTTTTCTTCTAATGGATAAATAGTTTAAAAATTTGGAATAACCTACTCTTCTTTTCTCACTCTGCCTCAATAGGCAATTATTTTCTGTCATTTGATTAACTATATGAAGTTTACATATAGATGAACTATTTTACTTTTAAAAGGTAAAATCTGCAATGTTGTATTTGAGATTGAGTTTTATAGTTTTTCAGTCATTTTCCAGGTATCATTCTCAGAAAGTAATTGATAGTTAAGATAATTAGAACTGAAGGCATCATTCTTTTCAAAAAGAATACCATTTCCAAACTGCCTGGGTTTAAGCCGGAAGAACAGAAACCAGACCAATATGGGGCCAAGTTTGGCTGACTCAATATAACAACATTAGATGTGATGGTGTTGGCATAATGACATCATCACTCTCTTGGGACCAATTTTCTGGAGTGCAGGTGGCAGGGCTAGACTGATCTCATCGGAAAATAGCTAACCCATACAAAACAACTTTTTCAGGGTCTAGAGCTGCTTTTCTTGTCCATCCCCATTGCTAGAGTAAGGATCTATGCAAGTGGCATTTTAAGGTTGTCTAAGACTTAGAGGAAATCTAGGACCAAATCTCTTACTTGACCTTGAAGATATCTATTCAGCTGTTAATTAAAACTTTAAATACCAATTAGACCAAGAGATTCTGGAAAAGCCTTACAATCCATATGTGTCTTTCACTGTCAGTTTTGTCATCTAGTATCCTTCCTCTGGACTATGTACTATGAAAATTTAATGATATAAAGAGTTAAGATTTGGAAAGAATTATATAAAGAAAATTAATCAGATATTTTCTTATCTATCTGACTTTACCCTATTTGATAAATATATAAATTATAAATATATATATATATATATATATATATATATATAATTTAAAT
>NW_026000037.1:34889701-34896738 GCF_001458135.2 Marmota marmota marmota
CCTTGAATCTGTAATAAGTTAAAAAATTGGTAATATATACAATGATATACAATATTTTATTTTTATTTTTCTCATGTACATGTTTGGTAGATAGCTCTGGCTATCAATTTAAATATTAAATTTGTAGTGGGACCACTCGGTACTCCAGTATGTTGCTTAATCTTTATGAAAGAAACCAGAAAAATTAAATTGATATTCCCACAAACATATTGATCTTTACTTTTACTAAGCAAATCATAGAAAATTTCAGATGTAACTGGGTAATAAATTAACTGCCACACAAAAAGCATTCAAAAAATTATCCTATCAGGGAAATTCTACTATTCAGTTTCATTAATTATATCTTCATTAGTCTTCTGGAAATGTCACTTACATTATGCTACAAACATCTTTGTATCACTCTTGGAAACTTACCATAGTATATAGAATATATTCAATGGGAATTTTTTAAATCAATACATGATTAGACTCGAACTTCTTAGAATATAATTATCAATATTTAAATCAATTCATCAAATATCTTTTTTTTCTTTCAAAAATATTATTTAGCTGATAAAACAGATCAATTGCATATCCTGGAATTTTTTAAAAATGCTCAATATTTAATAATGATAGCATAGATGTAGTCTAATGGCCCATTAGCAGACTTGTGAAAAACTATTATAAATTTTATTAGAAAATCATTTAAAATAACAAAATCACTATTTATCTGATTAGAATATTTCTATAACTTGAGAGCAGATGAAAATTTAAATCAAGAATAAAAGTTCAGGTATATACATGCACATCATTTAATTTCAGTGAACTTGGTATGAATTTAGGAAATAATCAGGAAAATTATTAAATTGTTTAGGACAGATGGAAAGATGCTAAGCCATCAATTTGTTAGGACTCTTTTATGAATTGGCATATACTTAATTTTTGAAATCGACCCCATTAAAGTATAATAAGCATATAACAAAATGAACTTAAGCATATTGAGAACATATGTACCTAGGTAACCACACCACAATCAGAATAGAGTAAGTTCATCAATCCACAAAGTTCCTTTGTGTCACAAACTATTCAATCCTCGGGCACAATTAACTCTAGGAGACCACCAATTTGCTTTCTGTTACCCCACTTTTGTTGCTTCATCTACAATAGTGTTCATATATACAATATGTACTCTATTGTTTAGCTGATTGCGCTCAATAGCCATGTTGTGCTGTGTCTCAGTAGTTCTCTCCTTGTGTTGCAGTGAATTCTGTTGTATTATATCCTACGCTTGCCACAATTTGATATGCATAGGCCTGTTGATGGACATTTGGGCTGTACCCAGTTTCTGACAACTTTAAACAAAGCTTCTTTGCATTTTCAGCTATGCATATGTGGTGGGAGCATATTTTAATTGAGTTTAGCTAACTAAGTAGAAGTGGGCTTGCTAGTTCAGATGAAAAGAATATGTTTGATTTCATAGGAATTGGGCAAATAGTTCTCCAGAAGGGATGAGCTTTTTGTTCACACATTGATTTTATCAGGGATGTATGAAGTTTTCAGTTGTTTCATATCTTTAATATTATTTGGTTTCAGGATTTTAAGTTTGTTTTGTTTTATTTGGTAGTTTATCTTTGGCATTATTCTGGGTACTTAATGTTTTTCATTTGGTTTTAATTAGTTCTTCTCTGATGTCAGATGATATGGAGAATATTCCCTTGTGTTTGTTGGCTATTTGTGTCTTTCATTTTGTGAAGTGTTACTTCTCATCACTGGACCTTTTATTTTATTCAGAGTTTTGGTTATTTTGCAAGGTGGACCTTTTAATTATAGAATTATTTCTCTTCTTTATACATTTTAAATACAAATTTTTGTTATATATATATATATATATATATATACACACACACACACACACACACACACACATACATATTGATCCATACTTTCTACCAGAATTCCATAATCTTGCATTTAATTCTCTGAATTTGAGGGTATTCTTTCTGTTTTGGAGAAGAAAAGTTGAGGATTTCTTAATTTCACTTGAATAGTCAGTTTCTAGCTCCATATGTTGCAGAGACCACATTTCCTTCATTGAATTACCTGGGTATCACTTTAGGAATCAATTGACATGAAGATATTCTGTTTGCTTGATGAATATTCAGTGTCAATATCACACAGTTTCCATCACCTTAATTTTTACTTATTTCTTTACATTAGATTGTATATATATCTTCCCATTTTTTTCCTATTTTCAGGACTGTTTTGGCTGTTCTATATTCTTTGCCTTTAGAATCAGCTTTTCAATTTACACACACACAAACACACATACACACACATGCACGGACATGCACGTATTGCCTGTTGTGATTTTTATTGTATTTGAATTGAATCACTAGAGCGATTTTGAGAGAGTTGACACCTAAACATTTATTCTTCCAGTTTATAAACATTCACCTCTTTGATAACTTAGGGGTTATGGATTTTCATAGATTTTGCTACATTTACCCCTAGTTTTTTTTTATATTTTGGATATTTTATTTGAAATTTTAAAAATATTTTTCTAATTCTTTATTGTCTTTTTTACACAAATAAATTCATTTTTAACTACTCACTTTGCATTCTGTGAATTCATTAAGTTGTTAGATCTATGTTACTTTCTAGATTCCCAGAATTTTAAATTCATGAGATCATGTCTCCTTCAATAATATAATTTTAAAAATAAGTTTTTCCATTCCCATGTGTATGCTTTTCATTTCTTTTTCTTGTCTTAATGCATAGAATAAGACCTCTAGTACCAAAGTCAATAAAAGTAGGAAGAGGAATCTTTCTTGTCTCAGTACAATCTTAGATAATAATATTTAGTTCTGTACTCTTAATCTGCATGACATAAATTCTATTAAATTTGTTGAAATATTTTTATGAAATACCATATAAATTATTTTGGTGAATGTTGTACATGCACTTGAAAATCAGGAATTTTACTGTCAATGTAGAATTCATGGTGTTCTATAAATATCTATTAACTCAAGTGGTATTTTTTAAAAAAAATATCACTCATATCTTTTTATATCCTTGCTGAGTTTCTTGTTTATGTTAAAACTAAATACTGAGCATTAAAATATTCAAATATAATTACTTACTTTTTTATTTACATTGTTTGTTGTGTTATTTATTTATAACCCTGTTAATAGGTGTATACATTTATGATTGTGGCAAATCTTTGTATCTCTAGTACTAGTCCTCATCCTGAAGTTTACTCTACATAATACTAATATAGGCACTTCAACTTTTATATTAGTAGAGTTTGAACACTATATCTTTTCCCATTCTTATTCAGTTAACTTCTCAGTTTTTACATGATTAAAATGTGTATATTTTAAATAACATACATGTAGTTATTGAATTTTTTTCCCAGCATTACAATCTCAGTCTTCAATGTCAATGCTTAGACCATTTACATTTAATGCAATGATTGTATCAAACCTGTAATTGGGGATTAGTGGTATTTTAAACTTACCATGATTTTATTTGTTTTCTAGTTAACCCATGTGCACATTCTTCCTGTTTTCCTCATTTTACCTTTATTTTTGGTTGAATTTATGTGTATTTTTTAAGGTGATACATCATGTCATTTATTTATTTATTTATTTAATTTATTCTAACTAGTTATACATGACAGCAGAGAGCATTTAAATTCATCATACACAAATGGAGCACAGCTTTTCATTTCTCTGGTTGTACACGATGTAGAGTTGCACCATAAGTACAGTCATACATGTACCTAGGGTAATGATGTTTGTTTCATTCCACCATCTTTTCTGCCCCCATGTCCTCTCCTCACCACTCCTTCCCCTTTGCCCAATCAAAGTTTCTCCATTCTCCCTACTCTCCCCCAACTCCACACTGTCACAGATCAGCATCCACTTATCAGAGAAAACATTTGGCCTTTGGTTTTTCAGGATTGGCTTCCCTTGCTAAGCATGATATTCTCCAACTCCATCCATTTACCTGCAAATGCCATAATTTTATTCTCTTTTAAAGCTGAGTAATATTCCATTGTGTATATGTTTCACAGTTTCTTTATCCATTCATCTGTTGAAGAGCATCTAGGTTGGTACCACAGTATATTGGTGTGGTTGTGTCACTATAGTATGCTGTTTTCAAGTCCTTTGGGTATAGACCAGGGAGAGGGATAGCTGGGTCAAATGGTGGTTCCATTCCAAGTTTTCTAAGAAAAACTGTTTTTCATAGTGGTTGCACCAATTTTCAGTGCCACAAGCAAAGTATGAGTGTATCTTTTTTTCCACATTCTCGCCAACAATTATTTTTGCTTTTATTCTTGGTAATTGCCATTCTGACTAGAGCGAGATGAAATCTGAGAGTGGTTTTGATTTACATTTCTCTAAATACTAGAGAAGTTGAACATTTTTTTTTCCTCAAATATTTGTGGATTGACTGCATATCTTCTTCTGATAAATGTCTGTTCAGTTCCTTAGCCCATTTATTGATTGTGCTATTATTTTTATGGTGTTAAGTTTTTTGAGTTCTTTATATATTCTGGAGATTATCTGATGTGTGCGTAGTAAAGAGGTTTTCTCACTTTGTGGGCACTCTCTTCACATTATTGATTGTTTCCTTTGCTGAGAAGAAGCTTTTTAGTTGGAATCCATCTTATTCATTAATTCTTGATTTTATTTCTTGCATTTTAGAAGTTTGGTTAAGGAAGTCAGGACATAATCTGACATAATAAGATTTGAGCCTACTTTTTCTTCTGTTAGGTGACGGTTCTCTGGACTAATTCCTAGGTCATTGATGCACTTTGAGTTGAGTTTTGTGCATGGTGACAGATAGTGGTTTAATTTCATTTTGCTGCATATGGATTTCCAATTTTTCCAGCACCACTTGTTGAAGAGGCTTTTTTTCACCAATGTATTTTTTCAGAGTTTTTATCTAGAGTGAGATAACTGTATTTAAGTGGGTTTGTCTCTGTGTCTTCTATTCTGTATCATTGGTCTACATGTCTAGTTTGGTGCCAATTCCATGCAGGTTTTGTTACTATAGCTCTGTAGTATAGCTTAATGTCTGGTATTGTGATGCCTCCTGCTTCATTCTTCTTGTTAAGGATTACTTTGGCTATTCTGGATCTCTTATTTTTCCACACAAATTTCATGATTGCTTTTTCAATATCTATGAGGAATGTTGTTGGTATTTTAATTGAAATTGCATTAAATCTGTATAACACTTTTGGTAGTATGGCCATTTTGGCAATATTAATTCTTCCTATCCAAGAATATGGGAAATCTTTCCATCTTCTGAGGTCTTCTTCAATGTCTTTCTTTGATGTTCTATAGTTTTAATTGTATAGGTCTTTCACCTCTTTTGTTAGATTTATTCCCAAGTATTTTATTTTATTAAGGTTATTGTGAATGGGATAGTTTTCCTCATTTCCCTATCTAAGGATTCATCACTGATCTATACAAATGTATTTGATTTATGGGCATTGATTTTATATCCTGATATTGATTGAATATTTATATGATTGTATTTTATCTGCAATGTTGGTTTATTAGATTTATTCCTTTGCATCATTTCCCTAGTTATCACTTAGTTGAATTTGGTATGTATCTTAAACTCATTGTAGTTTACCAAAGTATAGTATTATTATGATTCATGTGGAGATGGGCCCATCTCCTCTTTGTTATTTTCCTGTTTTTATATGTTTTTATAAATTTCACAATATTGTTATTATTTTTTGCTTTAAATGTTTATTTTTAAAGCACATTTTGTTTTAAAAATATTTTCATTTTTCTAAATATTTTCCCTGAACTTGATAAGATTGTGTCAGTGGTGCAATGTTTGATATGTGACAAATCAGTCAAAATTGTAATAATATTAAAGTTTTACCATCCCATTCTGTTATCAGTTGGATATATCAGACTTATGTGTATGAGAGTAATATGCATAAATGTGTAATATAACTGTATGATTTCAACATTTTTCTGTAGTTTTGTCCATTCATGAAATTCTGTTTTGGAAGTACATATTTAGATTATTTTGATTTACTGATGAAACAATTCTGATACCAATACAGCTACAACAGTTTTCTTGTAGTTAATATTTCACAGATATATCTGCTGTACTTTAAGTCTTTTTGTTATTTTAATATGAACTGTATGTTTTTTTTTTAAATAAATGTGACAAATATTGCCATTTTAAATTAATGTGTTTGTGATATAGTAACATTTATATTTGATTTGGAACATTCTATAACTTTAAATATTGCTTGCTTCATTTATTTATTTATTTATTTTTGGTACTTTAGGATTGATGATATTCTTCTTGTTATTTTCTCATTCTCCTTTTTTCCTGTTCTATTGTTCTTTGGTTACACTTTTTTTTTTTTTTTTTAACAGATAATCTCAACGGGTGAATTGAACTAAAATAATCCTAGAGCTAAAATTTTTATTCTAATCTCAAATGATATTTTAAAAAATATCCCGTTTGTAAAATACACTATTAGTGGTCTTTATATTATTAAGATTCAGCATTTTTATTTTTAATTTTTTTAAATCTGTAGAAAGTAGACAACATTAATATTGTTTTATATAGTGAATGTTTGTTCAGAGATTTAGAGATATAGTATTTATCACAGTCTTAGCTCATCATATCTTCCTATTTTTCTAACATTCCTTCATAAATTCTTCATGTTTTTGTTGTTTTTTATTTGTCCTCTATGTTATTTTGTTTACAAATTCTTAAAATGAAAGTAATCTGGGGCTCTTTCGCTTCGCTCCGGGCGGAGAAGCTGAATGTGTAATCAGCAGTGGATTGTAAGTACCCGAGGCAAAGAAAGCTCAGTGCGCCCCGCCCTTTTTTTTTTTTTTTTTTTGAATATTTTTTATACAGGGAGAGTTTGTGGATTGGGATTGTTGGCGGGGCTGTGGTTTCTGTGCCGAAAATCCACTCCGCGGGAGCCGCCATTTGCTTTCTGCTTGCTGTCTTGGTGGCTCTGTATACACTGTCTGGCAGCCGCACCTAGAGGTTGGAGCTGGGCTGCG
>NW_026000037.1:34902383-34934038 GCF_001458135.2 Marmota marmota marmota
ATATAAAATGTGTATATGTATATATTTACACACACATACATATACACAATCTTTTGTTTATTTATTTTTAAATCTAGGGTTTTAGATAGTGCTCTGTGGAAGGAGTTTCTCTACAGTTTGCTTTTTATGCAGGAAATAGAAGTCCAGGACTCTAAAACATGTATTTAATGTTGAGGTGAATGTTGTCATCTTGATATTTTAAAAATCCATTTTTGACAACAACATGGTAATAGATATCTGTTGTCTGAATCAAAATGTGACAGCAAACATTTATTT
The DNA here is from genome assembly GCF_001458135.2 of Marmota marmota marmota. NCBI lineage: Eukaryota > Metazoa > Chordata > Mammalia > Rodentia > Sciuridae > Marmota > Marmota marmota. The sequence goes on from NW_026000037.1 coordinate 34,902,660, forward strand.
AATATTACTTAAATATATGATATTAAAAATACAATTGATGAGAATTGGATGCATTTTTTCTCATTAAAATTTAAGAACTTTTATATAAGAAATCTTCCCAAAGCAATATTTTTCAAAAATCCTAGAAACAGATTATTATTGAAATATTTATTTATATCAAACATAAAATAATCACTAACATTCTAATTAAGATCTAATGTTAATAAAAAATGTATGTTTTTATTTTATTTTTAAAAAGTAGTCTCAGGATATTTCATTAAATTATTTGTTCTTTTTTCCTATTTTCTATCATTCTCTTTTCTTTGCATGTTTATATATGCATTAAATTTGCAAATAACAAAATATTTCACCCTTCAATGGAAAGAATGTTAAATTTCATATTACTATTGACTGATATACACTAACATAGAAGTTGTACATAATAATGGGCTAACATATAATGTTTAATTCATGTATATTGTGCATTGTTTAAATAAGTTTTAAACTAACCATAGTGGCACTTGCCTGTAATCTTAGTGGTTTGGGAAGCTGAGCCCCATCTCAACTACTTAGACTCTCAGAAACATATTGAAACTCTTTCTCAAAACAAAACAAAAAGTTTTGGGGGTGTTTCTCAGTAGTGAAGCATCTCCTGGGTCAATATCAATATCCAATACCAAAAAAAAAAAAAAAGAAAAGAAAAGAAAGAATAAAAAATCAGATTAAATATACTTAACTCTTCAAATATTTATCATTTCTTTGTAGTGGATTATCTCAAATTCCCTTATTGCAGCTTTTCAAAATACACAGTGTGTAATTATAATCTAAAGTTACCACACTGTACAACAGTCCTCTAGATCTTTTGTGTCTAAGTTCTCATTGATCAAACTTCCATCATTCCTCTCCTGTTATTGTCCCCAACCTCTTATAACCAGGATTCTACACTGTGACATTAATTTTTAGATTCCACATATAACTGAATTCATACAGTACTGAAATACTGCTAAACTCAATTGAGTTTGAAATCCCCTTCTTTGACTTCTAAGCTTGGAGTGTTCCTACTACTTTCCATTATAATTGACTTAAATTCTAGTAAGGGTAGAAAAGTGGGAGGGCTTTCTCTACTGCATATCTTTAAGTGACAGAGGCACAGGAAACAGAAACCTCTTTCAGTTATCCTTGTCTGTAAGATCAGATAAGAAAAAAAACTCTATGAATTGATTGTGTCAAACTCAGAACTTGTTTTGCTTTAAAATATCATATTCTCACTCTTTGAATTCTGTTGGTTAATATTTTAGATTCTATTTTTGCTGTTAGATACATGCAAAACACAAAGATATGCATCAAACACATGTGCCATTATTTTTATTAAACTTTTTGGAGTAAATTTTCCAATAACATTTTATATAAACACTTGTTCATAAACTTTTTAACTTATAATAATTAATTTATAAAAAAGCTTACAAGACATTGTATCATTTTTATCTTAGTTTTTATTTATTTTTTATTTTATTTTTTTTAGTTGTACACAATACTTTTGTTTATTTATCTTTATGTGGTGCTAAGGATCAAACCCAGGGCCTCCATGGGCTAGGCGAGTGTTCTACCACTGAGCCACAACTCCAGCCCTTATCTTAGTTTTTAATCATAGATTTCATCTTTCATTTCAGAAAGTTTTCTTGTCATGACATACAAATATTAATATTCAGAAAAATATTGATAGAATATAATTAGTATAATATATTATATTGTATTAATATTTTATGAATTCTGTATATAGTCATAGGTCTATATTCAGTATATAGTCATAGATCATGCAGGGCCTAAAACTGTTATTTTCTTAAATAGGACTGAATCTAATGAAACTCCTTTTTTCTTAAGGAGATTAGGCCAGTTTTCTCACAGAGTTCCCTCTCCTCAGTGTGTTTGCTTTTTGCTTACTTTTGTTTGATTTATTTTTCTTTGAAATTCTATAATATAGCAGGAATAACACAATTGTTCTGTAGTCTTCTTAGCTTTTCTGTACCCCAATCTTTTAACTCACCTTTTAAACTGTTAGTCAAACTAACCAAAAGAGAGTGAGAAGAAGTAAACCAAGAAGATCAAAGATCAAAAATGTGGTATCACCCCAGACTCTTCTGAAATCTAGAGGATTATCAGAACCTATTTTGAAAATTCATACTTCAATAAACTGGATAATCTGGATGACATTGACAAATTTCTAGACATATATGACTTGCCCAAATAGAATCAGGAAGATATAGGAAACCTTAACAGATGAATATCAAGTAATGAAATTTAAACAACAATTAAAAACTTCCAAACAAACACACCAAACCCACTAATGGATTTTCAGCTGAGTTCTAAGTACCTTTAGAGCAGAACTAACACCAGTCTTTTTAAAATTATTCTACAAAATTGAAAGGAAGAGAACACTCCAAATAATTCTTATGTAGTTTGAATAACCCTGATACCAAAATCAGACAAAGATTCATCATGGAAAGAAAACTAGGGACCAATATGATGAACATAATATGCAAAAATCCTTAATAAAATACTAGAAAATCACATTATAAAACTTATCAAGAAGATAATACACCATGATCAAGTTGGTTTCATTCCAGGGATGAAATATTGGTTCAACATATAAAAATCAAAAAATGTAATTCATTACTTAAACAGAATTAAGAACAAAAGTCACATGATCATCTCAATAGATGCACAAAAGGCCTTTTGTATAATCCAACACTCATTTATGTTTAAAATGCTGGAGAAGCTAGGGATCCAAGGAAATTACCTCAACAACAAAAAGACCATTTATGACAAGCCTCAAATCAACATCATACTGAATAGAGAAAATTTAAATGCATTCCTACTAAATGTAGAACAATACAGAGCTGCCCACTCTGACCACTCCTACTCAATGGAGTACTGGAAACATTAGCCAGAGCAATCAAGCAAGAAAGGAGAATCAAAAGGCTACAAATAAGAACAAAAGTACTCAAATTATTTCGTTTTGCTGATGACATGATCCTGCATCTAGAAGATCCAAAAACCCCACCAGATTAATTCTACAGCTTATATCTGAATAAAAAAAAATTCAGGATACAAGATCAATAGACATATGTTGATAACTTTCTTGTACTATAACAGTGATTCAGCTAAGGAAGAATTCAAGAAAACCATCCCATTCACAATAACCATAAACACACACATACAGGCAAAGAAAAAATACTTGAGAAATAATCTAAGCAAGGATATAAAAGAGCCCTACAATGAAAATTATAGAATTTTGAAGAAACAGATTTTAGAAGATGGAAAGACATCCCATGTTCTTGGACAGGCAGAATTAATATTGTTGAAATGGCCATACTACCATAAGCAATATATGGATTCAATGCAATTCCCATCAAAATACTAATGACATTCTTCACACAATTAGAAAAAAGTCCCGTTTTTATTTTTTTAAATTATTTATTCTAATTTATTATACATGATGGCAGAATGCAATTCATTTCATATTACACATATAGAAAGCAATTTTTCAAGTCACTTATTGTACACAAAGTATTTTCACACCATTTGTGTCTTCATAATGTACTTAGGGTAATGAAGTCTAACTCATTTCACCATCATTCCTACCCCCTTTCCCTTTCCCCTCCCTACCCTTTCCCCTATCTAAAGTTCCTCCATTCCTCCCATGCCCCTGCCCATCGCCATTATTAGTCTGCAGTCCTCATATCAAATAAAACATTGGCCTTTGTTTTTGGGGGATTGGTTTACTTCACTTAGCATTATATTCTCCAACTCCATCCATTTACCTGTAAATGCCATGATTTTATTCTCTTTTAATGCTGAGTAATGTTCCATTGTGTATACATATACCAAAGTTTCCCTATGCATTCATCAACTGAAGGTTGGTTCCACAATTTAGCTATTGTGAATTGTGCTTCTATAAACATTGATGTGGCTGCGTCCCTGTAGTATGCTGTTTTTAAGTCCTTTGGGTATAAACTGAGGAGTGGGATAGCTCAGTTAAATGATGGTCCCATTCCAAGTTTTCCAATACTGCTTTCCAAATTGGCTGCACCAACTTGCAGTCCCACCAGCAATGTATAAGTTGTGCCTTTAGAAAAAAAAATTCTTAAATTCATTTGGAAAAATATATGACCCAGCACAGCCAAAGCTAGGCTAAGCAAAATATATGTGAAACAGGAGGCATACTAATGCCTGATCTGAACTTATACTACAAAGCTGTAGTTCAAAAAAAATAATTTTAAAATAAAATAAAAACATGGAAGCATGGTATTAGCATCAACAAAATAGACATGAAGACCAATGGAATAAAACAAAAAGTACAGAGATGAATCCATAAATTAATAGCCATCTGATATTTGACAAAGATACCCAAAATATATCTTGAACAGATAGCCTTATTAACAAATGGAGCTGGGAAAACTGGATAGCTATATGTAGAAAAATTAAATTAGAACCTATCTCTCACCAAGCACAAAACTCAAATTGACATTGATCAAGTAGCTAGGAATTAGACCACAAACTTTATAACTGCTGAAAGAAAACATAGGGTCAATAGTCTATCATGTAGGTGCTGGCACTGACTTTCCCAACAAGACTCTCAAAGTGCACAAAATAAAACCAAGAATCAATAAGTGAGATGACATTAAACTAAAAAGCTTCTGCACAGCAAAGGAAATGATTAAGAACATGAAGACAGAGTCTTTAGAATGGTAGAAAATCTTGGCCAGCTACTTCTCTAGGGATTAATATCATGCAATTAAAAAAAAAAAAAAACTTAACACCAAAACCAACCAAACAAATAACCCACAATAAACATGGAAAAGAACTCAATAGAAACTTCTCAAAACAAGAAACACAAAAGGTCAATAAATATATTAAAAAGCTCAACATCTCTAGCAATCAGATAAATGCAAATCAAAACTACACTAAGATTTCATCTCATCCCTGTCAGAATTGCAATGATCCATAATATAAGCAACATTAACGGTTGGCAAGGTGGTGGGGAAAATGTGCACTTGTACATTGTTGGGGGTCTGCAAACTAGTAAAACCTCTCTGGAAAGCAGGATTGAGATTCCTCAAAAAAATTGAAATGGAACCATCATATGATTCAGCTATCCCAATTCTGGATATTTTCCCAAAATATCTCAAATTGGCACACTAAAGTGACACAGCCAAATCAATATATATAGCAATGGAATCACAATAATGAAATTACAAAATGAACCCAGATGCCCATCAATAGATGAACAGCTTAAGAAATGTCATATATATGTGTGTGTGTGTGTGTGTGTGTATCTCTATCTATCTATCTATATAGATAGATAGATAGATATACACACACATATCTATTTATGAATGGCTTAAGAAATGTCATATATCTGTGTATATATATATATATATATATATACACGCACGTATACGATATATATATATTATATTAATGCACACAGACACACAATCATAATGGAGTTCTAGTCAGCCATAAACAAAATAAAATTATAGCACTTCCTGGTAAGTGGATAGAAATGGAGAAAACCATGCTAAGTGAAATTAGCCAAACTCAGAAACTCAAAAGTGGAATGTTTTCTCCCATATTTGGAAGATGGAGTAAAATAAAGATAATGGGGAAAGAAGGATAAGATAGAATAAAGAATCAATCAAATACCAATTTATAGATGAACAAAAGAAAGTCTAGTAGAAAATGATAAATAGGAGAGGGGAGTGAGAACCAAAGGCAAAAGCAGAAGGGAAAAGAGATCATGAGCCAAATTTGATTTCTATGTATGCCTGAGTTTGTTGAGATGAACTCAATGACTGTGTATATCCATAAAGCTCTAATAAATAAATAGATAGATAGATAGATAGATAACTAAATAAATAACTGAAGTTACTGAGTTTGTATTTTATTTTCTACTTTTCTGTCTCTAAAAGTATACTGCCATATAGTGTCAACACACGTGTTCATACATTATGATCAGTTTGGAAGTAATTTATTGAAAAGAAAAAAATTTATTTGGGGCTATTTAATGCATATGGCATTTTAGAAATAATGAAATGGATTGATTAGTGTGAAAAATTACTGTTAAAATTTGTTATGATCATTAAATCTATCATCACTAAACTACCTCTAAAGGCATATTATACATGAACTTATCCTAATTTTTACTTCAAAAATATTCTTTTTAGTAATTTTAAAATCATTTTTTAAAAGAATCAAGAAATAATATACCCAACTAAAATTAACCAGGGTCATTAGTATCACTTAAGAATGAACTCTAAATAGAGTTACTGATGCAAGTAGCATTTTCAACTTAAAATATTCAACATAGTTCTTGAAACACTGGCCAGAGCAATTAGACAGATGAAAGAAATTAAAAGACTAACTATAGGAAAAGAAGAACTTAAACTAGCACTATTTTTTGATGATATGATTCTATTACTAGAAGACCCAAATAACTCTACCAAAAAACTTCTAGAACTAGTAAATGAATTCAACAAAGTGGCAAGATATAAAATAAACACCCATAAATCAAAGGTATTTCTGTATATCAGTGACAAATCCTCTGAAAAGGAAATGAGGAAAACTACCCCATTCACAATATCCTCAAAAAAAAATACTTGGGAATCAATCTAACTAAAGAGGTGAAAGATCTTTACAATGAAAACTATAGAACTCTAAAAGAGAGAAATAGAAGAAGACCTTAGAAGATGGAAATATCTACCTTGCTCATAGATAGGCAGAATTAATATTATTAAAATGACTGTACTACCAAAAGCATTATACAGGTTCAATGCAATTCTGATCAAAATCTCAATGACATTCCTTATAGAAAAGGCAATCATGAAATTCATCTGGAAAAATAAGAGAACCAGAATAGCTAAAGCAATTCTAAGCAGAAAAAGTGAAACAGGTGGTATTGCTATACCAGACCTTAAACTATACAACAGAGCAGTAGTAACAAAAACAGCATGGTACTGGCACCAAAACTGGCTAGTTCACCAATGGTACAGAATAGAGGACACAGAGACTAACCCACAAAATTAAAATTTACAATCTTTCAACTTATTAATGAAATCATTTTGTTCCTAAATCATATAAAATATAGTTAGGACCTTAATAGAAGAACTATTCTCAGGAGAAGTTTTCATGTGGGGCATCCTCAAAGTATTTGACCAAAAGGGCATTGGAAGTTAGCAGGTTATTGTGTTTTTTTTTTTTAATTTTTAATTTACTTTTTGCCAGCTAATTTGTGTCATGTCACATATAAAGTACAGTTTAGGTTAGACAAACCTTAGAATTAAGTTTTTAAATAATGTTTCTAGATTTTAAAACCATTTTCAAAAGGACACATTCAAAATTCTTTAGTAATGACACTATTCACCTATAGAATTTAGTTTTCTGAAAGCTAGAAGTTCTTTGGATGACTATGTTTTGTTTGTTTTCTTGAAATAAATGACCAATATAATCCTTATATTTTCACCTGAAGTCTTAATAGATAAACATCATATGACAAAAGGTTTAAAAGTTGTCTTTTAAATCCATTCCCTAAACTTTTTACCTTGAATTAATTTTAGATTTAAAGAATAGTTATGGGAATAGTAAAGCATTCTTGTACAAATTTTACTCAGTTTCTCAGTGTTGCAATTTTATAACCAGAGTAGAGTCATCAAAATTTTGACCTTGATATCTGTACAATACTGCTGATGAAATTATTTGTCCTATTTAGATTTCCAAGTTTTCCATATGGTGGAACTAAAATTAGCCAGGGTCATTAATATCACTGTTTCAAAAATCCAACTAGAAATCAAGCCCACATTTAGTTGTCACGTCAAGACCTCTCTGATCTGAAAGTGCAGTGGTTTTTCACAGCCTTGACAACTGAAAGAGAAGTGGCTATGTATTTTGTGTAAGGTCCTCAACTTGGAATTTTCTAATGTTATCTCACGGATAGACTAGAGTAAAAGATATTAGTTAAGAATTTGTACCTACTATCAACATGACTTATTATTGATACTTGGATAAGATGTTTTCTTGCCAGGTTGGTCCATTGTAAATTGACAAGGATTCATTTTCACAATCTAAGAATTTTGATAGCAGTATTTGAACAGTCATAAAATAATATAGGAAGTCTTTCATCTTTAAAAAATTTCTATTGGAGGTTGTGTACAATTGCTGTTATTTCTTCATTGGTAGAGTTTACAATAATATCATCTGAGCACAAACTTTATTTTTTAGAATATTTTAAACAATAATATTTAATAAATAGAACTATTTATGTTTTCTATTTTCCTTGAGTGAGGTTTCTGTACTTTGTGTCACTCAGGGTACTGTAATATTTTATCTAAATCGTTGAATTAATGACAATGAAATTGTTCATAATGTTCCCTCAAAACACTTTTGGTATTTTGTCTAAATATTTATGCTCTTTGATTTTAATATTGAAAATTTGAATCTACCTTAATTTTCTTATGAATCCATGTTTTTAGAGATTTAACTGTTTCACTGATCTTGCCAAGGTACAAACATTTAAATTTATTGATTATTGTTTTTCTATTTCAAATTTCATTGATTTTTCATTCTAAGCCATTATTTCTTCTTATTATTTTTAGAAATAGTTTTCTTATTTCTATCTTCTTAAAGTGATGCTTAGATTATTGATATTGACCTTCCCTTGTTTCCCATGAAATTATTAACATATGTATATGTGTATGTATGTATGTATGTGTATATGTATGTATGTATGTGTGTATATATATATATATATCCCTTACGCTTTAGCTATACTTCTAAAATTTAATGCTTTATTTGCTTTGGTTTCCTCTTTGCTTTATGGGTTTCTGCTTCAGCTTTCTGAGCCACTGGGATTACAGGTGTGCACCACCATGCTCAGCTACTTATCTTTTGTTTTACTGTATGCAAAATATTAAATTGGAACAATTCAGAAATCTTTGGATTCATATTGAAGGATTTTTAGAATAACGTGGCTCAGACTTGAGTTTGTCCAGATTTTGTTAGTAATCGTTCTCTATAATTAGTTTTGTATTGTATACTCTTATGCCATCCATCTATAACACTATAATACAAATATTGTATAAATTTTACACACACATAGCTACTCACTCCTTTGGACAATAGTTTAAAGCTGTTTTATAGGCATAATCTGTGAAGCAAACAGGTGACAAAGGTTCAGATACGAGAGGGAGTCCTCAAGGAATGAAGTGGAGGAGGTATTCAACAACTCAGGAACAACACGGAGAATAAGGTAGGGGCACAATGTACCTTTGAGAATAGTCGGGATTGTGAAATTCAATGATAAACTCATTTTGCTGAAATGATGACAGTGCGTTTGGGAAAAGGTATATTCTCCATATAACCTTAAAATTGTAATCATATGATCAGGACATCTGGAAAATAACAGTCAAAATTAAACTGGACTTCGTCTGGATACTGCAGTTTTTACATGGCTCTGTCAAATGTCAGGCTTCCCTCTCCCTCACCAATTTCAAAAATGTTTCACCATGATTTCAAACAGTGAATCATCCCATCCTGTGCCAACCATCTGTTTTGTCTGCCCCCTCATCGACTCAAATTAGATGAGGGAGGGCAGGGCAGGTTCTCAAGAGCAGCCATTAACACTGGAGGAAGGAAGGTTCTGGCAGCAGACTTTCCATTGGAAATTATGGACCATTAAAACTGGCAAGAAGAAACTTACAGACAGAGTGCTCAAGAGTAAAATAAAACTACGAGCAGAAAAGTATGGAAAATACATCAAAATATTAAAAAGTTCAGCTAATCAATATAAAAATAAACTCCAAAACAAATTTCAAGAGCTGTCAGATAATTAAAGGATGCAAGGGGTAAAAAAATACCAGAAGAAAAAATGACAAGTTTGCATTGTGAAGAATCTGTTTCTGACAGAAAATCATGCGATTATGAAATAAATTGCCATCTTCCATATTTAAATATTTTTATTGATTAGTATTCATATTTGTAAAGAGAGATGTGATAAAAGTAATTTACTATCAATTTCTTTTGTATTAGAGCAGGTTTGAAGAAAGAGAGAACAATCAAATGGAATTTTTGACATGGGATAATTGATGTGTTTTGGAAAATTCTTTAATATACAATGAAAGCACAAAACTTAGCAGACTGTGCTAACCCTGAATTCATTTCCCCAGTAAAAAAAAAAAAAAAAAAAAAAAAAAAGAATTAATATTCTTTTTGTTCAAAGGAGTGATTGTTCTTAAATCAAATGAAGAGTATAAAACAGCTAGAAAAATATTGTGCTTTCACTGCTTCTTTTTGTTTGTATACACAAATTATTAATTCAACTGATTTATTAAAGATTTCTCAAATGTAGATAAATGTAGAGATTTGTAACAATGTATTTTACAAATAGCACATAATAATCATTGTAAATATGAACCATTCACCGGACTACACTTAACACTCAGCTGGTAAAGAGAATTGAAGGCACTATGATGCCATTCTTTGTGATCAGTGATTGTCATGTCGAGTAGTTGCCTTGGCAGTCAACCCTGCATCTGCCTGCTTCTGACTAGTGCCACTCTCTTCCATGTCTTCATCCGATTTTTTCAATTCCTGAAATGGCTACTTAACTAGTATTCTTTGCTTCTTCCCTTGTTCCTCATAAGTAATTCTTTACTCAGAAGTCAGAGTTATCTTGTAAAATCATAAATCAAATCATGGCCCTCTGCCGATCAGAAGTCTCCAGTGACTCCCTCTAAAACTTACAATAAAATTCAATTTCCCTCCTATGGCTTCTGAGGTGTCCCTGATCTTTACCCTGGCCCACCTCTTCAATCTGGTTTTCCTACAGTACCTCATCCTTTATTTCGCTTAAATCATACATAACATTTTTGCCCTTCCTACCACAAGATAGTTTCTTTTATCATTTGTCTGCCTAGAAATATTTTTCTGAAACTTTTACATAATCAACTCTCTTAATTTTGTCAGTTTCTTCCCAGATATTCACTTTCTTAGTAGGAAAGCTTTTTTTTTTTTTTTTTTGTGCCTTCTTTATCAAAGATAAAGTTTTCTCATTATTTCCTAAAATTCATCAATATTGGAAAATGAATTATATACTTACTTTCCTGGTTTAAATTTTATAATACTTTGTACAAAAATGAGTAAATAAGTGAATCAATGAATGAATGATATTCTAAATTTTTTGAAATTACTCTCCAAACAGAAATCCCCAACATTTGGAATTTAGCAACTCTTACCACCCTTTTTAAACATTTTCACATTTTTTGTTTATTGGAACCCACATCTTGTTCTTTTGCATTTTTGTTTTCCCATGAACTTGGTAAATTATATATTTATTTAACAAATCACATTGATTCAATCATAGCACTGCTTTGAATGCCCTAGGTAAGAAAAGGAAGGGTAAAATAATGTGATTAAAAAAAAAAAAAAAAAGACTTGTTGTCTTTAAGAAGCTCATACTCTCTGAGAACAGTATGTTATGCAATTGTTAAAATATGGCCTCTTCTTAAACAAATATGTGATTTTATAGATGTAGAAATCCTCCTCAAATGTGAAAATCCCCATTTTCATAGTATCAATATCAGCTTTGAAGAATACTTCAGTTCATGGTGAGTGGAAAGAGGAGAAATGGGCATTTCAAAAAAAAAAAAAAATCTCTGTGCCAAGCATGCTATTAGTAAATGTTAAGCAACTTGCTTCAGAGAAGGCATGGATTCTTTACAATTCTTATAAAGGAATTGCATGAATAAAGTCTGAGAGATAGTTAAGAACTCTATTTTATGGATGTATTAAAAGCGGGATCTTCAGTGATGAAAGACTAAAAACAGGAGAAAAATATCAACACAGTTCATTGAGTCTGAGATTCTTAGATCACTGTAAGATTGATTAGTAAAAAATGAGGGGAGAATAAGGAGAAATTTCAAGAGATCATTTTTTTAAATTTGTTCAAATTAGTTATACATGACAGCAGAATGCATTTCAGTTCATTGTACACAAATGCAACACAGCTTTTCATTTCTCTTGTAGTATACAAAGTGGAATTGCACCATATGTGCAGTCAAACATATACCTCAGGTAATGATGTCCATCTTATTCCACGTCTATCCTATCCCCATGTCCCTTCCACTCTCCTTCCTCCCCTTTGTCTAATCAAAGTTCCTCCATTCTTCCTATACCCCGTCCCCCATTATGGATGGGCATTCACTTATCGGGAAGAACATTCAGCCTTTGGTTTTGGAGGATTGGCTTACTTCATTTAGCAGATATTCTCCAACTACATTCATTTACTTGCAAATGCCATGATTTTATTCTCTTTTAATGCTGAGTAATATTATATTGTATATATATATATATATATATATATATATACATACATATACATATATATATATATATATGCCACAGTTTCTTTATCCATTTAGCTATTATAAACTGAGCTGCTATAAACATTGATGTGGCTGTGTTACTATAGTATGTTGGTTTTAAGTAACTGTGGGAAAGCTAGGTCAAATGGTGGTTCCATTCCAAGTTTTTAAAGCAATCTTCATACTGCTTTCCAGAGTGGTTCTTTTATTGTGGTGTTGTGTAATAATGATGACCCAAGTGGTGATACCTGGGGAGGGGGAGGGTGGATATAAGATATGGATGTGATGTTCATGTTTTCATGGGTTCAGTGAAGTCTGGTCATGCGCTCTGCCATTTCTATAGCCTTTTCTCCAAAATGATCTGAATAACATCCTAACTGTTGAAGGTACAGTCTTAAGCAGCCATGCAGTGTGTGCTTTTTAGAGCTTTTTGGACCAATTCCACTCTTGACCAAATAGCAGACTATCTAGATGTGCTAGTGATGGTGGTACATGATTTGTGAGAGTGCTTAACATGAAAGTTTTGTTCAAATATGGGTGATGGCTAGTTATCAAACTCATCACATTTCTTTTTTTTTTTTTTTGGTTAATTTTAATATATGTTACACATGGAAAAAAGATGTAGCTAGTGTGAATTTGAATACATGTTACACATTGAGAAGATGCAGCTAGAGGCCAAGAGAGGGGATGAATCTTTAATAAGCCAAATCTAAGAATAAATAGTCATGATATGTAAACAGAAGAGAAGTAATAAGAAAAATTAAACTGATGGTGATGACAGAAGTAGAGACCCATTGATGACTTCTATAATGTCACAGCACCAAAATGTTCAAGGAAAAAGAGCTAGCCTAACTCACATTTGACCAAAATTCTTAAGAAATCTAAGACCTGTTAGTATAACAGACTCATGAGGATCCTTCCATATATTTTTCTGGGTTCCTCAGAGAACTCGCTATGTAAGTGAGATTCCTGTTTCTTCCTTCTATCTCCTCCTTTGTCTCTCCCCTTTCTCTCCCTCCCTTCCTCCCTCCCTTCCTTCCTTCCTTCCACTATTTCCTTCTGATTCTCTCCCCCATCTCCTCTTTCTTATGTAATTATTTAAAATAAACATTTTTATTGTACAGTAATTGGAAAAGAAATCCTAAAACAATATATTGAAGTTGTTGAGGGTGATATATTTTAAAATTATACATGTTTGTGTGTGTGTGTGTGTGTGTGTATATATGTATATATATGTATATATACACACATATATATATACATATATATACACACATATGTATATATATATGTATATATATGCACAACACACATAAAATTTTATAAATCATAAGCTTTATTGTTTGTCTTTGTATTTCAATTTATAAGTTTGCAGTCTCTCAATAAATATTTGTCAAACACTGTTTATTGAACTTTACACACAGTGGTTAAGCTGGAAAATACGTTTTCAATGTAACAGAATGGCTGGTGTTTCTGGCATTGTTACAGTTATCTAAGCTAACTTAGTTGTGTGTATGAGCAATTACTATTTATATTTTCACAGTACTGACCATTGACTGCTCAGTTAGGCAGCTCTGGCTCACGTCTGTCTTGTTTTGTCAGTGATGATAGCATCTGGAGTTACATATCTAAAACCTGCTTAGGAGACAATCAATGATTTTAATTTTGGAATAGATGTGGCTCCAAGGGCACCTCTACTCCTGTATGGCCTCTCCATCATGGAAGCTTCTGGAGAGCCAGAGTTCTTACCTAGTGTATTAGGGCTGCAAAGACATACGCCACAAATCAAACAGAAAGTCATAAAAGAGTTGTATTAACCTTTAATTTCCAATCTCAGATCTCATGCAGCTACTCACTAAGTCCAGCCCATCTTCATGAGGAGGGATCTTAGACTCATTTATTTTGATGTAAGATATGCTAAAATGTTTGTGGCTAGGTTTTTAAAGTCTCCCAATTGTAATCACATTTTTATCATCAAATTATATCAAGGGTAATAAGGGGGTGACCAACCACAATAGTTTGCCTGAGACGTAGAGTTTTCCTGCAGCATGGATATTTAAAGCAAAGCCTGGGAAAGTTTCAGATAAATTCAAAAAATATGGCTGCCCTACAATCATTTTTATAACACAGAAAACAGGAATGTGAGGTACAGAACAATGAAATATTGATTGGCAATAATTGTTTCATTTATGTTTTTTTTTGTCTGAGTTTGTATTTTTCAGTTTATAAAGTTGTAGTCTTTCCATAAATATTTGTTAAATGTTATTTTAGTGGTCTTAACAAACACTGGGTTAGAAAATATCTTTTCAATGTGATAGAATGGAATGTATTTCTGGCATCATTCTAGTTATATAAGCTATGTAATAAAGTTACCAAAGTATGTTTCATGGAAAATTGCAAAGAAGAAATACTTTGTGAAAAGATTTATTCTTGGTTAAATAAATTGGAGAATCTTTAATAACATTGTCTCCTGCTTAGAGGCTTAGATAATTTAGTCCAGCACCACACACATATCTTTGATCATCAACTATTTATTTTTTATGTAAAACTTATTAAATGGAACACATTTTGCAAAATGTTGAACTAAACACAAGCAGTGTCATAAAATAGCTATTTATGCAAATACAAATTATTAATATAAAGACATCTCTAAGGTTTGAAAATGTTGAGATTAAGTAGACAGCACTGCTGGAAATGCATGCTTTGTGTGTGTCCTACCTTACTAATTTGATTTTGGGTATATAAAGATTATATAGTTCAGGTAGAAATCGAAGTACATAGTTCAGTCATGGATTCCCAGAAATAGAGCCAATTTTGTTTCAAATAAAATAAAGTAACAGACACCCAAGCTTAAATTATCTGGCTAAATGTCTGTGTGGGGAAGTTCACACATCCTCCACACTTTCTGGTTCACTCTAATCAAAACCATTAGTCTTCTCGTTCTTTTGAATATCAAATTCACCTGCAGTGGAATAATACAGAATTATTCAAGTTTCTTTTGTAAAACACAAAGTACAATTTTTAAACCATACTACAGCTATATTAAACATTTCATTCATTAAAGAAGAACAGTCAACATCAGATTTAATAATTTTCTCAATCCATTTTCTGAAACTTATTAATAGAGTTTAATAATTTTTTAAAATCACAGTAGTGCCATGTTTTGGGGTAAAATAGCTAAAAGATTCCTATGGTTTTTCTTTCTGCTTTAATGCATGGTAATTTTATCCTTAAAGTCCTTAAATGAACCAAAACACATGAGTTAGCAATTCTGAAACTGCAATGTAATGTGATGTCCTACAGAGCATTTCAGAATGGAGAATTAGAACACAGGGTTTTAGAGCCCCGTTCAGCAGCTATTGTGCTATTTGATTTGAGGAAATATGAGCCTCTTTAAGCCAGAGATTCCTTATGTGTAAAATAAAGGATCATTTTTTATGCCAACTTTCAAAGTTGTATGAATAAAATGAGCTAGCATGTGTGAAAGAACATTTAAAGAATAAATTCTGTTTTATGTTATTACTATGATTGGGTATCAATTCAAGTTAAAAGAACATAGCATTCCTTCAGATAGCAATTGTTAGCAGTCATGAGGTACTCTCCCTTTGCCTGATGTTATACTAAACACTCTATTGAGAGTGCTCTGTTGAGTGGGAATATGACTTTCATTTTATAGCTGAGGAAACTGGGGATCAGAGTTAGAAAGGCCTTTCACAAGACCACACACCTAGGGAGAGGGAGGTGAATATGCTTGTTCTCATTTTTCTGTCACAGAACACCCCGGGCATCACAATGGACATATTTTGCCCTTCATCTTAAGAAGCTCTTGAATATATAGTGTAAGGAGTCTAAAAGATATCCTTTTGCAACATCGTTAGCTATTTGTATTAGATGTATGATTGATTGATGAAAGCTGTCTTTTAATTTAGCAAGAGTATTTGTCAACTCATGTTGAACACTTCTAATACATTACTGCATAAATTTCACTCCACTATTCAGCCAAGAAGATAATCATTCTCATTGTACAGATGAGTAAACTGAGACTCAGTTTGGCTAAAAAATTGTTGAAAGAGGTGATAAGTATTTTCTGTTAGTACTGGATATTAAATCTAGCATCCTGTGTTATTGGTTTATTTATTCAACACACTACTTTTACTTCCTACAAGACATTTGAAGCACATATTTGTGATGAGTTATTGAAATTCTTGATAAAATTCTTGCAATGTACTGAGCTAAACATAAAATCATTGATTGCACAATGTTGTGAATATAAAATCTTGAAAACCTCAGCTTTCCTTCAGTCTTTAGTGCTTCATCAGCAGAATACCAGCAGGTCTGTCAGGTGTTGTCAATAGATAATGCCCCAATAGAATCAATGGAGATTTTCAAGAGTGCACAACTCCAGCCAACACAGCTGCTTCCAGTTTCCATACCTAAACTGAATGATAGAAGTCATTTTACTAGTGATTGCTATTCTGCAACTTCTGTTTTTTGTTTACATTTCAACACAAGTTCTATTAAGAGCAAAGGGAATGCTTAATAAAATGGAAGATGTAGTAAGTTTTATATTTATGTATTCCTGATTTTCCATTTTATTGGTCTCCCTAAAATTGCCCCTGTGTAACCCTGTTTGAGTTGTTTTAGCAATATATCTGAGACTGGATAATTTACAAATAGTTAAAAAAAAAAAGCTCATTACATTTCTGGAGGCTGGACTGTCCATAATCAAGGTGCCAACAGTTTCAGTCTCATGAGGGCTTTTTCTCTACTTTCTTTCTTGATGGGAGAGCAAAAGAGAGTAAAAGCTTATCCCTCAGGCTGGATTCATGAAGGCTCTGCCAATATGACATTATCACCTCCTAAAAGCCCTGCCTCTTACTACGATTGCATTGACCACTAAGTTTCAACATACAAATTTTAGAAAATAGTCAGTTTTCTTGCTCACATTGCTATTTTGGTATGGCTTCCCAGACCAATATACTTTACATGTATTAATTGAAGGAACTTAAATTTGAATCTTGGTCAATCCATTTGGAAAAAACTTTGGAAAGCACATGCTTGGTTAATATCAAAATGAATAAAAAATGGAAAAAGTCATTTTCCAAAAGTGAAGCAAAACTAAGCAAAAAAATGAAAGAAAAAGATAAAACTTGTCTGGGTCAAAATAAATTCTTATGAACCCAGTTTTCCTTGTGATCATAATGTGAAACTACAGCTACTTTTGAGTATAGGATACAGTAAGGAGAGCAGTCACCATGTGGTAACATTTCCATAACCCATGGAAAACAAGAAGGGAATGTCTATATGAGGAAAAGTTGGGGGCTGGAGATGGTAAAAATTCTAAGTTTATTTTACTAGTTTATGTAGTTTTGATTGCTCCATTTTTTTCTTTTTTACTACACAAAAAAGTAAACAATAAAGATATCATCCATTGAAAGCCTACTATATGCCACAGACATTTTCTCTTTCAGTTAATTTAATTATACCAGCTCTGAGTTGAACAAGATTATTTCATTGGTCTAATTCCACTGAAGACAAATTAAAGTTCAGAAAAATTAAGAAACTTGCCAAGGTCATACAGCTAATAAGATCAATTCTGGGACTTGAAATCTTATCTGACATTTATTTTGCAGCCACACATTTCAAAAGGGAGTTAAACTTTATAAATTAAATTAACGACAATTGCACTTAGAAAGCCTGACTCCATATATGCATGCAAATAGCAATTAAATGTGTGTGTTTTTGCAGGTATGTGAATATGTTTTGTTTTTCAGAAATGGGATTATGTTCCCCACTTTACAGTCAAGCTTTTGGAGAAATATTAGAAGCTTAAGAGAGGGCAGTGGCATCCACTGAGAGCAGAAAGTAAAATATACCTATGGGAGCTACACTAAAAAAATAAAAGTAGCCATAGGGAGCATTTGTGGATATGAAAATGGTCCCTGAGTTTGAAGGTAGCAAGCTCTTCTGCTAATAGCTTGTACTAATTACAATTTCTACAGCTTGAATTTATATTAATAAACTAATTCAAAGTATTATATATTATTTTTAAACCCATTTAAAGAGAGCCGTCTAGGGTTTGGGTGAAAGACATTTGAGCAAATGGTAAATTTCTACATAACTTTCATAAGGTGCTAACATGGAATTCATACCATTTTCATTTTGAGGCACTGTGCTTATGGTTTATCAGAGAGCAGAGTTTCTCTGTATTTCAATTCTTAAAGTTTCCTTGACCAATCCCCACCAGTGTCACCAAATGTAATCTATAAATTTTCTAAGTATGATTTCTGATATAATCAAAGCACAATTTTGTCTCTTTATTGCAGTCTCATTATTTCTTTAAAATGTGTGCATTGAAGCCTTGTCATTATTTCTCTACTTGAAAAACCAAATCAGATGCATTTTATTGGTTTTGTTTTTTTATGTGTCTCTCATTTATAAACAATCTTAAGGTTCATTGAAAAACAGTTACCATTATTATAACATAGGGGTGGAGGGATGTTTTGGCTTTTCCTGCTCTTCCTCTTCCTTCCTCTTGGACCTGCTATGTGAGACACCAGGGTTCTAAGCAAGACCATGGAGGAGGTTAAGGGGTAAATTGGAAGTCTTATTTGGCTGATGATGGCTACTGCTGTAAGCTAGCTTTACCATCGCAGCCCTACAGGATATGAGTATGGACCCTTCCTCTAAAGGCACCCACTCTGTTCATGACTCTCCTTATATTCATTTTATGCAGATTCTTGCTCTTGAAATTTCATGACATTCTTCAGCAGAACCTAAAATGGCGTCAGCCAAGCCCTCTTCCTTGAGTCTGTGGGCCAGACTCACTTCACTGAAAATTCTCATACATCTTTCATGCCAATACATTCTGGAATCTGGGGAAATTCCAACTTTCTATCCTGTGCTCAATGGCTATTTTCACTGTTTTTGGTATAACCCAGTCATTCATTCAATGCCAGGGAAAGCATTCCAGGATTTCTGGGATCCAACAAAGCTCCTGTCCTAGGTTTATGGTAAGATTTGTTATAGAAACTTGAGCATGGCAAAATCTCTCTAAGGAAATCTATTTGCCTTCACATGATACTTTATGGTCTGACCTGGCAAAAGGGTCTAAGAATAGTGAAACCAGATCCTGATGTTATTTTTTTCCTTTGCATATTTTAATGATATATTAAATATATATTGTATATTTATATACTATCTATATCTTTTAATATATAATTTCATATATATATTTTGGGTCCCACACCTGAGCCCAAGTTGGAAATAGCTTAATTCTTATAATCATTTACTCAATGTAACCTGCCTTTAAATGATAAGAAAATCATCATTTTGATGATTACCAAAATATTCAGACAATATTTAGTCCACTTGAATCTTCCCAAGTAATTCAAGTCAATTTGCCTCTTGTAGGTAGACTAAATATTTTCCAGAACCACAACTTTCTATACAACTCAGTTTTCTTATCTTATACAAATACAGAGAGTGTGGGGATATGTTAAGTGGTACAGCACTTTCTTAGCATGTGTGAGGCCCTGATTTCAATCCCTAGTACTTAAAAAAGAGAGAGTGAGAAAAATTTGTCAGATTCTTAAGTTCCTTTGCAGACATCTGTTATTATTATTATTATTTACAAAAAGGATGGATCAATGTAAAAGCACTTTTGATTACAAGGTATAGGCTAAATATGGAAACAAAGTATTTTAGAGTTGTGAAGTTTTATTTCTCTCTAAAAATTAAAAATTAGACTCTAAACCTCAAACCTTAGAGGAAAAGAAAACATAAGAATAAGAATTAGGGAATATTCTGTGAACTTTAGAAGGGGATAAAAATAGACAAATTTCCAGAGAGCAAAAATTGGTGAGGATACAAGTAGGAATGAAAAGAGCAAGATGTGTAAGAAGGAATGCAACTCCTCATCCTCTAGGACAAGTCCCAGAGATATGTGCCAGCCCCCAGGTAGACATCAGAGAAGAGCATAGGCTGCTTCCTTTCCATTTTATTTCCTAAGAAGAAAGTTGCCTCCTGGAGGCACAATGACAGGGGAGGTGCTGATGCTGACTGCAGTGAGCACCTAGCAGAATCCCATTCACTGCAATCTGGTGTGCAGTGTGGTATGGTGTGAGTGCCTAGAGAGGCAGAAAGGGGACCTTGAGCAGGAGAGAATTCCTACTGCAGTCTTGAGAGTTCAGGCATAAAATCTTTGAAGGGCAGCTGCAGTGGAGACAAGCTTATGATCCAAGATTGCAGGACAAGGAGCATGTCAGTGGGGACTTGGACAGGTACACTTTCACAATGCCAATGTGATGTCTCAGTCTTCTTGAAACTTAGGTTACTCCTGGTAGGATGAGAGAGAGAGGAAAGATGAGGAATCCTTAACTTAATTTACACTGATCCAGTTTTACACTGGAAATGGTTCCATTCTGGGATGAATTTTTATTACTCTCAGTTCTAAACAACCATGGTAAGTTCTGTATATATAAAAAGACATTTAAACATTTTATACCTAAATTTTTTAGAGAATTAATTATCATGTCCATTACACTGATGATAACATTTTGCAGCTCTCTCTGCATCAGTTTCTACATAATTAGAAGAAGACATCATTATGGTGACTACACCTGCACAATTGTTAATAAACTTTTTTATGTACTGTCTAAAATGTCCCATTTGTTTTCCTCTAAAAACAATAAAACAACTCACAGACATGTTTTACCTATGACAACACAGATCAGTCATAGCACAATATCCACGTTTATAAAGCTCTCAAAAAATCATTGTTATCATTTCAATGGAGTATAGTTGAGATGAAGAAAAAGCTTTGAAATGTATGAAATTTCTTCAACTCTGGAAAATATAGTGCTCCCTTAATGCAGTTCAGCAAATTCTTTTCTGGATGATGGTTCTGAATAGACTAGTTATACATTTCTTTCCTGACTACGCCACTACCCCCGCCCAAATGTTAGATAACTCATAAAAGATCCAGAATATCCCAATTTGGGTACTTGAGAGCATTTCCCTAAATGGCTGAATTATGATTGATGCAATACGTTCACTGTTTAACCACCAATTCAAGGAAACAGAAATTAGCAGCTACTTTAAACAAAAAATACATTTGAATGGATTTGGGGTTCATGCTCAACTCATACCTTGGTTGCACAATAAGGACTTGAGGAAAAACATCCCTTCTCTCCTCTTTACAAGTGTCCTCATCTAAGTCTACAAGTGTAGATCTTTTTTTTCTAGCATCACATCCTGGTCTTAGTGGATGAGTGACAGTGGGTCTCAGGCAAAGGTTCTTTCAGTGAAAGGCAAGCCATTATGAATCAGAAAACTATAAAGAGAGAGAGAGAGAGAGAGAGAGAGAGAGAGAGAGAGAGAGAGAGAGAGAGAGATATCTTAAAAACTATCCTGATAGCCCATAAAATTTTAGGAGGCAATAGCATATTCTCTCTTCTTGTAGGGCAGAGTGATATAGAGATTCTACCCAAATAGGCATCTAATTGACCATCAACTAATACATGTGCCAAAATGCCAGACAAAGAGCATCAGCCACATGCAAACTAAAGGCTCACTTCTCTACTCTATCCTTTCACAGAATAAAGATGACTCCACGTCTGTCATCTACACTGGCCTTTACATAAGTCCCTTCTGCAACACCAGCCCTTGGAGATCTCATCCAGTTCCAGCTTCAATTATCACCTCTGTGGGAACCATGCCTGCAGCTCCCCATCATTTTTTCTTTGTGTTTATTTAAAGTCTTGAGTCCTTTTGAAGATCACCCCCTCCAATCATGCCACTTCTCCATCCTTTTGTCCTTGTCATTTACAAGCCTTCTGTGTCACCTTGAGGACATTAGGAGTCCACTATCTATCCTCCCTTATGAGGTAATCTTATATGTCATCATCATCCCTTGTCACATTCTTCAATAATATTCACCTCATAGTGAATCCAGTTTTTAATACAGCTCATCATTTGGAATCTATCCAAATCCTACTCTCAAATAACAGCCCTTAATATTTTTGAGAACAGGATCCATGTTTAATCTTCCTTGTAATCTTCAAAAGATTTTTTATAAGACCTTACATTTAGAATAGAACTCAAAACAGAACAAATGTTTTATTTTTTTCCTATGTGTATTTACATACTCGCTCCTTTTTTTTTCTTATTACTCATCCTTGGTATCCTTCAGATGAATTTCTCAAAGGTCCTAACATCTTCTCCTTCAATTGTTTTCATTTACTTACTAAAATTCTCAATTCTAGGCCATTTACTCAGTTGTATAGCTATTAATTTAATTATTTCTATTTTACAGGAATTTATAGCAATGACATTATTCCTGGGCCCTCACATTATGTGGATTTCATATTGGTTTGAAGAAAGTTTTCTCTTTCACACACATACACACACACACAGAGAAAGTTGTACTACTGTGACCAACACTAGGCCGTGCACATATATTATACCATTTAGTCTTGTGTAAATCTTTTCAGATTGATAGTATTTTCCTCATTTTAAATAAATGGAAACTGAGAAGTTATTTTTTTTTAATAAATCCAAAGTTTATACGACACAGAATGAGAATTTGTTTGGTGCTTCCAAAACAATTATAGCCTCCAAAGTTTCAGTCTAGTGCCCTCTGTGGGAACCACACACCAGATGTGGACCTGGTTTTAATGGATACCTTACATCATCCAAGAACCCTGACATAAGTACAAATATTCCTATTTTGGAAATTATGAAATGGAGGCACAAAACAAAGCCACATAGTCAAGAATATGCTCAGTGTTTGCTCATCCTCATTTACTCATGTTAAGCCAATTACATGAAATTAGTTTAATTAAAAGATGAGGAACCAAAAGATTCAATTTTGGATTCCTTGAGTTTCCTCAGTAAAATCTCAGAGGTGTATCAAATACGCTTCTGTAGACCATTTTGCCCATTGAGAGTGATCTATTCACTGAAATTCCCCAATGAACTAATGCAGTATGAGCAAAAACTCTGGTCTTCATGCTGCCTCAGATTCATCTTGGTGTTACTTATTTAGGACATTCAGTGTTCTCCTTGGAGAGATCTGGCTTCAGATTTTAAAAGACCCAGCAGTTTTCCTCTCTGCAAAGTCAGGAAATATGACTGATATTCTTTAAAGCACTATACAAAAGAGATATACCTTCATACAATGATTTTAAAAAAAAACAAAAACACATATGACCCAATGGGCCCACAAAAAAAAAAAAATCATCCTAACACTTCAAAATTCATCCTAAGGATGGATCCTCCTGTTTCACAATTTCAAAATATAAATGCACCTGGATAAGGCATAGGACCTAGATTATATCCATGAGGTAAAAGAGAGGAATGTTGGGAACACATGGAGGAAATCCTTGCTTTAAAATAGCATTTGGAATTAGGAGGAACAGTAGAGCTAGTGCCACCAATGACCAAATTCACTCACTTGATAATTTTTAGTAATATAGGCCCAACTCACAGATACTAAAAGTGACCGAGTTCACCTTCTCTCCAGAAAAGTGACTTAGATAGACACCCTCCTGTCAGGGCCCAATATATACCCTCCCCTAGACCAGCTAGGAAATTTTGAAACTATCATTTCAGTCGATAGTGTTAACTTCGCTCCAGTGGGTTCATAAAAGGGTGTGTGTCAGGGAGTTGGCACAGTTATAGGTATCTGCTTTAAAGAATTTACTTTTGTGATAAAGGAAAAATTAAAGAGATGTAATTCCTCTTAAATTTCAGAGTTTAGAGGAGATGTTAAAGCTTGGATAACTGTGGAGAGATCCAGTACCAATTTGTTTGTCCTGAAAAGTTAAAAAAAAAAAATCATAAACATGTTTATGTTTAAAAATGGATTTGCATGATAGTAAAGATGAATGAGTGAGAAAGTAAGGAAGACAATGTGAGTGATCAGTAAAAAAAAGATAATTCAGTCTAATCCAGAAAACTTTAAAAACGGAGTATATTTGCCACTTTGTTTTAACAGGAGAACGGGGCTTAAGTATGTTGTAGTGTAGTAACACTCCAGAGAAATGGAAAATAACATGTCAGACAGGGGGAATATAGGGGATATTTTTTTTATCTCTTGAGCTGCAGCCATTGCAAACTCATTTATGTTATTACTGAGGTGAGACCCAGATTTTAGAGAAATGTAAATATCTATATGTAACACACATCCAATCCAAAAAAAAGACCCAGTCCGTGTGTGTGAGAGATGAATTATACTGATGTCCATTATAAATCCCTAACATAGCTCATGAGATCAATTAAGATGTTCAAGCAGCTACAAAAAGGATGATTGAGGCAAATGGTAACATCAGGATGACCATATGGTAAGGGGAAACTAGAACTGTTTGGACGTGAAATGAGAGCCATCGGAATTCCAGTTACAATTGTACACTGCACAGCGAGGAGATAGCAGGATAAGGCAGCCAAGAAAAATACTAGATGAAGAACAGTTTGGTCAGTGATAAAGACAAACAAGCTCGTGTTTCCAAGTCAATAAACAGGTGGTAGGGACAGGGGGTGACATCATGTGTGTCTGCTGTCATTCCCTCCCCTAGACCAGGAGACTCATGGTTTACCACACGGCGGCCAGGTATTAGTCAGACAAATAACTCCTGGATTTTTAAGTAATGAGAGAGGATTTGGAGAGAGTGTTTAGCCAAAGGAAAGACTGTTTCTTAAATGAGACCATCAAAGGTTGTAATTCCCCTGCTTTTCTCAGAAACAGGGCACATTAATTGTGTTGCTCTCTGTATGATTCAGGACAATTTTTCTCAAGGCTGCCCAGTGGGCTGTGCAGCTACAAGCCATCATCACCCCAGGATGCAATGGCCTTTGGAAACTTAGCTCACCTAGAAATGCATTATCAGGTGATAACAGCCTTGCCAGCTCATGTCACCCCAGTAGTAAAGTTTAAAAGGCTTTCATTTTTGAGGTTTTCTTCCAACTGTCGAACTGTGATAGGCAATTTAGCCTAACTTTTCACAGCAGCCCTAAATCTATATTTACTAATGATTCCATCATGCACTGAAAGGAATACACTTTGGAAATCTTCATCAATTAAGGATATTGAAACAGAAGAGCCGAACTTAGTCCTTTAGACACAATATCTACTTCAGAAAGTGTGCTAATCTTTTGATTCACAAATAATGAAGCCCATCTGTATATATTTTATCTATCTGAAGCTAAATGGAAAACCAAAATTGGATAACACTTTATGATAAGCTAAGAAAAAACATGATCTTCAAATGATGTTGAGGCAGGAAAGCATCACGTTTCAAAACAAGGGTTTTGAAGCAGTATCTGATACTATATATGTGACATTGGGCAGATAATCGACCTGTATTTGGATTCCCATATCTTACAAATTGGTATAAAATTGAATGTCTCATAAATTTGCTAAAGATCAAATGATATAAAACACATAATGCATTTAATTAAGTAATTGAGTCATAAAAAATGTTCGCTAAATACTAGTTACCATTAATGTTATTATGAAAATATGGTAAGTAGGAAGAGAAAGACTCTTATTTTATCTCAAGTGGAAGAACACAAGAAAGAGAGTAGTTTTCAAATATTAGTGCACTTAGAGAATCACCCAAGAAGCATATAAAGAAAATCTATTTTTGGCTCTCAACTCCAAAGACTCCAAATTGTTATTTTTATATAATATCTCAGGTGATTCTAATGCATGTCATCTACCAACAACAGTGTGAGAAACACTGAAAGAAGACATTCCTTATAAAAATGTTTTTAGCATGTATTAGCTGTAATCAATAATAATTGGAAATACCTGGCTCCCCAAGATGTCTTAATTGCTATTTCTATGAAGCTACTAAATATAAAGTGTAGCATAAGTAGATGTCTAGGGTGGTCATTTCCTTCATTGAAAATTTAGTGTAAAATAGAAATTACTTCATGTGTTTATAATAAGCTCTCTATAATTGTAAAAAGTAACTGAGATAATCAATTCATGAAGAAAAAAAGATTTATTTTATCTCAGTTTTGAAAGTACCATTCTATGATCAATTGACTTTATTGTTTTAGGTTGTGGTAAGGCAGCACATCATGGCAGGGAGCACATGATAGAGCAAGCTGCTTACCTTATAGCAAAGAAACAGAGAGAGGAAGAGGAAGGGACAGGGGTCCAAATAGCCCCTTTGAGGGCTTATGCTCAATGAATGGAAGACATAATAAGCTCTACATTTTAAAAGTTCTACCACCTTTCAATAGTGAATAGAATGGGACCAATCTTTTAATTCATTGTCTTTTGAGGGGGCCTTTATGAATATGATGCCACTTTATATGTTTTTAAAGCTATTGTATATAATAATTCTATAAAATTATATCACATCACCTACATAGCCTCTCCTCCAGATATACTCATAGATTCCAGGGTTATGCTGATGAAGGAATATTATCCTTTTACACAAAGATCTTACAATATAATAACAAAGTTAAAGGGGCAAATGGAAAAATTAAGTGTATCTTTTTAAGGACTATAAAAAATTCAAACCAAGGATAGTAAGAAAGTTCACCATCACAGAACTGTAGGAAGACTAGCAAAGCTGGAGAAAGTGGAGAAAGATGAGACCAGAAAAATTATAGGGAAGCTATTAAACAGTGTTAGAGATTCTTATTTCACTTCAGCAAGTATTTATTAAGTTCTAACTTTTATTTTAAAATTTTGTGTAAGAAAATAAAAAAAATTGAACCAAGTATGTCATGTCCTTTTTGTAAATGTGCTTATATTTTAGTGAAAGACTTAAGTATTTCAGAATAAATTTTATCATTTGGAAAGAGAATATAACAAGTATTACCATAGAGCCGGGTTTTTTAACCATAGTAATATTGGCATTTTGTTGTCAGCTGAGGACCCATGCAACATCCTCAGCTGATGACCCATGCAACATCCTCAGCCTCTACCTACTATTTACCATTGACTCTCTGATTATTGATCAACAAAAATGTCTCTAGACATTAATGAAGAGAATATAAAGAACATAATCATCCCAAGGTGAAAATTAGTGCATTATAGAAACAAAGCTATAAAGGAAATTTAAAAAGCAAGTTTAATATCAATAAAGGTGTATCATAAAAGACTTTGTGGAATTGGATAAAGTTGAGATGGGTCTTGAATGATGGATGGGGTTTAGATAGACAAACAAAATAAAGGTATATACTTCAAAAGAAAAGACAATTATTAATGAATAAACTGCATGTAAGCAGTACAGGAGTAGAAATGAACCAACTAGGATAGAGGAAATTCTTACATACTAATGTTAAGAATGTCAGAAGTTATTCTTAGAACACTACAGAATACCTGCATATTTTGGAGCAAAGATTAATATGGTCTGGTCTTAGACAGATGGTCATGTAAAGTAGGCATTGAGAGAGACAGTGACAGATGTTAGAAAGACCATTTTGAAGGTTATAGAAGTAATACAGAAAAAAGATGATAAGGGTTAACTTTGTACATGCATAAAGGAAATGAACAGGAAGAAAATGATTTAAAAATATGGCAAATGAGGGGACTTTAATGCTTGGGGAGTAGGAGGAATAAGTTCCTAGCTTGAAACATGGTAAAGGTAATTCTGTATATGAAAAAGGAAACATACAGGGAAAAGTGTTGTCACTGTGAAGTAGGAAGGGAAAGGATAATTGATTTTTTTTTCTGGTACTCATGGCACATTGATATAAAGATGTTCAACAGGTAATAAGAAATATAAATTGAAAATTCAAGAGAAAACTGGCTACTAACTCTAGTTTTGACCATATCACAAGGAGACAATGCAAACACACACACACACGCACACACACACACACACAAGTCCTAAGTTTAAATTTGAGTTATCAGTACATGTACACAGTATATTAAGGGAAAGAAGTGAGGCTGAGAGAGAGAGACCAAGCGTGTGTTTTCTGTAGGAATGATGAAGGACTACCAAAGTCATCGAGGAATTTGATACAGGATTTGAGACAAAAGGCATTTAAAAAATGGCATTTGGGTTTGGATATTAAGAAACAGATAAGGAGCCATGAATATTGTAGAGCATATGATATTGAGTAAGTTCTTCACATAAATTTTCATTGTTATTAAGATAATAGAAAATCAAGAAGTAATTTATCATCTTTATTGCCATTTTTACATGTTAAAAACCTTTGTTTTGTTTTAAAAAGCTTTTTTGTAACAAATTCTGCAACATACAATTTATAAACATATTTTTCTGGTTTTCCATTTCAGGAATCATATATAAATAACTAACACAGGAGATGTAATCTTGCTTGTAATCATTCACGAACAACTGAGAGTAACTGAGATATAGCAGGAATTTGAAGTGCTGGAGCAAAGCATAGGAATGCTAATCTCCTCACCTTACATACTGGTAATGCATGAGATAGCTGCTACAATTTCAAAAATCAGTTCCATGTATCACTTAGCAATCTTCAAAAAAAGACCTCCTAGTTCAAGATGACTTAAATAGTGCATTTGCTTCTCATCCTTCATATTACCCTAGTGAAACACAAACACTGAAATTCACAGATGGGATAAACTTTGGCAGCAAAAAAGGTGAGTAATAGGTGTTCACAAATAGGTGAGAGATTTCAATTTATTCTTAGACAAGTTAGAGTGAATAGATAGAAGAAGCTACTACATAGAATACTCTCTGATGATTTACATTTTAGTCAGAACCTAAGAGACACTCTGAGCAGTTTGTAGATAAAATGAAGCACAGTCATGAGAAATGGAGCTCAAGAGAGGAAAATTAACATAAAATAGGTATGTGGAAAAGTTAGTA
This sequence comes from Marmota marmota marmota, assembly GCF_001458135.2. Classification (NCBI taxonomy): domain Eukaryota; kingdom Metazoa; phylum Chordata; class Mammalia; order Rodentia; family Sciuridae; genus Marmota; species Marmota marmota. The sequence continues at coordinate 34,931,872 of NW_026000037.1, forward strand.
TAGTCCTTTTTTCTCATCTCTGTATAGAGAAAGAAGTGGTTTGGTGTCATCCTGCAGGCAATTTATAAATGAATGAATATATAAATAAAATTATAATTTGGAGAGCTTCAAAACTTTTAGTGTAGGTGCTGTTTCAATCAATGCAAAGCCTTCTACAAATTATAGTATAGGAGTTCCAAACTGAAAACCAGCTCCTTGTTCATACAATCCCAAGAAAAATCTAAGACCAAATCCTATTGCTGCTTCCAGCATAGGTGATAAACATTACAGAATTTTTCACTTACAAAAAGCAGACAAAACTCACTTGAACTATTTAGTTCACAAGTCTTAAATTTGAATGAACTGCCAAAAATCTCCAGATACATGGAAAAACCCAACAAAATTAAGGGTAGCACAAAGACAAATGAACTGGAAAACTGATATTTAAAGAATAAAAGCTATTTCTAGAAATAGAAAGCAGGCTAGAGTATAAAAATGTGTTTCATGACTATATTAAGAGGCTTTTAAGCATAAATTATATCTACAGAGCTCTAAAAGAACACTCTAAAAGGATTAATCATTAAACAGAAAAAGCTTTTTCCAAAAAGTAAAGTATACGTATTAAATTTGGAGAAGACCACCCATGTGCCCACAAAACTGACTGTTAGAAATTATCCAAACATAAGCATATTTTTGTTATTGGAAAGAGGATATTTAATGTGAAAAAATCAGAAACAGGAACAACATTATAATTACAGATTTTTATTCTAGAAAATTGTGAAAGTTAATACTGTATAATTAAAAAGGGGGTGAATTTGAGCATAGTCTTCCATACCCAGCAAAACTATCATGTTTTTGTGAGAGAATATTTTTGTGAAAGAACAAATAAGATATTTTTAGGGATGTGAAGGATGATTTTCCTTCCAAGTAATTCAAAGAGTTTACTGAACTGTAATTCATTCAAAACATAGAACATATGAAGAATAAGGATACTATATGATGTAATGAACAATGTATTTATAGCATGCCAAGAGTATAGAAGGCTTCAAGAAAAAAAGTAGTCCATATTAAAACAAGAAGACTAAAATGCTAGTGAGAAAAATTTTCATATATGTAAAATATGCAAAAGATAGGATGACTGGTGAGTTAGAACTTCACAAAGATAAAAGTTAAAGAAAATTTAAGATAAATATTATCTCTCTATTAGGAAAAAATAGACATGGGATTGAAGGATAAAAATATATTTAAGAAAAAAATAAAATCATGGGCAAAATATAAGACAAAACAATATTTTGTTATGTTTTTGAGCAATTAAAAATATAACAAAAAGGAATCCACTCAAGTTGGTAATTTTGATATTATGTACTATTAAAATAAATCAAGAGCAGTAAAACTATATTTCTCAAAATTTTTCCCAACAAGGAGCATCATTTGGAGTTCAAAATAATGTGTATGTAATTTATTAGTATGTAACACTAATGGAGCATTGTGGGTTCAACTTTTTGATCAACCTGTTTACAAAGTACAAATGATCCGATTCTATTCAGTGCAAAAGATCTTAAATATTATATTCAAAGAAGAAGGTTTGTTTTGTTGACCAAATAACGAAAATAAGTGAAATGTCTGATATAGCCTTAGGGGAATATTTTTAAGCTTAAAAATATTTTACTACAACAAAAATATAACATTTATATGAACCCTTATCATGCTGATTTAAATTGGAAAAAAAAAAAAACATTTAAGTAAAATAACTTTAAACTCTGAATATCCTCATGGATATTCAGAAAGATGACATATGTAAGGACTACTCATCTTATTATATATATGTAAAAATGATAATGTTTGGTTTATATTATAATAAGTACCCTTCTCACATTTAATCTCAAATTTACCTACATTACATCTCTAGAATAGGAAAGTTTTTGCTTATGACTGGTGAGTTAAAGAAAATATTAATTTTTAATATATATTATTTTTATTTTTAATATTTTAATATTAAAATATTAATATTTCGCCGCCCGCACCTGCAGGAAAGATACGCAAGCAGTATGAAAAGACAAGGAAAGAAAGGACCACAAGCAATGCAGGTCAACGCAACTTTAGAAGAGGTAACAGCTGCAGCAGATGGAATGTCAGATAAAGAATTCAGGATATACATGCTTCAGATGATCTGGAGTATCAAGGAAGA
>NW_026000037.1:34940208-35041449 GCF_001458135.2 Marmota marmota marmota
TATATATATATATATATATATATATATATATATATATATATATATATATATATAATCTTGTTTCCCCAAATGCTACATATGGTTGGTGGTGTTAATGGATCACAAGGGGGGGGCTTTAAAATGACACATAGCTATGCTATGATGAAGTGAGACAAATAAACTCTCTGAGACTCAGTTTACAATTATTTAAGTCGGATAATATTTATTTTATTTTTAAAATGGGGTTTTGAGGTTTATAAAGCAAATGACTCATTGCTGAATACTCAACAAATGGCAACATTACTGAATACTAGTGGAGTGCAATCTGTATTCTAAATTATAAATTTATAAAATAGTAGGATTATCTCATTTGTACAAAAAAAGAAACATACAACTTGGAAAGGTACAAAATTATTACAAATTATCTCTAAATGGCCCCCAATAGAGTCAAAGTTCAAAGTGTTACTTCTTTGGTTTTATCTTTCCAATTAACTGAAACTACCTCTAACCTATTCTAGAATTCATTCTTTTACCAAAACTTACACAACATTGTGTTAAACTGTGGCTTAATATTTCTGTTTGATATATAGTATGTGTTTATGCATAGTAGGCGTCACAGAAGCAGCAAGCAGCATATGAGAGTAAGTCTTCATTAAGGTATTCCAAAAGTTAGTACCTTGTTGGTGTTTGAAAAACAAAAACAAACACCAAAACAAAAATCTCACTTGAATTGTTGTTATTAGCATACATCATTTTAATAATTTTATTCCTAATGTTGTACAACTAGTGTTCTGATATTTTTAATGCTTAAGCTTGGAGCCACACTAGTTCATTATAGCAAGATTACTTTAAAAATATATTTTTAATTGTAGATGGACACAATACCTTTATTTTTATGTGGTGCTGAGGATCAAACCAAGTGCCTCACGCGTGCAAGGCACACGCTCTACCTCTGAACCACAACCACAGCTCTCAAGATTATTCTTTTTAATAACTATTTGTTGTAGAGGTAAAACACAGGAGTTGTGCATGTTTAAAAAAATTAAATAAACTATCACATATGAATACAATTTAGCACAGTAATTAAGATAGGGAAAATTTCTCATGAAAGTTTCTTTGAATTATTTGCTATAATTTGCAATCAATCCCTTTCCCCATGTGAGACATACGTTCTGCAACTGTAGATTAATTTTAATTTTGTCTGATTACATGGTGGTAAATATACGTTCAGTTTGTAATTTTTGCTTGTTTTTTCCCTTGTTATTTTGAAAGCATTCAAAGTATAATGTGTATAGACATTTTTCTTTTGTTGCAGAATAGTATTCAACTGTATATATAATTTGTTTATTCATATCAGTTATTAGATATTTGTAGTATTCCAGCCAACTTCAGGCTAATGCAAATAGGAGTACTATAAGTAGTCAAATACAAGAAAGACTTTTTTTGGTGGATATATGTTTTTGTTTTGGTTTTCTTGGGTAAATGCTGAGAAATGGAATGGTTGCATGGTGTGGTAGGTGCATGTTTTAACTTTTTATAAAACTACTAAATTGTTTCCAAAAGTGGTAGTGACATTACACATTCTCATAAAAATATATAAAAATTCAAGTTGTTTATATTTTCTCTAGTACTTGGCATAGTAAAAATATTTAGCAGTCTGTTGGGTGTGTAGCAATATCTCATTGTGATTGATATTTGCATTCACCTAGTGAAATAGATACTATCTATGCAGAATATCTCTTTATAAGTTTATTGCTTACTGTAAATCTTTGCTTTATGTCTATTCAAATATTCGTCCTATTTTCTTAATTGATTTATTGTATTCTTATAATAAGACTGTAATTATTCTTCATATAGTCTAGACACGGGTCCATTGTTTGGTAAATATGTTACAAATGTTTTCTCTGAATATTTGACTTGCATGTTTTGTTGATTTAATAGTGTCTTTGAAGAACAATTTTGTAATACATAGTGATGAATTAATGAGAAATGTAAGGAAAGACATAGTTTCGGTGATCTGATCTTGTACCAGTAATCAAGAGATGGGTCTTTATTTTCACTTGTAGAGGCAGATTGATTGCATTCCTGACACTGCAAATGTTACCTTGTGCAAACTCTGAGTTTGCACTTCTATAAGATAAGAGTTTTGGAGTTAAAAAAAGTTTTGGGTAAAAAAAGCAACAAACATGGGGGAACCCCTGCCTTCCATGTGAATTGCTTCTCATGCAGAAGTATTGCACTTTTGCTTATCTACTGATATCTTAAGGTAACTGCTTTTGCTGTGGTTTCTTTTAATAATTTGTATATTTTTTTAATTCTTACTAATGGAATATATAATGGACTTACTTCATGAAGCCAGAAATGGAACTCTCCAAAGTTACTTTTGATATAAATAGTTCACATAACATTTGCTTCTAATTATATGTTATATGATGATTTTAAACCTCATATATCTGTGAACATTAAAGAATAAAATGGTCATATTTATCTTTTCATTCAGCTGAGAAAATGTAACAATTTCAAATCATCTATTCTATTTTAATTGCTGCCTCTGGATGACTATATTGCTTTATTTTGATTTTCCATTCACATAAGGGAATATTCCATGGGAAAAGAAGAGTTGAGTGCCTCAAAGTATCAGGTTTTCATTGTAAGCTGGCAAAACAAGTTTATATTATATATTTTAGTGATTCTGTATTTTTTTTATTTTTATTTTGATTAATTCTTATTATTCTAAATGTGTCTTAGTTTCATGATTTACTTATAAACAGGCTGTACCTAGATATACCCTTCAGAAATTCATTCCTAAACATGTAGGTTTATGGAGTAATTCAGTTGAAGCCACTGGAGTTGAAATAACTAAATTATAGGAACATATCTGAGAAAAAGAGCCATACTCAGATATAGATGAGGATAAGAATTCTGAATAATCTCAAATGGTTGGAGATAAAATTTCTTTCCAAGAAATTTGTATTTCTTACATATATGAAAGTATCTGTGATGCTCAGGGCCATCACAATCTCAACTTCTTGTTTGAAGGTTAATTTTAATAAGGCCCAGTGGGTACCTGGCCCCATGTCAATTTGCATGGTTGAGTAAATCTTCCTATCCAAATCTCTTGATAAACAATTTCAGGGTTTCTCAGCCTGTATAGTCACAATAATTAACCTAAAATTTCTGTTGTCACATAGTCACATATTAGCTAAGGGGACAGGGAAACATCTGGACCCCATCATCTATAAAATAACTCTTCATATGATGAAACTTCTATTGTTCCCTTCAAGCTATTTCTTCTCTAGATTAAGTAATGCCAGTTTCTTTCTTCATGGTTCCTATTTCCAATAATTTTATCATGTTAATTTTTTCCCATTACTGGATCCCTCTTATTGATTAGTGGAGCTCAATGTTCTAGATTTGTGTAATTTTGACACAATTTTAATCTTTCAAATTGGTCCTAGCTAATGCTTCAGGTTTTCCAACTTTATCTATAGTTCCTACAGGTTATATTCCTGCTTATATTTGTTCACTAAGATGTTCTCTTGCCATTTTTCTTTTTCTCAGCAGAACTATCCTGCTTTATAAAATATTGTATGATCAAAATCAACTTGTTATTGAAAAAAAAGAAAGGAGTGGTCCTTATAGAAAATAAGGATCATACATGGACCCAGCTAAAAGTCATGTATCAGTAGTTTCAAAAATGCCTTGTCTGCATAAAGATTCTTTTGATTTTAGCAGAAGTTCATATCGATATCTACCACTAAGAGGAGGAAATGAAAATTTAGTTGTTTATAAATAATTATTAAGTAGATGCAGCTTAAGAACAGCTATTCACAATAAACAAAAAATTCTGGATGGCTGCACATTCTGGTTCATAGCTGTGATAAAATATGAGAAGATTGTGAAGAATTGAAGCCATTAGCTCAACAATGCAGGCCAAAAAAATATTTTTCCTGGAATATATAAATAATTGTGGTAAAGGTTTTATGTGAACATCTGGCTTAGAAATCTATTTCAGTTTAATTTGAAGTCCCAGTCTAATGTTAGACTCAGTGTCAATAGAGTTAATATTTCCATGAATATCCAATATTAATATTTGTATTGTTATAGCCTCCAGGACACCATAATCAGCAAAATGGAAAATGTTTCAATGGTATAAGAATCTTTAGAGCTATAGAAATCTAAACACCTAGGCTGGTATTTACCTTTTCCCAGAAGGTGACAGGGGGAAAAAGACAACCTAACTGAGTCAATTTGGGATGTCAGCCCAGACTTCTTACAGTAAGTTGCTCATTTTATTAATACAAGATAATTTCATTACTTCATTTTGTCCGTTTTTCCTCATGATTTCATTCTGTACCTTCACTAGCAAATTGATGCAATATGATGCTCTCTAAAACCTTCTAACAGTTGTAGTAACAGACAAGTCCTACAATTGCAAATGTTTTGTGTTTCTTCTTTTCAGAAATGCAAATTACCAGAGATAAATTATAGGCTTTCAATATATTAATTCATCATAACAATAGCTTTAACTTATGAAATATTTGATTGCAGGATAATTCATATTATTTAGATTCAAACTCCAAAATAAATGTTTGTAAGAGGTTAATAAAATTTTGTTGATCATAACCAGTCAGTGAGTTCCTTGAGAACAGGGTCTGTATATTTTTCACTTCTGCACTTTCATTTTCTACTATGGTATCTGGAACAATGTAGCAGATACCACATACAGGATTATTAAAGAAGTGTACAACAACTTTTTTCTACTAAAAAAGTAACAATTTTTGAATTTATAGTTAAAATTAGTACAACTTTAGAAGTAGTAATTAGGGCATAGAAAAGATGTTATGCATATATTCAATATTTCTTTCAAAATAATTTATTTTCTTAATATCTACTAAATTTTTCCAGTCCAGTTTGAACTCAGACCAATGTCTGTAGTTCTCACCATTTTAAACTATGGTGATTCATTTTTTTTAATGTAGCAGGATTTTGACATAAGTTCAGTGAGGATGAATGTCAACACAGAAATCCAACTAAATGGAGAAGTCATTCCCATGTGTGGATGGTTCCTTTCAGTTCCTCATCATTTCCTTCCCCATACTGCCACCGTACTTCCTTAGCTGCCACCTTTTATGTGTGTGACAAACTCACTCCTTGGTCAAAAAAGAATCATTTACTGCAAACTTTTGCCATCTCAAATGACATTGTAGAACGGTCTCTGTGGGGGAAAAAGTACATTAGTTTCACTTGGCACAGAACACTCTTAATAAAAAAAAGTAGAAGGGAAATCCCAAGTAGTCAGAAACCACCACCAAGGTAAAAACCAACAATTTTTTCCCCCTTAAGAGCATTCAACCCCATAGAAAATCAGAGACAACTTCAAATATGGGGCTTTCAGTGTAACCAAGCACATTGAGAACTTAATTCTTTGAAGCACTCTATATGCTTATGTTTAAGCTGATTTCAAACTCTAAACTTGTTCTTATTTAAGCTTCTACATTATGGAAAGGGTTATGATTTCTTTGTTACGATAAGATATAGACTGGGCCTGGCTATTACTAGAATCAGAGGATGATGCGTGATTTGCTATTGAATAAACCCACATGTAACTAGCTTTAAAGATGTTCATGAGAGGAAATGAGAAACAAGATTTTTTGTTGTTGTTTGTGTGTGTGTGTGTGTGTGTGTGATTCTAATACCCTTTGGGGAAAGAAAGAAAACAAAATGTGTTAACCAAGAGAAAACATATTATTTAGCATGAGTCTCTCATGTTTTTCTCCCATTTTTCCACAATTTTTTTAATAACCTTTTGTAACCATTATCAACAGGAGATAGGGTGGTCACTGTCATCAAAGGGGCAAGGTGTAATGAAGGTTGTCAATTATCTGCCTTTTCATGACACTTATTTGGGAAGTCTCTTCATTGTTTCAATAGCTGATATTCAATATTTTCTCCAAGATGTTTTATACTTGTTATGACATGATCTTGAATTTGTCCCTTACATTGTAGACTTTGGCTATCAGAATTAATCTCTTAATTTATCTAAGTATTCCAAGTATCCTTTTTATACCTTCAGATAAGACTTTAACCAGTGCCATATATATATATATATATATATATATATATATATATATATTCCATAATTGTGTTCTTATATACCTTTTTATACATTTCTTAGCTCTCAAAGGAGCTTGGAGAAATGATGATAAAATAAGATGATATAATTTAACTGGGCATGGTGGCCACAGCTGTAATTTCAGAAATAAGAGGAAATAAGGCAGGGGGATCCCAAGTTGGAGATGCATCTCAACAAGGTTCTATGTTAAAAACAAAACAAACAAATGAACAATAACAAAAACATAAAATGGGCTGAGAGTGAAGGTTAGTCATGTAGTAACCCTGGGTTCAATTTTCAGTACTGAAAGAAAAAAAAAAAATACCAGGTAGACTTTCTAGTCAAGGGTTCAGGATGCTATGAGGGCATGTGTTTTACCTTGATAGCTGCTTTCCCCATCCAGCAAGTCATGAAGTCAGAAATTGAAAACATACATAAGTACATAAGTTAATATTATTGTATGCATATTGCATAACAAGCACTTTGCTAAATACTTTATGAGAATATTTTCATTTAAACTCAGGGGATACTTACTACACTCTAACAAGGTATTTACTAGCACTATCCTCATCTTAGTCATGAAGAAACTAAGACTGAGAAATGTTGAATGATTACGGTCATAGAGCTAGTAAGTGTCACAGCTAGTTTCAAACACAGGTCTCCTATGAAAATTTATTCTAAATACTGTACTTACTTCCTTCACCTGTACCTTGCAATGCTGGTATTGCAAGTATCCTTTTTATACATTCAGATAAGACTTTAACCAGTGAGTCTCCCTTTAACTCAGGGAGACAGTGAATTTTACTTTTCCCTCCTTTTTTAAAAAACGTCTCCTAACTTCTTTCTACACCCAAACCATCTTGCATTTTAAAAATAAAAACAGAGCCAATTTATTTAAAAACTCTTTATAAATCCCTATCATTTGCAAAAAAAAAAAAAAACCTATTCCATGATATTATACATCTTTCAATGACCAGCATTTCTGAAAAATGTTTCTGCTGGTGGTTCTGGTGGTTTCAGCTTCTCATATTGGTGCTATGGATCTCCCAAGAACAGATGTCCATTGACAGACACATAAATTGAGCAGCAAGTGGCCTGAGATCTCTGTTTCCTAGGATCACTTGGTGTTGCAGAGTCCTAAAGATCCAGGTAGAATCCTTTTCCGGATGATTTTTAACATGAGAGAACGAGAGAAAGTGGGGCAGAGGTCAGCAGTGAAGGGTCATAGAAAGAAATAGTGGCAGAGTGATAGTAAGTGACATTGAAGTTAGAAAGCCTGAATCCATAAAACATAAGAAGAATATCATAAATAAAGGAATTATTTGAGTGGAAAGGAGAAAACAACCAGCCGTTGCTCGCAGGGAAACAAAATGCAAAGGTAAAGATAAGTGGAATCCTAAAAAGTTAGCAAGCCGTAATGTTAGTGCCCATATTTTGAGTGCTGTTCCACTTCTGGTTAACACTGGTGTGTAACTAATTGAAATGGTTTCCTGTCCTCCTCTTTACTTCTCTTTGTGTCCATTTTTCCTTAAGGTATTCTTAACATGAAATACAATTACCTAATTTTTCTTTAATATTTTCATTTATGCTTAATAATTGGGCCCATACCTGCCTCTCCAAACTCCATGACCTCTATTCTCCTCTGTCACCAAATGGTCCACTCATACCTTGGGAATCTTCTCCAATACACTATACAATCTTGTGATTTTGTTTTTGTTCATGTTCCCCCCATTAATCTTTGAAAACACGTAGCCATCAGATATTCTTCTTGTTTTACTCCAGAGGCACCTGACATTGTAAAGGGTGTGAATATAAGAACAAGAACTCCCTCATGTGTATTTCTAGAAACCAGGATAACCTTAATATAAGCAGTGCTTCATAATATATGATTAGGAAGGAAAGGGGTAGGATAACAGGGAGGAAGGAAGGAAGGAAGGGAGGGAGGGAGGGAGGGAGGGATAGAAAAGTAAGGATATTAAGAAATGCTAAATAGTTACTCATTCAATATCTTTGATACACACAAATACATGAATCTCAGTTTTCTTTCCTTTTTTTTTTTAAGTTGAAATGAGTAAACTGGAGGCTTGACTATGCTCAACTATATAAGAGCAAATTGATTTTATTATAAAAGCAAAGTAAAATTCCAGGTAAAGCAAAGTAGATAGATTTAGACATCAGGTGTGTATCATTATATTTTTGTATCACTCTGATTCTAGTGATTTAAGCTTGCTCTCTGGGTTTCTACACAAAAATTTCAGATAGATTTCCTCTTACATTTTTTTCTTACATCAAAGGCTGCAGTCTTGCATTTGAAACTGTTGCCTTACTTATACAGACTTAGTTTATGAGAGAAGACTACTAAAGGTATGCCTAAAGGTTTACCTGGTTGGTTTTAGGTATTGTCCAGGTAGACTGATGCAATTGCCAAGTTGGTCTGGCCCTGTCCTTCTAGAAATCTTAGAAAGGGTGTGTGAAATACAAACTGTAATATGTACAAGAGAGTCAGAATATTTGCCTTATGTGTTACTCAGCTTTTCATTACTATGACCAAAATACCTGACAAGAACAACTTAGAGGAAAAAAAAAAGTTTATTTTGGGCTCACAGTTTCAGAGGTTTCAGTCTGTGGTCAGCCAACTTCATCGTTTATGGCCTGAGGTGAGGCAGAACATGATGGAGGAAAGGCTCTTCAGAAAAAAGCTGCTCAGATCATGACAGACAGGAAACAGAGAGTGAAAGTGAGGAGCCAGGCACAAAATATAAATCTTATAGGCATGCCACCAGTTGCATACTTCCTTCAACAATGCCCTACCGCCCTATATAGTTCATACCCATTCCAGTAGTCCTTGGAAATTATTAATTCACCAAATTCATTAATTCATTGAGTAGGTTATAGCTCTCATAATGTAATCATTTTACCTCTAGACATTCTTGCACTATGTCTCACACATGAACTTTTTGGGGGATATTTAATATCCAAACCATAACAATTTAAAACGAGTTTAGAGAATAACTTATTATGTCCAGCATCTTTGGTCTTAGCAAATGTCATGGAAAGTTATCTCTAGCACTGTGAAAATATAAATAGACATGTACTTATGTATAGAGAACATGGTGATCTGTGGTTTCACCATGAACTCAAAGAGTTCTGTTCACATTAGAAAATTGACTGCAGTTTATCTTCACAAACAAGAGCTACTGAATCACCACCCCTAAATTAATCAACGTTTTCAGTTACATATTTGAAATGAACTTTAATAGGTAGAAATGTACTCCATGATTATCACCCACTGATGCTTCACCTGGCAATATGTATCTAGGATTTGTAATGGCAAAATAGACTTTGCAAATGGGGTTGAGTTTACGAAAATTAAAGTAGAGAGTTATATTGTATTATCTAGGTAAGAATCATATGAATCATCAAAAGCAGAGAAACTCCTGAAGTAAAAAAAAAAAAAAAAGGAAAAGAGATGTGGCTAAGGAAGAGGCAGGATAGATGCAAAGTTTGAAATGAACTTAACCCATTATTACTGATTTGGACTTACTGGGAACACCTGCAGAGGAGTACAGACCAGCTCTATAACAAGAACACAGAGACCACAGTCTACCGCAGAATGGAATATAATAATTCAATAACCTGAATTAACCTGAAAACTACTTCTCCCCTAGAGCTTCCAAGAAGAAAGAAAGTTTTGCTGATATTTTGATTTTGGTTTTATGAGACTGGAAGCAGACAATGTGGCACAGTCAAATAGACTTTTGATAATAAGTATTGTTTTAAGCTACAAAGTGTGTGATAATTTATTATGGAATCAATAGAAGAAACATATGACCATGTGCATTTTTTGAGCTATAGTAAATGATCCTCCCTTAGCACAAGTTAACTCCAACAAATGTGGGAGGGAGTGTATCTCTGTCAACTCACTAGCTTAGGGGTTAAATGGTTTGTATGCATTTACAGAAGTTTTGTCTTTGAAAATTTATTATTGTGTATTGTTTCTAAATGTCTAAGGTAAGCTTGTGGTTCCATGTATTTGAAAATTCCAAGTTAAAATGACCCTGTTCATGCTCTATGACTTGAAGTGTGGTGATTTAATTTCCCTTTTGACACTATGTTTGCCTTTTTAAGGGCGATATCAGCTCTGTGCTAATACTTTCTTCACACATCTCTAAGTAGAGGCCATTTGCCTTTTATTCAGCTGTATGTTATATGGAATCCTTACTTTCTCTCATTTATATCAAATCCACTTCCAGTATGGATTATTGATAAACATATGTATCTGCTCATGAGAAGTAACTTAAGGGCTGTTTTCTTCCAGTGACATAAGGAAGAAATGACCTTAAATCTCTTTCTGATCAATACTGATAAAATGTAAAGTAGATTACAAGGAAGTTATGTATATTATCCATCTTTCTAGATAATACCAAAGTCCATATCTTTATTCATTTATTAATCAAGATGTTTTTTTTTACACATTTATAATGACGTCAAACACTGTTTTAGGCACTTGGGATTTGTCAATGAACCAAATTCCCTGACCTCATTGGGCATACAATCTAAAAAATAAAAACAAGCTAAAAAGTCATTTAAGTTGATGCTACCTATTCTGAAAACCAATAAAAAAGAGGTAAGAAAAGAGTGTTGGTGGCAGGGGAGGTGAGTATGCAAGTTAGGTCTTTCTAATGTTGTGGCTTTTGATTAAGTTCTGCACAGAAGCTATGATGTTAAAAAGCGGAAAATATATCAAGCAGAGACAATAGCAAGTGCAGAGTCCTTAGGCTGTGTCTATGCTCACCATGTTTAAGACACAGCAAATAGGGCAGAATGGCTACAATGAGTTTAGCTTCTGGATGAAGCCAAGGAAACAACAGAGGCCCTATTATTTAGAATTATCTTGGTCACAGGGAAAATTTGATTTCTATTTAAAATTTGATGGGAAGTCAATGGAAAGTTTTGAGCAATGCAGTGATGATAAAATTATTTATCAAGCTGGGTGCAGTGACACACATTTGTAATCCCAGTGGTTTGGGAGGCTAAGGGCAAGAGGATCTCCAGATCAAAGCCAGCCTCAGCAAAAGTGAGGCACTGTCTCTAAATAAAACACAAAATAGGGCTGGGAATGTGGCTCAGTGGTTGAGTGCCCCTGAATTCAATCCCTGGTACCAAATATATATATATATATATATATATATATATATATATATATATATCTCAAATGGATTACCTCGCAACTAGGTAGATATAATGATTACAAAGTGGAAGCATTCTTTATGACAGGCAATGGTGGCAATGGTGGCTTGGGTGGTGGCAGTGAAGTAGTGGTACGTGCTCCAACTCAAACCACGTTTTAAAAAAATATTTTTTAGTTATAGATGTACACAATACCTTTTATTTTATAATTTATTTTTATGTGGTGCTGAGGATTGAACCCAGTGCCTCACACAGGTTAGGTGAGCGCTCTATCATTGAGCTACAACCCCAGCCCCTCAAGGCATTTTTAAAGACTTGTTTTAGTTGGCTTTATTTGCTGCTGTGATTAAAAGACCCAACTAGAACAACTGTAGAGGAGGAAAAGTTATTTAGGGGCTCTTGGTTACAGAGGTCTCATAGACAACGGGCTCTGATCCTCAGGGTCTGAGGTGAGGTAGAACACTATGGTTGATGAGTATGGTTGAAGGGAAGTGGCATATATGATGATAACAAAAGAGAGAGAGAGAGAGAGAGAGAGAGAGAGAGAGAGAGAGACACTCCACTTGCCAGATACAAAATATATACCCAAAGAAACCACCCCAAAGGCCCACCTCCTCCAGCTACACCCTACTGCCTTTAGTTAGTTACCTTCTCAGTTAATCTCATCAGTGGATTAATTCACTGATTGGGTAGGGAAAGGCTCTCATAACCCAATCATTTCTCCTCTAAACCTTCTTTCATTTTTATCACACATGAGCTTTTAGGGGACACCTCACATCCGAACTATAACAGGAAGTTTCACTAGACATCACCAATGGCTAGCATGAAAGAAAGTGAAGCACCAAGGATGACTCTAGGTATTGGGCCATAGCACTTGAAATGATGCAGTTACCTTTTACTGAGAAAATTAAGAGGCAAAGGAAAATTTCAGGGGTAAAATCAAGTTTTCTTTCCTGACATGTTAAATTTGAGATGTCTACTGAGTATATCAGTGAAAATATTGAGTCTGGCACTCAAAATAGAAACCTATGATACAGTTTAGGATTGTCCACAGAAAAATATTTTTTTCTATATAAAAATATAAAAAAAAAAAAGGATATTTCAAGTCACCCATTTGGATAAGATCACCAAAAGAGTGCAAAATAGACAACGGGAAAGTTTCAAGGGTTTAGTACTTTGATAAGTATCCATTAAAGCAATCAGATAACCAAGTGATTCTATCAGAGGCATGTTGTGTTGTGTAGAGTTGTCTTCATTCACTTGAGCTATAGCATTACACCATTGGCAGACACTGTTTCAGTTTTTCATACTCTTTTTCCTTGTCAAACATAGAGTGAGTTTCTTCTCCCAAGAAACACAATTATTATACATGTTAGACAGTATGAATCATAAAACACTTTATAACTCCCTATTTACACTTACTGCTGAGAAAGTAGAGTCTAATTTGTTAGATAGCCCTAGCACATGTAAAGTACCCCTGGGAACACATTTTATGTATTAACCTCACATCTGCCTTTATCTTGTCTTTCCTACTATTACTTTACTTTTGTTTTGTACCCTGAACTTTCTTATGTTTACTTTTATTTTGTTACCCATCAATTTTACATAATTTACATCAATTCTGGAATGAATAAAAGTAAAGGTAAAATTATCAAGAATAGAGGCCAGATGATAGACAGGGATAGACGAATAGAGGACAGGTAGAGTTAAACACAGTCCTAGAAATATATTTTTATTTCAGTGGCACTTTTCAAGAATGGTGTTGTTGGGCACTATGTTGTGTCAGATTGCCAAAGGGTCTCTCTCTCTGACAGGGCCTCTTCTCAGATCAGTCAGTCTCTATTCTGTGCCTTGTAGAAAGATAAGTGCAAGTTTCAGGCTGTAGTCCTCCTTTCTAGACAATTCTCAGCTTGCAATTATTTTCTCTACACATATTGAGGTTTAAAAACTACTCAGAAATAAACATTAGAGAAGTTTCTAGAGTGAGTTTAGCTTCCCCTGAGCCATGTACAAATGAGTGTATTTTACACACATGTGTTTATATAAGATCTGCTCTCATAATACACATTGGTCAAATTGCCTTTCTCTGATTTTTAAAAAAAAATCACATGTGCACTCTACCAAAAAGTTCTAACAGCTATTTTTCACTGCATGTTAAAACAAAGGAGACAAAAACAGAAACTAAAGATTATTTTTAATGATAACATGCTAAAGACTTACTGCAGAAATATGACATGCATACACTAAATCCTATGCCCCTCTGATGGACAATTTCTGCTACTTGAAATCAAATTATTTTTTCAAACTAATGCCATCAAGACATAATTTAGAAGAATCTGACATTTGGCCTCTTTGATAATTCACTGAAGCAGAGTGAGGAAGTTAGGATTTCTAAAAACACTTTTTTAATTCCATTAAGTTTCTTATATCATCATTTAAATTTTGTCTTCAGTTCTGCATCTTTTAAAACAACACTTCTAAAGTACAATTTTTTTTTCAGTCTGGCCCATGGGTGCTCTACCACTGAGCTAAATACCAACTCTTTGTAATATTTCTATTTTGACATAAGGTCTCACAAACTTTCTGAGGTTGGCCTTGAACTTATGATCTTCCTCTTCCTTGGCTGGCCAGAGAGAGTCACAGTGACTATAGGTATTTGTAACCACACCTGAATAAAATGTGTGTGTGTGTGTGTATTTGTATGAGGGATAGGACAAAAGTGTTCTTCACATTAGGTACATTTCTGAGTGTCTCATATCCTAAATATTTAAAAATTGCCAATTGATTAAATCAATTATGCAGCATGTGAGGAAGAATTCAGATGCTCACAACATTAATCATTTTAAAAATTTCTTGAGGTTGAGACTTTTTTTTCCCCTGGCCAAGTAATTCAGGTCACAATTGAAACCATTGAGGATGTTTTAGCTCACACCTCCCATTAAGGAGCAATGGTGTCTCCATCAGAGGATCTGTCATGCTTCAAACCTCCCTTGGTCTCTGCAAGCAGCTTGGGAGGAAATATTTCCTTAGCTTGACATGGATGAGGCATCTCTTTTGTACATTTTCAAAGATAGACCAATCTACAAGGAACCAAGTTCTTGCTGGTAGGACTGTTTACACCCCGATCACCTCTAGCCTCTTTCCCTGGCCCTATGATGATAAGAATTTCAAGGACTGGGAATTATAGAGGCTTATTTGGCAGCCTTTTCCAATTGTGAGTGATAAATCAAACTTGGGGTGCTTGCCAGCAAAAATTTCTTATTTATCTGAGTAAATCTGTGAGGGTGGATCTGATACAGGCAAAGCAAATTGGTTAGGATGTCTGATGGGCGCAATGTGGCAGGGGGGGCTTTGGTATTTCTTCATTGCCTTTTCATGTTGATTATTGACTCACCCATGTTAGTGGATGAGCAGTGCCAGTTGGCTTTTCCCTTTCGTAGCAGCTTTTCTTACCTTTGTGGGTTTTTTTTTTTTAATTTTTCTTATGAAGATACCCAAGTTAACCCACAAGAGTAAACATAAGAGACATATTTTCTGAGCTTATCTACAATCTGCAATTAGTAGGTCTGCGGAAGATAACAAACATGAAGCAATGTTTTTCAGTCACCCCGATTTCCTAAGTGTGTAAATCCCCACATCTCTTCCCCTTTAAGTTGAGCGCTCACTTGAGTGCAAATAGTTTGCATTCTTAAATGCCACCTGTTGAAAATAAGTCTCATGACATTTGCAAATTCTGGCTTATCCTGGCTTAGCTTTACACAGCAGTCTAATTTCACAACGCTTAGCAATTACTTTTATTAGTTACTCCACCCAACAGCCCTATGACGTCAGAAACTTCACCTCTTCCTCTGTTTTCATCTCTCCCTCTTATTCTTTCTCTCTCCCCACACTCATATGAACACACATACATCCATTTATTATCACTCAGATTGTGCTAGCAAATTGTTACATGTGCGTCAAAATAATCCTTATAACTCAATACAGAAAGTTTTTGAAAAGAGAGCTAGCCTTCCTCTGAATACAGGAGAGAAGTCTACATAGAAGTATTTCTCTAATTAGAGATTTGAACAAGAAGTCACATGGAGTTTTGGAGGCTTCTAGTCAGTCCTAGCCATGTGACTCTTGGTTATTCATGGAAACTTGACCATTCTCCATTTCTTCATTTGTTAAAATGAGACAATTAGATGAGACCCGCAGTGTCTTTCAGGGACATGATTGCTAATATAGTTTTTTTCAGTGTACATATGAGCAAGAACATTTTTATATATGTATAGGGATACAGTCTGATAGTCCCCAAATGTCACATCCCTCTTGTCAATCATATCCTCTAGGATTTGAACCCGAGAAGTGGAGAGGAAGGGTGCATCTTTCTCTAAATCCTGCTTTACAAACTAAAGACACACAGTTTACTGTAAAGTTAACTTTGCTAAAAAAAACCTTTTTTTTTAAAGTCTTCAAGATTGATTTCTTCCTGTTATTGTTGGAGATTTTCTTTCTATGGTCATTTGGTAAATAAATAGCTTTAAAAGGGGAAATAAACAGCAGTGTTTTGTTTTTGTACTGCAGGGTTTATGTGTTAAATTGCAGCCACATCATGTACTAAACAGCTTGGTTCTTTACATGGTTATGGGGAACCAGGAATTCTTGAAAGGGGCAGGGCAGGATGTCCTTTTCCATTGCTCACTGAGTCATGGAGGACAAATGCCATTTCAGGGGTTCTGGAGTTGTGATTTCAGTCAAGTTCTCAACCACTTCTCTAATTCTGAATGAAGAAGCAGCCACAGGGGTTGTGTGAATTATGCTAAAATGCATTCTGATCAAACCCTGAAAGTGGCATTGGCAGTGTGTTCTTAAACTTTACTGTGATCCTGACACTTTAGAGTGTACAGGGGCCACATTATCCACAGACAAGAGGAACCCCCTGGCACACCCTTTCTCATGCTGAAGTAGCAACTCATCACATCTACATCTTATCACATCTTTTTTCCTTGAGCCCCTCCGTCTTCTGGTCAGCTACCTCCAGGTCTCTGTAAAGGCAGGCCTTACACAGAGCATGTTCCCTCCACAGGCCTTGTGACAAGATTGTGCTTCGATTCCAAAGGGTTAATCCCAAAGCGAATTCTTCACATGTGTAATTCAATACTTCATAACTGCTGAAAATTGGAGTCCACATAATTTATTTTCTTTGGTCGGGCACATTTGCCTCATGCTTGGCCGAAGCTGACTTCAGAGAGACACACCTAAAACTCTCAAGGGTCCCACGTGGCCCATGTCAGTTGTGCAGAGAGATTGTGGTACTTGGACAGAGCCCAAGGATTAGGTGTTCCTGAGAAGGTTTTTTTGGCTCTACAAAGCCTTGGGATGTCATGGGAATAGGCTGCACTCCCTTTTCCCCCTTGAAGGCCACATATCAACAGGGTATCTGACCACTCAGAGACAGCCTTTACACAAAGGTATACATTAAAATAAATAGAACATGCAACCAGAAAGAACCGAAAGAGAGGGAGGAATTGCTAAGTGGAGACAGGAAACAATTGCTTCGTTGTTGAGGCAGCAACCTTAGAACTGCAGAGTGTAGCTCCATCTACAGGACTGTTGGTAAAGTTGGAGCTTTTTGCTTAAAATGCAAGACAGAGCTTGAAATGCAATTTTAAATCCAGCTTGCTTTGCTGGGGCTTCACCTAACTCACAAAAATCCTACTTTTTTTTTTTTTACTGAAAAATAATTGTCCCTCTTTGATGAAAGGGATTGAGAGAGCAACATAGAGATAATAAGTGAGGGGAAAGCTATTCAAGGGTGCTTTCATTTAGCTCCTTTTCTTACTTTGGCAGTAAATATTCTTCTCATCCTAGCAATACTCATTTAATCTCTTTCTTTCCTTTTCAACAACTTCCTCTCATTTGGTTTCCTCTCATTACTCCTCAGTTTGGGAGGGGGCATGTGTATTTTCACCATTCAAACAAAATAGAAGGCTGTGTTTGTTTGAACACCGTTGTACTTCCTGGCAAACACTGGACTCAAAGAAGGTTCAGGTTTTTAGGTTTAAAGGAGCTGAAAAACTTTAAAGTAATAATTAAAGCCCATTTTGTATGAGCATACTTCCCTCCCCTCCCCCTCCCCCTTTATTTTTAAAAACCTTGCCTGCCAATGCAGTGGCTGCTGTCTAATGCTATTTCAACAGGAGACCTGGGTTTCAGGACAAGATCCAGGCCATAGGGGAGACTTGATGGCTCGGGGAATTAGTAATGGGATTTGGAGCCCTTCATTTCTAGGTCACTGGTTTGAATAGAGCCCAGGTCAGTAATGACTGAGAGTTGTTACCACCCGATGCCTGCTCTTCCTGAGCTGATCTAAGGTTGCCCGCCACTCCATCCCCGAGTGCCTGTGGCCCATCTGCACTAATGGCATTCATTGACAAGTTGGCTGTTATAACTTAGCCCTAAATGTGAGGCAGTCCAGCCTCTGCCACATGCAGAAAAAGTGTCCACACTACATTGGCTGTCTCTTTAGGGGATAACAGAGAGAGACAGAGAGCTGCAGGGGGAGGGAGGAGCTATTTTGCTTTTCTGATGACTCTGGGACCTAGCTAATCTCTCCCCACTCACCCTAAGTCTCCAAGGCATTTTATCCTCAGCCACTCAGAGGTAAAAATCCATGGAGGAGTAACAGGTCACAGAGGGCCAAGTTTCGAATCCTGTCCTCCAAATGGAAGTGTTCTGGGAAGATTGATTTAGAAGGCCTAAATTTGAAGCTATGTTTTCTCAATTTCTAGTACTGGATAATTATGGCCCTTTAAAAATGATGCTTGTTAGCTCCCAAACTTGTGCTTACTAAAGTTTGATGATGAGGATATTTCCAGAATTTACATTAGAGGGTTTGAAAAAATAATTACCCCTATCTTTGTTTTCTAAGGGACAAAATGTTTGCTTGCTTGGAAAGGATGGAGATAGAGGAGCAGTGACTAGATATTTGAGGACAATGCAGAACATTTGCATTCTCTGTGACAGGCTATAGCCAGAGTCCTGACTCCATTCTGAGTTGATTTGAGATTGTGCTGAGGTTAAAGAGAGGGGAGGAGCTGGCCTTCCTGTGGGGATGAGGCTGCTCCAGAAAGGAGCTAGAGCTTCTAACAGAGCTGCCTGTCAGTCCCTGGGCCCCACGGCTGCCACTTGCATGTGACTGGCTCTCTAGGGGGAGGTGAAGCTGGCCCCTGGGAAAGAATTATGTATTTATAATCAACTAAGAAACTACAGTTGTATAAAGATTCATTTGTATTAAGCTTTATTTAGATTTCCTTTTCGGACTAGTGGTTTTTTTTTAAACAGCATTTATTTTTGATTTTTAGTAATAAATCCATTACAGGTGCTTACCACATTGCTGAGATTGTGAATGAGAAGTTCAGTTAAAAAGGGTCATGGAATTCCAGTTCTCTGAGCCTATTTGTTTCTGATTTACTACTTCCACCTCTGCTTTTATCACTCTTAGTTTTCCTAGTTTTTGTTTGACAGCTTTATTTTTGTTTGTTTGTTTTCTTCTTTTTTTCATTTTGCTTCCAAGGCCATCAGCCTGCTGTTTGCTCTTCATTTTCTGTGTTTAGGAAAAACAGTGTCTCCTGTTTTTGCTGGGATTATGGAAGAAAGCATGGTGGTTAGTGGAGGGCCTTCATTCCTCAGCTTTGACCCATCAGCTGGGCCACACCTCTTGGCTCCCAGGGTTGGTGGCAACTGTGCAGCAGTGCTGGTGCCCCAGTGCTGCAGCCTTTGACATAGTCCCCAGGTGTGGCACCACCTGCAGGTCCTACTCTTTCCTTCTGTGCCATCCACCTCGGGCCCTTTCTTAGACAAATCTTACTGGTAACTGATCTTGTTATTCTGAAAATAGAATCTTAGGCCTGGGAGCAGAAGAAAGGCTATCTTCTTCACCACTTTTTCTCAAAAAGAAGACCTGAACACAACTTTGCCTTCTGACATGGAACCCTCTCCTCTTCCAGGCAGCTTATTTCTCTCTGTTCAACATCTCACTCAAGTTTGAAAATGGGATTGCAGGAGTGAACACAATTTCCTCTGTGGAGTTGATGACCAAGTATAGAAGGTGAATGAACAGATAACTGTTAAGGTTTTAAACCTTGACCAGATTTGGTCTGCTGCCATCTCTCTCAGGTAGAACCAGAACCCAAATGCCATCAACAGTCGTTTATGTCTTCATCTGCCCTGTCGAATCCTAGTGGTATTCTTTCTTTACATGTGGACTCCTGGAGGCTTACTGCCCATAACAGGTATCCCATTTCTATAACTGCTACAATCCTGAGACACTGATGGGAATTAGATGCTCAACAAATCCCTGACTATCAGGAATTCCAACTCTGGACATGGTGGCTGGACTTTGGACCTAGAGATAGAAATCCTATACCTAAACTTACAGGCATGACAAGCAACAAAACTGTCACTTCCATATGCTGAAGAGTAGATGAGTTCAATTTTGCAAGATTTCAAGGGACCAAAAGAATCACGTGAAGTAATTGCAACAATGGCTCAGGTTTCCTTATGGAAAACTTTGCTAAAGAACATGGGAACAAAACCATGTTACAGTTATGGTGGAGTAGTTGTACACAGTAATTTTAGTAATAACTAAAGGTACAGAAACAAAACAAAAACAAAACTCATAAAAGGTGTTACCTACAGGGAACAGAGGGGTCATGGATAGAACAAAGACTCCTTGATGTTTTTTATATTGATTTGATATTGAACCATTGAATGTATTGACCATTCACCAATAACAAATTTTTAAAATGATTTCAAGATGACCATTATTTTAATAATGCTAATATAAACTAAAATAGAAAAAAAAGACAAGAGGAAAATAATTTTTTCAGCCTTGAATTTTGAAGCATTATAAAAACACCCTTCAAAGAGGTTAGCATTAGTTTTAATCTTTGCTTATTATATTAAATCCAAATTGTTTCCTGAGCAAACAATATTAATTACACAGTCTGTGGCAAAACAAAAACAAGCAAGAAGATGAAAAGAAAACTTAAAAATAAATAAAAACAACAACAAAAATAACTTCTGAGTCTTCCAGGGGACTCCAGAGTCCTGCATGTTTAGTCCTATTTTATTCTGAACAAAGATGGGGTTTTGGAGAGAAATAGATTCATAAAGATTCTTAAACCAAGATCTTCCCTCTTGTGTTTGTCTTTGATGGCTATTGGACTTAAGATCTAGAATCACAATTCTGCAAGCTTTTTTTTATTCACCTAGTGCTTTATGCATAATTTCAGATGTCCATTGATAAACATATGAGAAACGACATTTTCCGTATGTATTGTAAAGGCAAAATGACAAGTTGCTTCTGCTATCTACCCTTGAGATTTACTTTCATCTTTGACATATATAAAGCAAGTTGCTTAACTTCTTCAACCCTTATTTTCTTCATCATAAAATAAAAATAATGACTCTATCTATACATTAGTGTTGTTAAGCAAATAAATTTATACATTTTGGATTCTTTGCAAAATGGTTATCATGTACCAAGTCCTCAATAAATATTACCTTTTATTTTGTGTCCCTGCTTACAATCTAGCAATATTATTCTTATAGTAGTTCTTGAAATCTCAAGTCATACCTCCTCCATGAAGCCTTAAGTAGTCTGGTTGTGGGGTTTGGCCTGTCCAGCATCCACTGCCAGGTTTCCAGCAGCAGCAGAGATACTCAGACACCCTCTGTCTATGTGCTTCTGTGCATCTGACTTCAGCACCAATCCCAGAGGGGTCTTCTGAAGCATGATCTACTTCTCTAACAATAAGAATTTGGTAAAGGATGAGCATGAAACTCAAATCTGGCTAATTCAATATCATTGTAAGGCTTTTGTTTTAGTGTGTTTTTTTCTTTTTCTTTTCTTTTTTTTTCTTTTTACTTTAGGTTTCCACTGAACTTTCTGGTAAGTAGTTGTAAGTCTGAAATTGCTAGGTACTACTGAGGACCATTCTTAAAGGTGGGTAACTGCCATCCTCATCTAAATCCCCCTCTTGCTCTCCTGAAGTCCCCTTCTCTATGGAATCTAGGAGATATGCCCACCTGAAACCCACATCCACCTTCTAAAGTAGGATCTTTGTGCAAAAACCCTGAAATTTTCTGTGAAACAACTTACTCTCATTTTCCAAGCCCCTTAAACTCTCTTCCCTTGGCTCCATCTTTGAGCAAAGAGACTTCTGGCCAGCAACCTCTATCCTACCTAAGTTGCAAATACACATTCATAGATTTGAAAGTATAGGAGGTATGCCTGAAAATAAGACTAAAAATGAGACAATCAGAGTCAAGGGACATAATCAGCATCTTGATGAGCTCCTTTGTGTCCTGGATCTAGCTGTGTTAAAGCAATGCAGAACTTTGGTCATTTGAGTTCCTGAAACAATATGAGTTTATTTTCTTTATTTTCAACTGGGAGACTTCTGAGACACTTTTCTTTGCTATGTGTGTAAGTCAGCTTTCTATTACTGTAACAAATACTTAAGGCAATCAATTTATAAAGGAAAAAGTTTATTTTGACCACAGTTCTAAAAGTTTCCATCCATGGTTGATTGACCCTCTTTTTTTAGAACCTATAGTAAGACAGTATGTTGTGATGGAGGGTATATAACAGAGAAAAGGAACTCATCTCATGACTGGGAAGCAAAGAGAGGGAGAAGGTAAGGCTAGGAAACCACAATCCCCTTTAAGGCCTGGCCCCTGTGACGTGAAAACTTCCTACTGCATCCTACTCCTTAAAGATTCCATCACTTTCCAATACTGCCAGGGCCTGGTAACCAACCCTCCATCACATAGGTCATTGAGGGTAGTTAAGATCCTAATGATAGCAGTATCCCATACTGCATTGACATTCCATTATCTGTAACAATAAGTCATTTACAATATTCAGGAATTTATTATTTTCTAAATATTAACATGAGAAAGTTTTTCTTCGTCAACAAGAGCTGTAAATATGTTTGCAAGCTAAGAAAGCAGAAAGAATTTGGGCTCAACTTGATGTAGATGACAGTGTGACCATGCATAAGTTAGTTAATTTCTCCGATCCTTAGTTTTTTGTTTTGTTAAAATGGAAATATCACTGTTAAAAGTTATATGACTGCTAGAGGGATTACATAAGATGATGAATGTGAACAGCCTAGTACAAAATAGGTGTTTAGTAAATGCCTTTGTCACATCCTTGAGAGGAGTCCCTGCTGGAGTTAAGCCCTATTTGCTTCTGTACCTAAAAGAAATGTACCTCAAATGCATAAAATGGTACTTTTTGTTATTTTATAACATTGGAGGAACTCATGTAGAGAGATGTAGTTAGACATACCTTAGTTGGCAGCAGGAACACAAAACCAACTGTACTTTCTGTGAATCTCTTCTCCCTATGCCATTCTTTTTATTGCTGTATTCTGATGTTGGCTTATT
This sequence comes from Marmota marmota marmota, assembly GCF_001458135.2. NCBI lineage: Eukaryota > Metazoa > Chordata > Mammalia > Rodentia > Sciuridae > Marmota > Marmota marmota. Next base: position 34,962,932 of record NW_026000037.1, read on the forward strand.
CTCGGTCCACTGTGAAGTTCACAGCCAACAGCAGGCCCTGTGTTTGCATCTTCACCATTCAAGAGAATGTCCGAACTAAGCTGGGATTTTTTTTTTTCTTATTTTGAATTCCTAGGATGGACTCTGATTTCCTATCCTTGGACCAACCAAATGTGGTGATAGGTAAAACTTATATTAATATGATATCTTCCATAGTCACATAAATTTGAAGTGATGGGAGGAGAATTCCCCAAAGAGGAGTTACCCATAAAGAGAAGAATATCCATAAAGAAGAGCTAATAAGCTAACAAAGCATGTAGAATTCAGGGTGCTGGAATAATTTCTAAGAATTTATTCTGAATTCTCTCTCTTTATAACAAAACGTCAAATGCATATGGCATCAGAAATACATGAGGAATAATTTCCACTGATCCCACAGAGGGGCTGTGTGTCTTCTTTATCAACACACAGCAGGGGCAAAGAGTCATCAACGAGGCCTGACCTCTTCATTCCTAAATAGGATCCTAAGAATCTTTAAATCAAACATTCATCAGGATTTCTTCTTTAAAAGTCACCATGTCAATCTTTAGTAGATGGCTGTTATAATGTTGATATGGACACATTATGTATGAAAAATGGTTAGCTCAACATTCGCAGTGACTGATTTTCACGCATTAATAATCTGACCATTTAATTAAAATATAATGCCAGAGGGTCCCAATCCACAACACAGAATGACCTAGAGGATGTCCTGTCATTGAGAGGTAGGAAGGAGATGAGTAAGGAATAACTCAGTGACAGGTTGGCCATTCTAAATCTGTGTTTGACTTAATACCACTAAAACCTAAGTGTGGCTGAGGCTAGTGCTCCCACCTGGTAGGATTTTTGGCTCAGCCAATGTTGTTTGGGTTTTGCAAGTTCCTTTGAGTCCCACATGCTGGGCGTGTACTACCATGAAGCAGAAACATGAGGATTCTGGTAACAATTATAGGCATTTGATTGAGTCTTGAAAATATACCTAAAGTGTGGTACCCCAAACAGAGCCACACTCTGAAGTTTCTTTATGTCAGTGTATTCATAGTATTTACTGTACAAGCTGAACATGCTAACTCAGAAATTTATAATGAAAAGTTTTCATGTCCAACCCACTTCCTAGTTTACAAAAACCCTTATCAAAAAAGCATTCTAAATTGGAATTAGTTAGTGATCCAGGTCTCTGAAGCCCAGGTTCTGGAAAAGAGGATTTCTTAATTACACCAGCAGGGGCTTAGTTTCTATTCTTAGTGCATCTGGGTATTATGGTTACTGATGTTTCTTGTCTGTGCACTGGGAGAGTCAGGCCCTTGAGTTCACTCTGGTTGGGGTGAGCAACTGAAGGGAGTTTCAAGTTTGATCTCCTTCCTGGATGGATGCAATGCAGCCTTCTCAAAAGCAGCATATCAATGTGATTCTTTGTGTGTTATGTCTTAGGCCAATCAGATTAAACTATACTTAAGACATGAAATTATTAAGGGGAAAGAAAACTGGATGGAACTTGGAGTTCTCTGTGTTTCCTGTTCAGTGAATCTCACTACACAGCCCTCATTACAAGTAGATCTGATGGGAGCATCCAGGCTACTTTGAGGGAAAAGCAAGGAACTCTTGTCAGAATATCTTTTGCTGCAGAAAAATGTTCTGGCAGAAGTTTGTATTTAAAAATGGGAGACCTAGGTGCATCCTTCTTTGCCATCACCTATGTGCATATTTTTCAGAGAAGACAACTAAGTGTTAGGAGTCAGTTTTCAACAATCTCTCTTTCTTTGCCTGAAAGTTGAGTTATTTCTTTTGAACTACTGTAAATTTTTATACAACCTCATGTCCTTGTGATATTGTCTGATTTATAACTTTTGGCTACCTCCACTATTCTGAGACGTACAACAAAACAGCTTAGTGAGAAAATACAGATTTCCTTCTAATAGAAATAGTTGGTGAGTTATATCAAGTGCCCAAATCCTTTAACTTGCTAAAGTGTTCAGCTTAAAAATATGCAATGGTCTATCATGAGGTGAAAAATAAATAGCTTAGCAGGATGAAGTTAATAGACACTATTCAAAAAATTGGGTTCAATCCCAAGTTATTTATTTTCCACCATTAAAATATCTGATTTTTGTGGCAATATTCTTTTGTAGAAAGTTGAACAAAAATCCATTTAGATTCTCTCACATTTTCTGCTCATCTTGCTGAGGAAAAAGAAGTCATAAACCCTTGTAGCACGGAAGAAACAAAACCTTTTCTTTCTGTTAATCCTGATGAATTTTGTCAAAGTGGGATTTAAGGCAAGAAGGTTGTTTCTTGGCAAGAGATTTCTGGAAAGAAAAAGTAGCTGAAACTTTGCATCATTGCATTCATTTCTGGTCAAGCTGCCTTATCACAACTCAAACTTTCATGCTGGGAAACTGTTCTTTCTTTGGTACCTTTTCTGCCAGAATTCAACTCTAACAACAAAAGTTTATAAACAATGAAAATTCCAGCTGGTTGACATCAGCGTCATGAAGCTTTCTCTCCACACTGATACAAATATTTACCCTGAGCTCTGGCAAAGCTTTCCTTGCCCATGTCACCCTTAATCATACATTTTTCCTTGATTGAGTTATGCTTTCCAGTACGTGATTTGCTCTGGTTTACTTTTTAACACATCCCAGAGGCTTCGTCAAAATCAACTCTGGGCCGGCCATGTCATTTGGTAGCTGCCAAACATGTTATTGAGAAGGAACTTGGCAAATATCAAAACAGTCTTTTCTAACTGCTCTAATAAATGTGTTTGTTCTTTTTGACCACCATTTACTTTTTAGGTCTCTCATATCCATAAAGCGATGAGCCAAGAAAGTAAGCAGAGATGCACTCAGTTCCCTTTAATCCATTCCCTTGAGATAATGTGCTGATTTCTCTCCCAGGCACCTTAGTGCAAAGAAGTTGAAAACTTAAAAGGTTTCATCAATGACTTGTTATTTCCTTCAAGAAGACACAAGGGTTATTTTCAAAAGGTTAAAACAACAGATTGATGTACTCTGTTACTGTAGTAAAGTCAGCTAGAACAAATATTTGCCACACCAAAGTGACTTGCGGAGGGATTAGCACAAAATATTGCAAATATTTCTACAAAGCTTCCTCTGCCACAATAAAACATTGGGTTCTGCACAGTGGGTGCTTGCAAAATCATTATTAAGTGTGTTAATAGCGCAGAATTCTTTAACTCTCGATATTGAAATATTTGCTTAAACAGGTGGTGGTGTCCACCTGAAAGAAAGGCATTTCAAGTTATGTCAATTAATACTTATACTGGGTTAATGTTTCAGAAAACGCTGGCCATTACATAGAAGCTGTAGATGTACCCTTTGTCACTGTAGTGCTGCCTTTGAAAATAGCATGCAGTTAGCTGTGCAAGCTAAGCAAGTCTCTTATCTGCAACAATTTAAAAATCAGTCTTAAAAATGAGATGGACTTCCCATCTCTGAGGCATTCACCTCTTTCATTGTTGTTATTGTTCCTGTTTTACTTGTAGCCCTTAGGGAATACACATGCATGTGCACATAAACACACAGGGACACACAAGCAAACACTATAATTTAATTAGATTTATCAGTTTGGAGGTGTACTATGTACCAATTGCACTGATATGTACCAAATCATACCTACCATGATCTTTAATAAATAAGCATATCTGAAGACCATGGAAAATAATCATATTCAAGGTGTGATCCACATATTTAAGAACTAAAAATTTACTGAGATATCCTCCTCACTTGTATGGTAGAATTCAAAGCAATTTCTTGCTCATGGAAACTCATTATTAATTCTATTACAGGGAGTTGATTTATTGTAGAAAAATAGAAGGATTATTCTTTAAATAGGCTAGAGTTCGAGTGATTTCCCAAATTCCTAACCTGTCCAATATACCGTAAAATATGAAAAGAAATACTGTGTGCCAGTTTCAAGGGGAAAGACCAGAAAGGTAGAAGGTAGAATGTTTACCCCACTCTACAAGAAATGAGAAGACTCAAGAAGTTCTCACCACTTCTTCAAGGTAATTGAATTAGTGAATGAAGACTATAAATTCAAATTGAGTTTGGATTGACAAAGAAGATCATGTCCTTTACATCACTGAGTGTACCCTTCTGGAGTAACCTGGGGCCAGACTCAGTTCACAAGTTTACTGCTTCTTAACTTGCCTAAGGTACTGGGAGATTTAACATAAGTGGATAACCAGTTAGAGATTAATCTCACATATTCATTAGAATCATTATAATACTTAATTTGTAAGGATTTACTTGGAAATAAAATTTAAATTGAGTACTCCTGTTTTCCATCTGTTCTCTGAGGAACTTTAGGTTCTTAAGAGGGAAGGAAGGAGTTCCCACCCATGTTAACCTGCTGGTCAAAGGGTGCTCCAGGCCCCTAACCCTGCTCTGCATTTAACTGTAATAAACGTATTTTTGATACATTCATTATTTGCATAAGATTTTATTTAAATAAGAGTTTACATTACTAAAGAATAATGTTTTAAACCTAAGAATCTTTATGACTCTGACCTTTGACAGTATTAAAAATATTTAAGAAAACTCTTCTACCCAGAACATGATTTTCATAAAGTTGAAATTTTTACACAGCATCCAAGAGCCCAGAGTCAAGATACCTAGTCAGTGATGAGAGTAATGCTCAATATAAACCTGGTTAATGCTCAACTTTCCAAATAGTAAAAAGGTATATAAATTATGAATTATATATATTTATGCTTCAGTTCATATAATAGATCTTTCCCTGAAAATAATGTGTATAAATTTGCTTTGATATATGCCCAGGAGAATGCTTGTTCAAGGGACCATATTAATAATTCAAAAGGCAGTTTTCCATACATTTGGATTTTTACAGATCACATGAAAGATTCAGTTGATAGTACAGTAGTTCTTCACTCAATTTTAAGAGAGTCTTTTGTTGAAGGGGAAATATTATTCTGTGATTTCAGTTTCTTTTTCAGCATTGTCCAGGGCACTTTTCATATCCTCACAGTATACCTGGTTAAATCAATTGAACCAGAACTTCCAGGAGCAGGGAGCCGAAGTCTCTCCTGGAAAGTCATGCCTGGGACGTCATAAGTAATCAGTCAGATTTGAAAACACTGATCTAGCCGATTTAATTTTTAGATGTGAAAGGCTTTCCCTCCCCCCACCAAAGAAGCTATTTCATCTTTGCATAAAGATTTCTAATTGCTTTAAGCACCACACCTTAGGCCAAACTCATTCATGATATTTTCCAGACACAAGATGAAATGAGCCTGGGGAGAGGGAAGCAGGGTGGGCTACCAGTCTTTTTTTTTATGGCAGGTCAGCCATTGAGTGTGACCATCATGGCGGCTCTACTTCTGTTTTTATTCATCCTTGCATGAAGATGTTCACCCATCATCCCTTCCTTAGCTCTTAGCGCACAGTACCTGGCACAGTCAAAGTGCTCAGCCCATGTGTGTGGCTTAAAAAAAAAAAAAAGAAAGAAAGAAAGACACTGGATTCAAGTTCACTCTTAAGTAACTCTCCTCCAGATTTTGCTTTTTAAAAATTTTAACTCGATTCTGTTTCTTAATTTTCAGAAACTGATTTATCTCCCCTTTCCTCGGGTTCCTCGGTAGCACTTTGCTTTCTTCTCCTTGCTTTACTTTTGATGTCTCCCTGTAGTTTCCATTTCTTCCCTTCTTGGTCTTCCCTCACAGGCACAGCCAATCAATCATCCATTCTCTTCTCAACTTCCCAGAAGACTATGGGTCCTTAGAGCATAGCAGCTCTCCTGATGCTGCTCCCAGACCGTGACCCATGCTGGCAAAGCTTCTGCTCCCATGTGGCTGCATGTTTCATAAGGAGAGCTACTAAAATGCAGGCAAGCACAAAGTCTTAATTGCTTGCTAGTGGGCACTCAGCCAACATGCTGTTAGCAGAATGAAACCCAATCTTAGAGAAAAAGTGCTGAACCCTGCTCTGGATAACCCAAGCCCCATATGGATTGCACGTGTTTTGGGGAGAGATTTGAGCAAGATGATATTTTTTTCCACTCCTTTGGATGGGAATATCAATCTATGAGTTGCTAGAACATTTTATTCTTAATGTAATAATCCTGGCTGTATGACAGCCCCAAGAGGGAACTCTGTACCTCCTTTCCTATTTATGACATGGATAGATAAAAGTATTCTTATTCTTTTTCCTGCTTCTCTGAAAACACTATATTCAATGTTATTTCAAACAAAATTTGAACTTTGGAGAATTCTACTTAGATATTTTGAAATTGTCACTTCCTGGCTCCGTTGTTTGCTAAATATTTGGTTTTTTGCTAATTAACCTCTCTGAACCTCAGTTAGCTTGTCTTTGTAATGGGGAAAATAATCAGGCCTTTCTGATCAGGTGGCCGTGAAGAGTCAATGAGATTAGAAGCTTTTGGCAGTGTCCTGTCAATGTCGGCTCTTAATTGTATTGCTAAAAATAATAGTTAATAGCTTTCTCACTGCAAAAGCATCTCAGTATATAATCTAAAATATTTAACACATGCATTACAGTTTTGGGGTCTTCAAATTTTTCTCTTTGATCTGTCATACTCAGGATTACATTCTAGTATATTTCTAAAGAAATTCAAAAACTTCTTTTCATATTACAGGTAACAGAGAAAACAGGCAAGTAAGATCTAGAGGAATGTGGATCCCTAGACTCCTCCTTTAATTTTGACTGTTATAGCACAGTTTCAGAATTTAAGTTCTGGGTCTTCCTGTCACTTCTACATGATGAAGATGGAATTGAAAATCAACTTTATTTGGTGCTACAGTGTTTCAGAGAGTTTAGTATTGAAACTAACCTCTAAAATTTAAAAGCATTAGTGTAAGTTTTGCATCCCACTTAGAATAGCATTCATTTCTTGAAGCATTTAATAATCTTTTGTCACACATATGTTTGTCAAGGATTGTTCCCAATAATCCAGGACTGAACCTATTAACACCACAGTCCTTTTTTCCTATGTCTCCTAGGGGATTCAGGATGTCATGCATATAGGATACCTAGTAACTCACCTTAATATCTTAGAATTCCCTAAGGAGCATGAAAATTACACTCTTCTTAGAATACATTTTCATCTGCTATAGTAATAAATTAAAACTCCAAAGAAGGAAGGCTAGTGGTTTCTGTTGTCAATTACTATAACACTAATCTATTGGTTGATGTAGCAGTTTTTAGCACAGAGAGATCTCATCCCAGAACTCTCATTAATATCACAGACTCATACGCATAAGTACTACATCCAACATAAAAATTACCTTTGTCATTTTCTTGGTAAACAATAAGAGCTAGATTTGATGAGAAAGACATCATCCATATGGTAATTTGATATCTTCAAAAATCAGGGTAGGCCATTTAAATTGCTAAGTTCAATAAAATGCCATTAAAAGATTTCTTATTCCCTTTCTCCCCAACCAATTTTGAACCCCAGGAAAGGGTTACGAAGAAAGCCTGAATACTGTGTCTTGTTTAACTTTGAATCAGATATGACTCCATTTATTTCTTGAAAAAAGGTAAGAATTAATTAATATTAATCTATAATCACATTGATGGAAAAATTAATGGAAATTTTAATAAAAATATAACCTTAACAGGATTTGAAGTTGTCCTTTAGAATAGAAAGCTAACACTTTATCCATTAAGCAACTAGCTACCAGTTGGTGGAATTAGAAAAAATTAACTACAGGATGATTCTTTTTTGTCCTCTGTGTATAAAGAGCTTTGAGAACTACAGAGAAAAAAAAAAAAACATTAGATATTGAAGTAAATTTACAAATTTACCAATCCTATTCAATATCTCTGTTATTTACAACATAAATTTATTTGGGTAGCTAATGAGCTTGTTCATGTACAAAAATATTCTCTTTTCTAAACTATCAACACATTGTGTTGTGTTTTTCACTTATAGTTTCAGATATGACTTGATATTCCTAAATAGGCCAAATTATTTTGAATTGTTGTAGTCAGAAGAAATATAAATGACGAGAAGTTATTTGATGTTTTAAAAATTTTGCTTAAAGAAAAATATGCATATGTACTGACAATTACTGCAATACTAAAATCATAATCATCATTGTTAAACATGCATTTTGTAAAAATAAAAGAAAGTAATCACATATTCTTCTCTGTTTGCTGCATAGCTTGAAATATTTGTTATATCAACTTAAACATAGTGTTAGAATCTTATAGATAAATGAAAGTTTGATCTTCTAAAATATTTGTTGACTGTTCATATCATTAGGTTTTATGTATTATACAGAATACAAGAATATGTTTGATAAAGAGTGTTAGTTTTGCCATTGTGTTCCGTTAGTGCTTATCAATATTTCAGTGCCAATATTGGTTGTTAAAAGCTATTTTTCCTGGCATTATATTAGCCAGAAATCCTTATCAGAAGGCACTACTTCATAGTAACAGAATAATGATAACTTAGCTTGACAGTGATAACCCTAAAGCAACAAAATATCCTGAAATCCCTTTTAAATTATCAAAGAAAAAAGATTAAGTAGTGTGAGAAAAACTGTAGTAATAACTAGACTTTTATTATATTGTACTAATTTGAAAATTGATAATTCATGTATATATAGTTGCTCTCTGCAAAGCAGAATTTTTGATTAACTAAAGTGATGAATCCCTGACTACACCTAATGACAGAATTGACAGTCTTAGCATGATAATTAGACCCACTGGTGGACACTCACAATGATGCAGAAGCAGGGATTCTGACTTCTTTTCTGTGTATTATTACAATTCAAGTCATGTTTATAATCAGTGATGTGGTAAATAATCTTGTCCCTTTCTTCCCTCCAACTACCCAATTTCCTGGAAACAGCCTCTTTATTCCAAAAGCATAAAAACAACTGAAAAACCCACTGATTATAAGAGACAGTATCTTTTGTCGTGAAGTATTCCTCAGTAAGATATTTTTTCTGAACACTGAACAAGACTCAGCCCAGAATTCAAGGCCTCCTGTATTTCATGGCCCAATAGGGCCAGTGGGAGTCAAATCCCCTTCTCCACAGATAATCTGAGGCCCTCTTCTTAAAGATGAAGCCTTGCATTATTTAATCCTTAATATCTACCATCTTACTTTCTTGTTGTCTATATAAAATTTATGGAATAATATTGCAAATGCAAAATGCTTACCCACTGTAGCAATGACTGCAAAGTACAATGAACCAATAAACATAAATGAAACACAGTGCAAGAAAAAAATGTTCCTCCTGTGTCTGAAAACTGACAGAAATCCAGCTCTTATAAGACAAGCAATGTGAGTTAATTCGTTAAGAGCATATGCACATTCAAGAGTTTGTTCCTTAATATCAATGATTCTCACCTGGGAAATTGTTTTGATCATCACATACTTAGAGGATTGTGTACTGGCTTCTAGTCAGTGGAGGCCATGGATGCTTCTGAACAACCAATAGTGGAGAGCATAATCCCTTAACAAAGAATAAGTGCACACATAAAAGATCAATCCTACAGAGATTGAGAAGCCCTGCTCTATGCCCGGTGAAATTTGGCTAAATCCCACTTACTGTAACTGTCCTTGATTCTCTTCGTAACTTTTTTCTCTGCTAAATTCATATTAAAATGTATGTGATACAATATATTTCATCAAAATGAGAGAATTTGTGCACTACCTATTTTAAACATAATAGTGCTGTGCCTAAGAGTACACAAATACACCCGGAACAGTTGTTCAAGGTTTGCCACTGTCAGCACTCGACCACAGATACCCCATCTGGTGCAGTCTGATATGGATAATAATGGTGGAGTGTTCTTGCTGTCTTGACTGTAGTCATTACTGTGATGTTATTTTAGGACTAAGTAGTGTTTGCCCATTGGACCATAAAAGTGTGTCATGTAAATACAGGTTTTAGAACACACAATAGTCTGTCCATGTGTAGAAATATGCAGGGAAAAAAGCCTCATAAAATGCCTTTTAATAGTATTTGTTGGGCATGTGAAGTAATTCCTTTTCAAAGTTAAATCACTTGGAAAAAGAGGGGCTTCTCTTTTCAAAGACCCCGTAAGTAATTATACTTCATTATACATCATTCATATGTCAATGTAAATTTTGTTGTTAAATGGAAGGAGTTTTGAATGACACTATACCAAGCAAATGTCCAACATTAACCAAACCTTTTATTTATTTATTTACTCTCACCTGAGTTGCTCTTTGAAATTGAATTGGGGGTAGGGGGTTAGTATTTATGTAGCCAGCAACCTCATATTTGACACTTTATCCTAGAATTAAATTCTGAACCAAAACATCTCAGAGAAAAGAAATTCCAAATGAAACAACCTTCACAAAAGACATCCTTTACAACAGTGGACTCGTGTTTCTCGGCAGTTATAATTTCATTGACAGCAAGACAATGCAATGGAAAGTACTAAGGGTCAAAACAGAGTTAAAAATTTCTCTAAGTTGAGGGCTGCGGTTTTGGCTCAGAGGTAGAGTACTCACCTGGCACACACGAGGAACTGGGTTCAATCCTCAATACCACATAAAAATGAATAAATAAAATAAGGGAATAAAAAATTTATCTAAGTTGAATTATATTAACAAGTATATACCTGTGTGTGCTCCTATTACGAGATGTTGGAAATTTGTGTTTCATTGACCTTTTTCTCCCCACTCAAACAATGATGAATGTTTTCCCATTGAGATCAATTTTTAATAATGATAAAGAGTAAAATTTATAGCTATATATAATGAAACTGTCCAAATTGGACAAAGTGACTTGATGCAACACAGAACAATCAGTGTTATTAAGGTGGTGGGTGGCCACGAGATTCAGATGATTCCCCAAACAAATCATCTTGACAGATGAGGCAAGAGTAGAGTGTCCATACCTCCTGGAATTCCCACAGAATTCTCGACTGCAAAACAACTCTAGAGAATTATTCAAATTTAATTTTTCAAAATAAAGTGACAAATATTTTCAGATGTTCACTAAATTCACATATTGTTTGATTCCAACACTTGAAGAAATGTGTATGGAAGAGATTTTAGGCAGATGAATGTACGCACACGCACGCGCGCACACAGGCACACACACACACACACACACCCTATTTTAGTTTTTACTTCATCGTTTAAAAGACAGTTGAATACACTCTAGTAAGATTCAATTTTACATTTGACTTCATTAAGAAACATTTAGGTCAAGCCAGGAACTGTGTCAAAATCATTACTCAACTATACTCTGTGGGTGTTTAAACAGAAAAGAAAAATATTTGAGTGTCACTTTATCTGAATGCAGTGACATATTCCTATTTACTGGAAATACTGACCTACTGGTTAGTTACATGAATTTCTATAATTTGTGTGATATTAAAATGGTTTTATGTTGTCACGTAAGAAAAGGTCACTAATAAAAAATTTGCGCTAGCCATATTTAGGGATCTTCTCACCATTAAAGGAATTTACATGAATATTTTTTTCATAAAAAAAAACAAGTGGATATTTTGTATTAGAGAGAGAGAGAGAGAGAGAGAGAGAGAGAGTGCCAAGACTGTAGATCCTAAAATAAGACTCTCTCTTTTCAATTTCAGCCTACAATGCATTGCATGCATCCTTAGACAATTTAGTAAGCACCTGTGATTTGATTTTCTTATCTATGAAATGATTATAAAAATAGTAAATGCCTCACAGGATTATAACAGTGGTTCAGTTAGGTAATACACATGGTGAAGTTAGAACAATGTCTGGCATATAGTTTGACTGTACATGAGTAAATTTTTTTAAAATATTCTCTTTTTTTGGAGAGAGAGAGAGAATTTTTAATATTTTTTTTTTAGTTTTCGGTGGACACAACATCTTTATTTTATTTTTATGTGGTGCTGAGGATGGAACCCAGTGCCCCGCACATGTCAGGCAAGCGTGCTACCCCTTGAGCCACATCCCCAGCCCCTAAAAAATATTCTTAATGTATTTTTCCTCCATTTGAAGAAGAAATGTGTGACTCCTGAATATAACATAGTTAGCTCATCTTGTATTTGGTATAGGGGCCAGAGTAAGTGACCACAAATAACCTCTAGATCAGCCATGAACATATTTGATTAAACTAGTGAAAACATTTGTCTTTGCTGAGGTATTTGGATAATAAGACTTAGTGCTAAAATCCTGGTAAATACAGAATAAGTCTTATATAAACTTCAGAGGTTTTAGATTCTAAGATTTCTATTTAATAAGTTTGGTTTGAATGTATGATACTTCAAAAAAAGGCACTCGTACAAAGAAGAAAATCACAAATGATTTCCAGTTTATAAAGTTTTATATACAAAATTACATATAAGAGGATGTGAGGGGGAAGGGAAAAAAAGAGAGAGAGAAATGAGTTACAGTAGATGGGGTAGAGAGAGATGATGGGAGGGGAGGGGAGGGGGGTAGGAAGGGATAGGAAGGGCAGCAGAATACAACAGACACTATTATGGCAGTATGTATAAACGTGGCTATATAACCAATATGATCCTGCAATCTGTACACGTGGGAAAAATAAGAATTCATACCCCATTTGAATCAAATGTATGATATATGATATGTCAAGATCATTGTAATGTTTTGAGCAACTAATAAAAAAAAAGATAAAATAGGTAAGAAATAATACCTGAAAAAAGTATAAAGATATACATAAATATGAGACATGTATATGTTTGTGATAACTGTGATTTATTATATCAAACTGTCTTGTCCATCAATACCTTTACCTTGGCTTAATAGTGATTTTACCACAGAATGGATGAGTCAGTTGGCCTCACTTAAAAATCATTTGAACAATATTGAGAAACCTAATTTTATCTGATGTGCTTGGGGTAAGACCTAATAGTGGAGCTCAGAGCTCTCATAACAGCTAAGGTCATTTTGGGATTAGCATTTGAGTTAAGCTGTTTTATCTCTAACTCTCAAATGGTATCATAATACTCAGAACCTAACAGGCCCATCTTCAGCAGAACCTAATCATGTACTCTCCTAACAACCTCAATAACCTAAACTTAAGCCACTTCCTTCTTTTCTCACTATTCTTCAGCCATGCTGGCCACACTTCAGTTTCTCAAAAAAAAAAAAAAAAACTAATTTCTTCTTCCCTCAGAGATTTAATAATAATATTTAATAATATTTCAATTGCCTGGAACATTTTTCTACCTTCTTTTCACTTGTTCAACATGTCTCCATTGGAACATTGAGATATCATTTCCTTCAACCTTTAAAATAGATTGTTTTCTCATTTTGTTGTCATGTTCCCTGTATTTTTATTTTTATTTTGTTATAGTATCAATCCAACATAGCAATTTATCATTTATTTCAAATTCTTCCTATCATTATACCATAAGCTGTATAGGGACTTAGATCATGTCTTTCTCATTTCTGCATTACATTGAAATAACATTGATGCACTGGCTCATCTCAGAAAAATGTGCAATGACAGGATTATAACAGTGGTTAAGTTAGTTAATACACATGGAGAAGTTAGAACAATGCCTGGCATATAGTTCGACTGTATATGGGTAAATTTAAAAAAAAAATATTCTTAGTGTGGAATCACTATTCTCCTCTTAAGTTCTTGACTTCTTGACAGTTCTTCCTGAAGTGGCCCAGATTGAAGTCTCATCCTGCTTGATCCCATTTAAGATTGCCACTAGCTTCCCTGTCTCTTATAAAAGATAACTTCATCTACCTACCAATCTAGCCAGAAATGGAAGTCATCTTTGATCCTTGATCCTCCTGTTTCCTTGTCCTGTAATTCTAAACCATCACTCAATTCTGTCTTCTGTATGCACCAAACACAAGTAAATATGCCCACATCTCTTCTGCTTTGCAAGGGTCACATGTATGATTCACAGGCCTTCTTGGAAAGAGTAAGCTCCTCAAAGTGGGTAATGTGAAGAGACAGTTTAACAAAATATATTTAAAGGTACAATAAGGTTTGAGTAAACCAACCAGAAATATTACAGGCCCCAGGGCTAAAAGCAAGGGAAAAATCTAAGCTGAAAATACAAAAGGTGGAAAAGAGTTACCAGAAACTAGAGAAGTTTACTCTATGATAAGAACTGCCTGGAGATAAACTTTGACCTATCACAGAGGGACAGGAAAAAGTCAAGGCAAGGAGGGAGAAGAAAGGAAAATATCCAACCTCATTCTGCTGCCACCCTGAAGTCTCAGGCTGGTATCTTACTTTAGTTAACCCAAAGTGGAAGTTAGAAGATCATCATGCACAATCTATTCCTATATTCATGAGCTTGATGTTGTTCATGATTTTCAATATTTTACAGCCCATTGGGCATAAAAAGGATAAACTGTTTACATTTACATGCCATTTTTCTCAAAGACTACCATTTCATATCCAGGCTACTTTAATTGTATAGCTGGTTCAAACAGCTTTCTTTCTCTCCAACACCATTTTTTTTTCTTTTTAAAGAAACAGAGATTTATTTAGGGAAGCAGATGTACATTCAAGGAAGACTGTAGGTTATCTCAGGGAAGAGACATTTTTGGGGTAAAGTAAGAATATACATTCATCAGGAGAATGTTGACCACCTTGAGGGTGAGAAACTTCTGGGGTAAAGCAAGTTACACACATTCAAGGGAGAATGAGGAACATCTGCAGAGGGAGAAAAGCCTCTAATTTATTCTAAATCCATACCATCCATGGTAGTCAGAGTCCTCTTACCACCAAAACTGTTTTAAGTTCTGTTTAAAGAGTCTCTACTATTATTTCTTTACACTCCCAAACTCCTTGTTTTAAAATTGTAAGACTTTTTATTGTGAAGGTTATTATCTTATTTTTTCTTACTAGACCAAGCTCTGTGAATGAAGGTGTCATCTGTTGATCTCTGAGACTACTACCAGAGAGACTAGAACAAAGTACCAGGAAAGTACTGGATGACTTAACAAAGTTCAGAAAATAGAATCATAATTTAAGAAGCTTCCCAGGTGACCCTAACATTCTAGATTTAACCAGAGGATTGCTGGATTTATTAGACTTGAAATGCTCTAGACTTTGAAAAAATAATTAAGATAATGGATCCCAACTCCTTTTATTCAGCTATCGAATGTTAATTAAGAAATCATGATGTGCTTGTGAGATGTTTCATTGCTGAAGGTGGCCTGCAACATTGTTTTGGGCTTTTTTTTTTTTTTTGACCTTTATTATCCTTTCAGATGTAATACTTAATCTTGATAAAGTCAATCAACTGGCTTTCTTTTTAAAGTTCTTCTTACTATTAGATTCTCTAGAAGAACACATTCATTCCTACAACTTGAATATTTTGTAGTTTTGTACATTAACTGCCATGAGAATGAGGTCATTTTAAATGGGTATTTTAATGTTAAATTTAATCTTTTCTTTGAATAAGAAAGCTTTGACGGTCTACATATCTGACTCTGACTTTGTTCTTATTTCTTTTTCTGATAAATTTTATTTTAATATATTATTTCCATCTCATTTAAAATAAGGCCAATATTTATCATGTCTTCAGATGTTTATATACATTTGATATCTGTAAGTTCTAGTACTGAAGCAATTCCATTTCTGTAAAACATTCTTTTTTTTAACACTTTGCTAAAGAATATTCTGATTTCAAAATACATTAGTTTGACAAATAAAATATTCAGTTGAATACTATAGCATTTGAGGACTTTAAAAAATTCTCATTTATGAGTAATTTTTTATAATTGTTTCAATAAACTTGTGTGACAATTAAGGGATATATATATATATATATATATATATATATATATACATATGTTTCATATACATACATTTATAGGTATCATATAAATATTTGTAGGTATATATGTAGTGATGGTTATGTTAGAAATTAAATATGAAAATGACTATTTTGTTTCATTTCTACCAGTTGAAAATAAAATGTAAATAAAATTTAAAATCAGTGAAAATTATTGTATAAAGCAATTCATTAGGGAAATTCTCTCTTTTTTGGCATATAATTTCAGGAGGGGACTAGCTCTAATACATTAGTAGAAGTAGACTACTCTCCCTTGTGTCTCTTATATATTAATATCCATCTTAAGTTGTAATTGAATATTTGTATAACTGTTCTTGTCAAAGTCAGAGGTAACCTGTTGTAAGATACGTATAAAATGTACAGGTTTTCTCATTGGTGAATTTATAAAACCTGGGATATTTCTATATTATATCCCCCAAAAAGTGAGTTCTATACTGAAAATAATGAGTCTAAGATTTCCAGAAAAAAAAATCCCAAATTCTGATGTTTAGTTATTCAGTTCCTAACTCTTTCCAAATACAGCCAATATTGATTTCTTTCCTGCTAACATTTATTCTACTACCTGTTTAAGGGATAGATAAGTTATTCTAAAGTTCACTAATTGAGTTGAAAAATATTCATCTAATTTTTCTAATATCATTATATTTTCTTCAAAGGTAAGTGAATTTCTATGTTCTTTATCATAATTCCTAGCATAGTTTTGAGCATAAAAATTTAATAATTATATACTTTTTACTTCAGACATTTATGTAATCCCATCTGATTATTAAGAAATACTATACAATTCCCTTATTATTCTTGAGTGGAAAAAAATGAAGAAAAACTCCAACATTTCCTTAAGGAAAAAATAGAGAATCATTTACTTAGGGAACCCATTCTACCAGGTCTTTACTTGACATTAGATGTGATCAACTATAATTTACTGCTAATGGGAATAGTAAGATGACTAATATTCATGTATAGTCAGTTGATAATATTAATTTTGTGGCTTCAAAAATAAAAGGAAGTAGAATCCTGAAGTCAAATACAGCAGGGAAGATAACCTGCCCTTCCCCAAACAGTGGGGCACAGAACATAACAGGGGAGATGGGGAGCAGCCCCCAGATTAGCACTGAGATGCCAGACTGGGAGGAGTTATACCTTTACTTTCACTTGTGTTGTCATAGACTTAATTACAATTTTAAGTTAATAAATTAATATTTATTGAGCATTACTAAATTGTACTAAAATTACATGGGACATATTATTTTTCTCAATTTTAGATCCTTTTGAGTCTACAGTCTATTTGAAGGAACAAATGCTTTTATCCTTGATATTGATAATGACTGAGTAGTGAAAATTGATGATCTATCCAAATAGCCTTTTATTACAAAATCTGCATTAGTGTCTTAGTAATGCAGTGTTCTAAAATGAATTTCTGTATTAGATCTTGGGAGAAGATCAACATTTAAAAGAAAATGCTAAAATATAACAGCTAACATTAATACTTATTAATAATCACTTATCCAGATGTCTTAAAAGGAAAAGGTTTTCCAACCATTGTAAGATGTTCCAGTGTTAATCTACATTTCAATAAGATATTTAAAGGCAATACCAAAACTGTCAAGGACCTGCTCTTAAGCTTGAAATAAACCTACAAAGGAATGCTGACGGCTTCATTTTATGTGACAGGAAAGCATTATTTTATCAAGAAAATGTTATTATGTTCTTAGACACACTATTGTAGACTCTCAGGAAGTTCCACAGATACTTTACAGTACTTGGTGTGGAACTATTCTCTTGTAAAACATCCCGAGATGTACAGTTAAGGAAATGATTGAAATAAGCAAAGTTTGCTCTGCTTGACTTGCTTCTATCTAAAAATAAAAGCTGAATCTGAAGTGTTGAATAACAGCTATCTGTCTCTGAAAATTTCAAACCCAATGGAGAAATTTAGATGAAGAAAATTAAAATTCAATGCTAAATTATGTTTAGATATTTTTGAAAGACTTAAAACCTGGAAGAGTAATATGTTAAGAAACCCTATGGTTTTTACTATATGGGCTCATTTAAAACACCATATTCCTGATCAGGATACATCCCTAAAAAGTTGAAAACTTTTTCTGAGTCAGTACTACAATAGTATTACCTAGAAAGCCTAGAATCCAACAAGTTTATTCATGAATAAATTAAGATAACATTTAACTTTATTACAATGTGTGTTACTCAACGTTTTGTCATTGACAAAAAAAAAAAAAAAACAGACTCAGAACAACTCAAGAGGAAGAAGAGTTTAATTTGGGGCTCATGGTTTCAGAGTTTCAGACTATGGTAAGGCATCTCCATTGCCCTAGGCCCCAAAAGAAGCAGAACATAATTGCTAAAGGAAAGATTCTCAGTTTATGGCAGCAGGCAAGCAGAGAGAGAAATGGAAGCACCAGACACAAAATATAAATGCCAAGGGCACCCCTCCAGAGACTTATTTCCTCCAATCAAATTCTACCTGCCTATGGTTACCACCCAGTTTAGTTGTCCTTTCAAATTATCCACCAATGGGGTTACAGCTCTCATAATCTATATCTCTGAGCATTCCTGCACTGTCAGCATGAGCTTTCAGTGGACACTTAATGCCTAATCCATAATACAAATTTTCCAGAGCATAGTAAGCTTATCACCAATCATCAGAGATGAATTCAGGCAACTCATAAACAGATTTTATTATTTAAAAACGGTGAATAATTATTGCACATTTACTTGAACACATATTACATAAAAGAGAATCGATGGGTAAAGTGTCTTAGATATTAATGCTCAGAGAATAAAGGCATTAGATAGTTCATATAAACATTGAAGATATAAAAATAAGTCGATTTAAAGAAAGTTATTAAATGAATACTATCATAGACAGCATAGAGCTGTGGCAAAAAAAGGAACTTGGGATATAAATGTTTAAAATTTGGGATACACTCTCCATGGCATTCATCATTCTCATTCCAAAAGATATATGATTTCATTCTGAACTCAAGTAGATCTATCACTCTTAGAAGGTTCGAATATTTTAATAAGGATATCATCAACCATCTCCAGTGACACTGTATCCCAAAGGAAGACTTACTATATTATCAAGCTGGTGGCAACTGCTATATAAAATAGTAGGAAATAATTCTAGTGAAATATTCTGTCTTTTATACTTTTCCTCAGTGAAAAACTGTCACTTCTTCGTTTTAAAGCATAGCCCTGTACATATGTTATGTAGCTCTTCCTTTCTGTCATTGTCTTGAACTTTCACTTTTACATATTAATTAATAAAAAGGATAAGAAGAAGGATTTCCTTTTATTTAGTTTTATATCCTGTGAATTTACATTCATTTGTTTCTTCTACCTCCTGATGGAATGGTGCAGGACTGACAGTTTCAGCAGGTAGCCACCCCACCCCCCAGCACCATGGAGTTCCTAAGTGGACATACCCCTGCCTCCAGAGCTCCGGGCAGCCTGTTTTCAACTGAAGTCAGGCAGTAACTCCCCTAGAAAAAGCTGTATGGAACTGGAAACTCAAGAGATTGACCACACTTCCTAAAATCTAACTTTTTGAACTGTTTCAATATGCAAATCTGATATCAAGAATTATCCTGCAACTTCTTTTCCATTTCTTTTCAGTATATGACACCATCAACTGCTTTTTCAACTTTAAATTCTGCTTTCCTTAGTCTTATTTGGTTCCTTTCTATTTTCTGTTTTCTCAGAAGTTGACATTATCATTTGCTGATTCATCAATATTCTGCTTTTAAGAATAAACTTTTCTCAACGAGGCCATAATTGACTTCTATCTATGCTTTAATTATTTTTTGCACTCTGTTGATGCAAAAAATTCCTTGTTTAGAATTGGATAACAATATTTGGGATGATACTATAAGAATATTACCAAATAGTTTATTTTAGTCAGCTTTATTTGCTATATGACTGAAGAACCTGACCAGAACAATTGTAGAGGAGGAAAAATTTATTTGAGGGTCCATACTTTCACAGGTACTAGTCCATAGAAGGCCAGCTCCATTCTTCCAGGCTGGAGATGAGGTAGAACATCATGGTGGAACACTATGGCAGATGCAAGCTGCTTACATTGTGATCAAGAAGCAGAGTGAGGGACCTGGGGCTGTAACTCAGTGGTAGAGCACTTGCTTAGCACAGATGAGACACTGGGTTCCATCCTAAGCACCACATTAAAAAGTAAATAAATAAAGTTATATTTTTTAAAAAAAAGAGGCAGAGAGAGAGACTCCATCTCCAGGTGTGTATGTGTGTGTGTGTGTGTGTGTGTGTGTATATATATATATATATATATATATATATATATCCCATAGCCTTGCCCCCAGTGAACCACTTCTTCCAAACACACCCAACCTGCTTCCAGTTGCCACTCAGTCAATCATATCAAGGGTTAATTCACTGATTAGGTTAGGGCTATAACCCAATCATTTCTTCTCCAAACCTTCTTGCATTGTTTCACATGTGAGCTTTTGTGGGACACCTCACATCCAAACTATAATATATTTCTATTATTTTTGTAGTGTCTGTAAAACAAAAATACTTGAATAATGTGATTTTTCTCTATTGGCTTAGGATACAAGATACATTCGATTTTTAAAAAATTTATCACTGAAGTTCATGTACGTTTAGTAAGAATTGTATTTACTATTTATCTATTAATCTACTTCCAAACACTAGTGGGGGGAGAGCAAAGAAAGGAGATGGGAGGAAGGGAGATGAGAAGGCAGGAGAGGAAAGGGGAACCTAACATCATGCCTTATATTGCTTCCTCAAATTCTGTTGAATTTGAAACTTTAACAGCAAGGTATCATCACTAGTCCAATCCCTACTGAAGTAAAATAACCCTCTGATTTGTGCTACTGAAGTTAAGATTAAAGCTGAATCAGTTTATCCTCAGAAGCTAGTATTTCAAAAGCGTAACTGCTAAACAATAGCCTCAAGACCTTCTGTTTCATCCCCAATATGAACAGTTATATTTTGTTTTCTGAGACCAGATAACCACTCTAGACTTTAACTTCTTATGTAATTATTTCTCCTCTAAGGATTTAGTATCCTTTTCAGGACAGTAAGGATTAATTAGAAATGTTACAGTTGATCAGAGAAATTCAACAAGCATTTGATCTCAAAAAGGAGTGTGTTAGAATCTGTATTCATTGTTTCTCAAGAGGCACAAAGACTACTATACAAATACAACACATTTCTTTTTTGAATAGCTCAGAGGATTGGTGGAGGCAAACTATGCCTGGCACAAAGAGTCCTATCGCCTACTCTTCTGGGGCATTGGAAGCCATTCAAATGCTGAAGAAAGGATCAACGAATATCTGATCCAATATAATGGGTTTTGTTTTTAGCATCTGTTGGCATCTCTTTTTGAAAAGAAGTCCCATTTTACCAGGTACCCTGTTAGGATTTCTACTCAGTAAAGAATATGATTAAAGTAAGGTAAAGGATGCTCTTTCAGTCTTGGTCTCAGAGATTTCCTCTATTGGGTAACAAACACCAATTAGCAAAATACTTTACAAACACTTCAATAAACCAGAAAATCGAGTGGTAAATCAACTGCTCAGTTTGTAAAGTTAGGATAATTAGGGGATGAAGGTAACAGGTGGAGGAAGAAAAAGCTTAAAATAGAAGCTTGATAAAAGATGAAACTTGGTGGAAGACTAGGGCCTGTGTTGAACCATTGTTAATTGAGAGCCTCTAGTCATAGAGAGATTTGAGTTTTTTTAGGATCTAGGATGTCCAATTATTCAGTCTTAACTGATTTGTAGCTTTCTTACATCAACTCCCACCACCATCCTTATCCTTAAAGGAGTCTCCTAAGCCAACATGGATGTCAGTGGGGTTTGGAGGAATGACATTTGATCCTCCATTAAGCAAAGTCTATGTATATTAATAATTGTGTTAAGGCAGTTATTTATGTAAGATGTGATTCCAGGGATTAGATGTGAAGGGGGATGGAGAAAGAGAAAATGAACGAGAAAAATAAAGAGTAAAAGTGGATCATCAAGATACACATTAGGACTTTCATCTCTTCCTGATCACAGGATGCCTTTGAAATAAATACAGGAATCTGTAGCACTCCATCTCCTTATACGTAGTTTCCATGGTGCTAACTCTTCTCTATGTATGGCTCTCCTTTCTGCCTGGATGTGCATGCCTCCCAAATCATCAGAAAGACTTTGTGACAGAATTCATAAAGATTTGCCTTAAGAGCCTGTGGTAAGACAATGGCAGCTTCAGTTGAGGTTGAATAGTCCACCACTCAATGGCTGCAACCTGATGTGGACGAAGACATAGTGATGTGGACTCCAGAGTTAAGCTAGAAGGAGAGTTATGATGATATATTAAAATATGGAATAAAAGACTGGAATAAAATATGGAGTAAAAGAATATCAAGACATGAAAATAAATTTGTTCAGCAAAAGCCTGAGCTCAGAACGCATGTGTGCAGAGGAAATATGAAGGCCACTATTATACCCCAACTCCAATGAAATGTTGGATTTTCCCACTGCACCTGGCATAGTGAGTCATTGTGAGTTGTCCCTCTTGGGTGACTATAAAATTCAAAGAAGTCTCTTCAGTCATGTCATATTTGAAAATATCATCCTCTCTGAAACAGATGAAAGAGTGACTGGGAGCAATGATGCTTCCAAACTTAATAAATCTGATTTCTTGTTATCAGGGAATGAACTCAGGGGATCTTAACCACTGAGCCACATCCCCAGCCCTTTTTTTATATTTTTATTTAGAGTCAGGGTCTCACTGAGTTACTTAGGCCCTAATTAACTTGCTGAGGTTTGCTTTGAACTTGCCATCCTCCTGCCTCCGTTGCCCAAGCCTCTGGGATTGCAGGCGTGCACCACCGTGCCAGGCTACTTCACATCTTGAATAAAGTGCAGTGTAAGCAGTTCACATCTGGTAGTTATTCTTTTTCTTAAGTAATAATATATAGCCATCACTGAGCATTTCCTACGTATTGCCAATCTTCTAAGTATTTGGCACATTTTAACTGCAAACAGCACTCCCCTGATATTATCCTCATTTCTCAGATAGGGAAATCAAGGCAAAATGAAGTTAAGTGACTAGTCTAAATTCCCAGCTATTAAGTTACAGAGTTGGATTTCAGACTTGAGAGCTCGGTGCAGTCAAACCTCTAAAACACTACCCTCTATGCCACTCAGATGAAAAGTTTTTAGAAACCAAGATTCAGTGTATTATCTGCAATATTAGTTTATTGTGTTGCAACCATTTTTTAAAATTCCTTAATAAAGTTTGTTTGCTAGTCATAATATTAACTTTAAAAAATGATCTATTATGCTTCATCAGACATACATGGAAAACCCACTTTAGATTTTATTCATTTTTTTAAAGTTTAACAATACAAAAAAAATAGGTCAAGCACCTTTGTTAATTAACTCTATTTCATTAAAACTATGACCTCTAGTTTAAAATGCTTTCACTCTTGTGTGTTAAATTTATGTGGATGGTCCATAAACAGTCCCTAATTAGTCACATGTGTATTCAGATGTGGGCTCGTGTGTTATAAACCAACATTGAAGTGTATAAGGAACTGTCAGTCAGATCAAAAGTCAACTGAAAATCATCCCATTGCAAAGCTGAGAGCCTGTCACAGTTAGTTAGTCATAAATGTTTAAAACAGCAACCAAACTTTTATTCTAATTGAGCATGAGTTGAAAGGCTACCCACTTTGATGTCTTTGCTTTTATCATTTGTATATAGCAAAAAAACTACTATTATGCTTTTCTTTAAAATCCCCCCTTGGAGTGGTAGACATTACTTGGTTCTGAAAATATACAGGTAGATCAATCTATAATTGCAGAGCCTTTGTACAGTTCCCAGTTATGTGTATAATCTTTCACGTGCAAATGTTCAAAAGTAAGATTCTTTCTTCTTTTTTCTCTATTTGATCTCTTTCTTCACATATTTGTGATTCAAGACATAAGGAATACATCTTTGTAATGATAGTTTGAGGGTCATCTTTTATAGAATTGCCCTTACCCTATTTTTTTTTTCAATCCAGTAGAGGCAAATGATATCACAGATTTTCATTAGTATTTCACCATTTATTAGTAAAAATTCAATTGTATTATTGGTCCCCTTCTGCAGATGAAGATACAGTGATTGGGAGATGAAATGACTACTAAGGGTCAGAGAACAATGTCAGTGATTTCAAAGTGCCAGCCCTGGCCAAGTATGGTGGTGCACACCATCCCAGCAATTTGGGAGGCTGAGGAAGGGGGATCACAAGTTCAAAGCCAGCCTCAGCAACTCAGCAAGGCCTTTAAGCAACTTAGTGAGATCCTATCCATATAAAAAATAAAAAGAGGGGCTGAAGTTGTGGCTCAATGGCAGAGCGCTCACCTAGCATGTAAGAAGCCCTGGGTTCAATCGTCAGCACTACATAAAAATAAATAAATAAAATAAATATATTTTTTAAAAGTTTAAAAAAGAAAAAGAAATAAAAAGGGGTGGGGATATAGCTCAGTGGTAAAGCATTCTTGGGCTCAACTCACAGTATCAAAACAAATAAATAAACAAACAACAACAACAAAATAGAGGTGCCAGTGTTGTATCCATTTCCATTTTTTTTAATTTAGAACTTCCATATCAGTACTAAATTCATGGTCATTATCCTCTAATTTCTGTTACCAGTTATAATATCTAATAATAAACTACACAAAGACAATAATAGATGTCCTAAATTTTATTTTTCATGTTATAATCCTCACAATAAATTGTCATTTTTTTCCAAGGGCCAGTTTTCTTTTAAAAGTTCGTAAGTAATAAGAAAAGATATATATATATATATATATATATATATATATATATATATATATATATATACACACATACCTATGCAGTCACCATTTCCAGTTCTCTTAATATTTTGTATAAATATGTGTTTTTACCCATGCTCATTTTCCCCCATCTGAAGGACTTACTTAATCCACACATCTGCTGGTAATGAATTTTGACAATGTATGTTGGAAACATAATAGATATTTTGTCTTTAATTTTGAAATATATGTTTTGCCAGCTATAGAATTATGACTTGACAATTTTTTGTCTCTCAGTACTTCAAAGTATTTCAAGCACTTTAAAGACTTTTGAGTACTTTTAGAGAAGAAATTAAATATCATTATGATATATCTTTAGTAAACTTTTGCCACAGTATGGGTGTGAGTTATGTGTTGAATGTCCTCAGTGTGAAAGTGTGAATGTGTTGGAGTTGAGGAACTTTTAAGAGGCAGAGCCTGAAGGGAGGTGGTAAGTTCATTAGAGGTACTGCTCTTTTTTTTTTTTTCTTTCTTTTCTTTTTTTTTTTTTTTTTTTTTGTACCAGGAATCAAACCCAGGGGTGCTAAACCACTGAGCCACCTCCCCAGCCCATTTTTATGTTTTATTTGGAACAAGGTCTCACTGAGTTGCTTAGGGTCTCCCTAAGTCGCTGAAGCTGGTTTTGAACTCTCAATCCAGGTGTACCCCACCATGCACAGCAAGAAGTACTGCTCTTAAAAGTGTTTGCGCTTGCTCTCATAAGGCCGTGGTTAGTTCCTGTGAATGTTATTTGCCTTCAAAGAGTAAGGTTAGCCCTTATTTACTCTCTGGTTTCTTGTCTCACCATGTGGTTCTTTTGTCTCACATGTGTTCCCATAATGATGTTACCTGCCATAATGTGATACTACCAGGGGGGACCTTGCTAGCTCCTTACTTTGGACTAAAAATTTCCAAAACTGTGAGTTAAATCACCTCTTTCTTTTTAAAATTGCAGCCTTGGGTACTTTATTATAGTAACAAAAACAGAGTAATAAAGTTTTCTTGTTATATTTTTTTTTTTGGTCTGTTTGTGTGTGCCTGTGGTTTTTTGAATTTGTGAATTTCTAGTTTCCATAAAGTTTGGACATTTGAGGGTAATATGACTTGTATGTACTACCTGTCTCTTCTCCCCTCTTCTTAAGGACAATGGTTAGTTCTATATTAGGCTATTTGAAATTGTTCTACTGCTTACCAATGATCTTTTCTTTGATATTTTATTCTCTTTTTCACACATATATTTTGCTTTGAGTATTTTTTGTTGCCAAGTCTTCAGGTTCACTAGTGTTTTCTTCTGCAATATTCAATCTGTTGTTGATCTCAGCTAGTGAATTTTTATCTCAGACACTGTAGTTTCACCCACAGAATTTCATTCTGGCACTTTTTATATTTTTCATGTCTCTACATAATTTTTGAACTTATAAATAGAATTTTAATGTTTCTTTTAATTTGTCTGCTTTGTAATAATCTCTTCAATGTCACTCCTATTATGTTGCATATATATTCATGCTGGGTCAGTTTCGATTGACTGACTGTTTTTCTCATCATAGGTAATGTTTTCTTATTTATTTATTTACTTTTTTTTTGCAAGCCTCTTAATCTCTGATTTCATGCCAAGCATTGTAACTTTTACCTTGTGGTTGCTGCATATTCTTCATTCCTAAAAATTATGGGTTTTGTTCTGGGATATAACTTTATTACTTGCAAGAAATTTAAATCTTGTAGCCATAACATTTAGGTTTATTAACAGGTCCAGAGAAATGTTCATTCAGGGATGATTATTCTTCAATATTGAGGCAAGACCTTCCTAAGTATGCTATCTAAAAATCCTCTGTGAATGAAGATACTTTCCAGTCTATCTTGTGGAGATAAGCACTGTTGTCATTCCTATGTGCACACCAGATACTGCTTCCTCTAATACTTGTGGATGATTCTTCAGCCTTGGATGGGTTCCTCACAATCATATGTTGATTGGAACTTTGCTGAAGACCAGAGGTAGACCCTCTGTAAATGCCCAGGACTCTTCTGTGTGCCTTTCTTATGCAGGTATTCCATCCTATAAACTATAATTGCATTAGTGTCTTGGTACACTATATTTCTAACTACACAACTGGGTAATTTCAGTGATTTTACTAGTTCTACCTTGGTTTCCCCCTGTGCTGTGACCAGGAAAGTAATAAAGCAGTAACTGGGAAAAATCTAGGGCTCACTCTGTGTGTTTTTCCCCTCTCGGGGGATCCATACTATCATTTTCATCTATGTTGCCTGATTTTATATTATTGTTTTGTTGGATAGTTTCAATGGGAAACCAAATAGACACATTGGCCAAATGGTTACTCTTTGAAAACGAAAAATACAGAACTTCATTAAACACTTCATGTGTCATAATCTAGATGCTTTACATATACTAAGTCATAGAATCCATACAATAACTCATGTGGTATTATGACCCCCTCATGATAGACTTTGTTTGTTACCTGCACAATATCATTCTGACTTTTGTCATTGGCAACAGAAGCTCAGATTAGTTTGCAGGACAACATGAATGCACTTCCAAGCATCTTCAAAACATAGTGGTGTTATCCAACCATAAATAAATTAATTTTCTTACTGGAATTTTTAATTTTAGTGAAAATATAAGAAAGGGACTTCTTTGCATCTTTCATCCCAAGGAAGTAGGATGTGTGTGGGGCTACACACACTTTTTTCTCTATAAGTGAGTGAAAGCTAATCATGTCACAGAAAGGATAAACCAGTGATGTGACAAAAATCTAAAAGAAGATAGAGAAAAGGCATTGAGATGAAGTAGTTTTAGCAGTACTAAATCTCATGTGTCTGATTTTAAGGTCTTAGAATTTTCCCTGGTCAATATTCTTTGGTGTGGGGAGCTGACCCATCCATCATTCCTATTTTGTAATACGAATTATTATTTATTCTTTTTTATTTAGAGAGAGAGAGAGAGAGAGAAAATTTTTAACATTTAGTTTTTAGTTTTCAGCGGACACAACATCTTTGTTTGTATGTGGTGCTGAGGATTGAACCTGGGCCGCACGCATGCCAGGCGAGCACGCTACCGCTTGAGCCACATCCCCAGCCCAATTATTTATTCTTACTTTTTAACTTACTTAAGTAGCTCTAGTGTGAACTGAATTTCTGTTATTTGAACTAAATAAACTCAGGACTAAGAGAAAGCATGAGTGGAGTAAATCCTTTTGAGATTCAAGAGCATGAAACTTTCTATTTCACATTTAAGTGTCAGAGTTTAATAATAAAGTGTACATGAAATTTATCAATGGACCAAGTCAATTGCAAGAGCCTAACCTCTAGTCTACTGATTTAAGGTCATATGTTTCCTATGAAATCTAAGAATTTATTGATATAGAGGATATTTGAGAAAAATGGGAAATGGGACATAAAATTCTAAAAAGAAGAGTCTTCACACAGCTATGTGTCAACAAGGTAGAGAGTGTGATAGTTAGGATCAAGGACATACTTTTTAAAATAAGCATCTTTGTTTTCTAGTCTCTCACATACATAGGCCATTATGAGACCTGGGAAAGAGCCTATCAACCCATTTACATGGTCTTAAGGTTTAAAAAAAATTAGAATATTTTTTGCCTATTATTATCAGTTAAACTTATAGCCATCACTCTCTCTTTTCATCATATCTCTGTTATCTGTGGACTGATGTCAGAATGGCCATGGAACCATGGTCATATTTGAAATCTGACTAAGTTATGTTGTGATTACATTTTGTTTGGGGGTATTGGGTATCTTGATATGATTTGCAGTGTCTATGGTTTATACACATATTATGTCTAGGTGTGCTGCTATAGGAATGATTTCCAAGAAGAATTTTGCCTCCAAGTTTGTCAGTTTTCTCAGTATCATGCCATGGAAGAAGAGGTCCAGAGATTGTAATGCAACATGGATATGTCCTGTAACACTGAAATCAGAAGAATATAGGTAGTGGAAGAAAAATGGATCTAAAAATATCGGAAGATAAAAGATACCCTGTGGAAAACCAAAGACCAACTTTAGATTTTTACATAAAAATAACAAGAAAAAAAATCACAAGAAGTTGCATAGATTAAAAAATTGCAAAAATATGAATAAAATCCAATTTTATGATCCATTCATGGTTTGAAGAATTGTCTTTTGAAAATATTACAAAATCATTATCACATAGTGATAAAAAGCATTCAGCCAAAAAGTACATGGACAAAAAACATTATCATTATTATTGTAGAATGAGTGAGGATGGTAAATAATAAGAGCGTTATTTTGTTTTACTGGATGTCGTGAGTTTGTTTTGAGCTATGCTTTTATTTTCCAATTTGTAATATGTAGGAAATTGTTTTATCATCTAGATAATTACTTTCATAGCTAATTTAAGTTTGTAATTGGTACTGCTGTCCATACTAGATTCCCTCAAGAACTATCCATTTCAAATTCCACAAAACATATGTTCTTTGTAGCCTGTAACTAAGAAGTGTCAGGACCTAAAACTGAGGTTGGTTTGTGGGACATGTCAATGATAGGCATTAAGATTCCTGTCTGAGAGACTAATGGCCAGTTGCAACTGGTTAAATTTTTTTGGGTGAGAAAGAATTACTGTGAAAAAGGAACTCTGAGGCTATTCTAGGTCTCTCATGATGGACTGTGGTTTTGTAAACCAAAAGGAGTAATGACAAGAATGACTAATTCATAGATGACCGGAGATGCTCTTCTTCTCTCCACATTTGTTTGATGTAAAACCTCCGAGTTCTGATGTTGTCTAACTTAGATGGAACAACAGACATCCAACCCCTAAATGCTGTTTAATTTCTCAGTGTCTTTGGAGATTGGGACCCTGTAAAGATTTAATTTAGAAAAACAGAAAATAGTTGATAGAGAGAAAGAAGAGATTTCTAAAATTAAAAAAAAAATCAAGCTCTATTTATTTACCTTTTAATAAAAAAAAGATACTGGAATGTGAGGTAGCAATAACAAAAAAATGTATACCTGGTAAAATAGAACTAAAGAGGAAAAACCAGGAACATAGATCATTATCTATCTAGTCATGTAATATAAGCCCAATGGTAGTTTATTTTTTTCCTATATAACAAGACATCTTCCCAGCAATTCTTATAATTTGATTGCAATATTCAAATTTCTCTAATATTTTTATAATTCTTCAATCTGATAATAGATTAAATAGAATTTATAGTGATACATATTTTAAGTTCAGAAATTTAGAACAAACAAATTTTACTCCTGCCACTTTTTTTGTCTTTAGTATATGGTGAACAACTCTTTAAATAATCCAGATTTTGGATAGTTTGGTTTATAATGCATATACAAAATATACCCATTAATGCATAATTTTCTTTTGCCCACTTGATATAAAATATTGCCAAATAAAATCATATATAGGTGATTTATTCACATCCAAAAATCATCATTTTGAAATAGCCTTTGTACTTTTGGATTTATTAAAAATGAAACCTTTACTCATAAACCACATAAAGTGAAGTATTGCCTTCCGAAGTAAAGTCGATTTTATACTACAGAGCTATTGAAAAATGTTAGTAATGTTCTGTGGTAGTTAACTCTTAAGATTGAAAATAATGGTTAAGGAAAAGCCAAGGTTATGTGTGCAGTGTCATTTTATCTCTATAAATGTGTTTCTTTTCTCATATGTAAAAAGGCTATAATTAGATACAGTATACATGTATATCTTAATGAATAGTGATATCCCATAAGTATTATTTTTTTCCCTGTTGTGTTGTAATACTTTATCCTGTAGTAGCCCCATTGGAATATGGTAGTTGGAAGAGAGTAAAAAGAGAGTTTTGAAATAGAAAACATTGCCAAACTCTCTTTCTGGATGTTATATATACTGGAAATCTTCATAGAAATTCCAACTAATTAAAAGGGTTCTGCTATTTTTGAGAAGCTCTAGTTGTCATCTCAATCTGCATCACCTGTGACCTCTCCAACTCTCACTCAAACTGTGATGACTGAGAGATTCTCTGAACCTCCCACTCAAGCTACATTCTTCCCATCAACTCAAGGGCAGTTTGGAAATCAACCTTAAATGCCCTTCCAGAATCTATCAACTGGCATATACGATACACAGAAAAAAAAAAAAATAACTCCTAAGAGGCACCCAAGTGTATTCTAAAGACAATGGGTCAGTGTTAGAGGAAAGGGGAAATTTTGAATCCTGTATGAATTTGGGTATTGGTCATTCGGATTGTCCTCTGGCTCCCTTGGCTTTATGCCTGGATCCCAGGGAAAGAGGGTGGGGAGAGATTGCAAAAATGGACAAAAAGCTGAAAGAGGTCTTTCATTAGAATGTCTGAAACATTTTGGAAGCCCAAGGCCATAGTACTTTGCAACCTCTGTCCTACTGGATTTAAGGGGAAGTGGAGGAGATCAGTAGAAGGGTGTAGGGTATTTTCCCTATTCAGGGTTTCTATTGAGCATGAAAATGTCACAGCATCTGAGTAGGGCATCAGCTGACACTCAGAATGCAGAAAAATTAGTTATGATATTTCACTGTGTGTAAGCTTGGAAATTTCTTTAAAGCAACAGTGATTTGGAGATAAAATGGAGAACATGTTTAGAAGTTTGAGATGAGAGACCTTATAGTGGTTTTGATATCAATGGGGAGATCTAGAGTAGAGAAAAAAAAAAAAACAGGAAATGGCAGTAGCTAAGAGGACTCCTCTTTTGGTATAATAACACAATACTGAAACTATTTTGGAAACATGATTAAGTTGCAAAGAGTTTGAGGCCCACTAAAGGCCCTGACCAGTTGAATCATGTACAGTTAAAAAAAGAAGAAGAAAAGGAATTATTTGGAAGGATTTTCTTTTTCACAGATTAAACCTCTGCATAGTTCGGATGGAGATGAATATTTGGACATATTTTTCAATGCTGTTGTTGTTTGGAACTTGTGCCACATAAAAACCAATGGTTTGTGGAAACACGTGTTTCACTTTGCAAGGTTGAGCAAGAGTGAATTTTGAAGACTTTGTGTGCTTAGAAGATCAGTATGTTCCTCAGCTAACATGTGCTTTTCTATATTTTTTTTCTATAACTGGGAATGCAGAAGGTACTTACTGGTTATAACCTTCAAGTGGAAAGAGAATTTGTAACAAATGAAGTACCCAACTCATATATCTAGGGAAAGATGATGAAACTGGGACTCAGAATGAGTAAAGCTGTAAGAGTTTTGCTTTGTTTACATGTGTATAAAAAAAGTTAAAGCTGCATTTGTGTCCAAGGTATAGGGAAAGAAAGATGTTTGTAATTATTTAATATATTACAGGAAAAAAAATTATTAAATTAAATAATATTAGCACAATTTTTCAATAGAATAGATTACAATATTAATTCATCTAGGTATCCAGCCAACCATCAATACTGCAGTCTTGTTTGCTATGTAAAAACTTCATGTTGAGTAGACTGATTTCTCACTTTATTTTTATTTTCTAAATTGTTTTAGCTCTCCTAGTTTCTTTACCTCTCATATGAATTTTAGATTAATCTTGCAAATATTTATAAAATCTTTGCTGACATTTTGATAGACATTATATTGAACCTATTTGGAGAGAATTAACATTTGTAGCATGTTGAGTTTTCCAAACCATAACACAATGTTTCTCTCCATTTGTTTAGAACTGCTTTGATGGTCTTCATCAGCATTTTATAATATTCATCATAAAAGTCCTCTGCATGTTTTATGAGATTAAGACTGAAACATTTGGTGGTTGTGCTGGTGCATAGGTAATCTCAGAGGCTTGGGAGGCTGAAGCAAGAGGATCACAAGTTCAAAATCAGCCTCACCAACTTAGCAAGGCCCTAAGCAACTTAGTGAGACCCTATCTCAAAATAAAAAAAATTAAAAAGGGCTGAGTATGTGGCTCAGTGGTTAAACACTCCTGGGTTCAATACCTGATTCCTTCCCACCTCCAAAAAAAAAAAAAAATACTGAAAAAGAGTTGGCTTTTTTTTTTTTTTTTCCTTTAGAGCAATTGTAAATGGTACTGCTTTTTTTGCGGGGGGAGTACTGCGGATAAAACCCAGGGATGCTTAGCCAATGAGCAACATCTACAGCCCTATTTTTAATATTTTATTAGAGAAGGGTCTGACTTCTAAGTTGCTAAGTGCCTCGCTAAGTTGCTGAGGCTAGCTTTGAACTCATAACCCAAGCTGCTGGAATTACAGGTGTGAGCCACTTTGCCCAGCTGGAATTACATTTTTAATTTTGATGTTCATGTATTTACGCTGGCATATAGAAATATAATTTATTTTTGTACATATATTCTATATCTTACAGACCTGTTGAGTTCACTAGGATGTTTTGAAAAATTGCATGGGATGTTCTACAAAAAGAAAATATTGTATTCATTTGTTTCTGATCCATCACATTTTTATTATTTTGGCTAAAAACACAGCATTATACTAGAAAGAATGATAATAGCAGGCAATTTTCTATCTCTTTTTAAGTAAAAGTGTTCAATCTATCTCACCAATAAGTATAATATAGTCTAGCTGTAGGCACATTGTAGGAATCTTTATCAAGTTGCGGGACATCCCTCTTCCTAGTTTCTTAAGGTTTTCAGAGTCTATGTACCTTTCCTGTGAGCACAATTGGAAACTCCAGCTAGAGTCAGATTGAGAACACAGGGCTTCCCCTTAAAATTCCATTCTCTCCAGGGTTTGATATATGTGAAATTATGAAGATGTGAAGTGCATAGTGTGAAAGTCATAGTTATAGTGTAGCTAAAACCTAAGTGTGCCTATTGAGGGTAGAAGGGATGCTTGAGAAATTATTATTATTTTTAAATATAGTATAAATTATTATTTATACTATAGTAGAAATTATTATTATTTTTAAAAGAGCTCTTTTCTTAGAGTGTCCAAATAATGATAATTTATATTATATTGCATACAATTATTATTATTATTATTTTTTGCAGTCCAGGAAAAGGTGAGAAAGTAAGTCTCAGCACTCTAGGAGGAACCATGACTAGGTAAAATTAATATTATTTATAAGGTTTTCCTTCTCCTTCTTGAATTTCCTCTTAGCTTTTATGGCTGTGTTCCCTGTTCCTCAGCTAACATGTGCTTTTATATAACTTTCAGTTTTCCAGAATTCGCCAGTAGAATTAAGCATGCAGGCTGCCAGTTGCCCATGCTTTAACTTCCAATCAGTTCATTCTCTAAAATATGATCCATAGCAGGTTCTGTTAGTTAGTTTTCAGTTTAGAAGTGATCTGCAGACCTAGTCCATTATAATGAATATGATAAGTAAGAGTTTCAAAGACAATTCTAAATGAGTATTGAATTTAGAAAGAAGAAAATATATTATTAGGGAGGAAGGAAATCTCAATGGTATCATATTCTGAATGGAATGGGTTTTGAGAGATATTTGTAGTGTTACACGGACCTTTCACATGACACCTAAATCACCAGTAGTTCTTGCTCATTCTTCAGTATGTAAGAATGATCCTTAATCTTTTGTTTATTTACTTACCACACATTAAGCAGGAATATTCCCCATAGTTACACCATGCATTATGTGTGGTTGAACCATTAACCACACCACCCTAAAGAACAAAATTCAAGAGCAAACTTTGCATGTGCTCTAAAAGTATTTGCCAGATAATTAGAAAATGTTCCATTGGTTTAATGGTCCCCTGCATAATACACAGTTAAATGATTATCTTGGAACTTAGTTTGGAGTATTATTACCTTTGAGAAAGCATTGTTATTGGGCACTTTTTTTCTAGGAGACATTAATGCATATAATTAAAAACATACAATTCAACTTCTCTGCAGGACATCTATGAAACCATTTATGGGTTGTTTTTTCTTGTCCTTCTAGGTGTTGCTGACTGTGGGCTCAGAGTAATGAGAAGAAAGTTATTTTTAGGCTGGCATAAGTGTTTTGGTTGCTCTGAACTAAAAAGCCTTATTTAGAGTTTGTATATACTACCATGGTACATTGTGTTTTATACAAAGCTAATTGCTTTCCTTAGTTTTGTCCTTATCCATTTTTTTCTAATAAGCTTTTTTCCCACTAAAGAAATTAAAATGGAGTAGATTTGTATTGCTGGTTGGAGAAAATACAAAATGTCCAAAAATATATAGTAAAAACACTTTCCCACCAGTACCACCTCAGTTGAAAGGGAATTTACACCTTCATCTATTGTGAAAATGAAAAGAGTATGTGTCTGTTCTATAAAGCATATGTATATATGCTCAGACAACTAACTAGGTGACCCCCAATAGTCATTTCATTACATGCTGGCATTTTTGCAAAGATTTTAGACAATTTTTTTTGTAACTCTTCTGCTCACATTGTTTCATTATTCATAATAATCATTATGTATTTTTATGAAGCACTTACCTATGCCCTCATCTCTGTTGCCTGAAGAAAGCAACATTAACTTCTCATGGACCTTGAACTTGGGCGCTTACTCTCTACAACAGGAAAATGTGAGACCGCTGGTTAAATAGTTGCTTGAAGACTTACTATCAAGTTTCAAGCCCAATTTATCCTGACAAATGAACACTGAGGTGAATATAAAACCCAAACCACTGTCCCCAGGCCATTGCACATTTGAGAGTATATAAAGACATGGCTCTTAATAGCTAATTCAGAATATGATTGTGCTAGCCATTTGAATCTGGAAATGTGATTGATTCAAACATGAAGCTTTCTTAAGTCCAGACATGGGGGGAGAAGGACCATCTCAGGCAAAAGAAAGAAACAGATTTTTATTAGACTTAGTAACTTTGGGATGAGTTGAGGAGTCAAGCACAGGCAAAATGCATGATCCCTAAAAAGTATGTGTGTCTGAGAAGATGGGAGCAAAAAAAGATGAAAAAGGAAAATTAGGAAATAATTTTGTACCACCCAATGTCATCATTCTATCAATTTTCTGGATATTAATTAATTATAAAAGATCATTCATAATGTGCTTTTGGAGTTTCCACTTAGATTTGTAACTTTAAAACAATGAACTATATCTTGAAGTAAGGCTGAGCCCAAACTTTGGCTCCCAGGATCTTCGTTCTTTGATGTCTTCCTCTGGTTATATCATATAAGGCCAAATAAATTTTGAAGATATGATTAATGTTAGTGATCTTTTGACCTTAATACAGGAAGATTATCTCTTGGGGCCCAGTTTAATCACATGAGCCCTCAATATCAGAGAACTTTCTTTGGCTGGAGGCAGAAGAGATATGGCAGAACAGAGAGTCAGAGAGAATCAAAGCATGAAAGGACTCACTTCTGCTGAGTAAGCAAGAGTCTTGCTGTTTGAGAAGGATGAAAATACTTTGCCTCAATATTCAGAAGAAAGAATAAGTATGGAAGATGATGTCACAAGGAAACCAGGTGACCTTGAGGAGCTGAGAGTCTCCTAACTGACAGTCAGGCTTTAGGCTTTAGGACCCTGGCCCAGCCCCGAAGAAGTGAGTTCTGCTTATAAGAAGATCCCTCTACGTCTACCCTAAGAGCCTCCAGATAAGAGGCAAACCCACATCTCTCTGGGCCTTTTGATATTCAAAGGAGAGACATCAGCCCAGCCCTTTCAGACTTCTGAACTGCATAACTATGGAACAAATCTATGTTGGTTAAATCTTTTAAACTTGTGATAATTTGTTATGTTAGTGATAGGAAACATAGAATGCATATGTAAAGAATAATTTCCTCCAGAAAAGTAAGTGCAATACACACACACACACACACACACACACACACACTCAGACACACACACACACACACATACGCAACTACAGATGCCATGCTGCTCCACTATTTCAAGTTTACAGCTAAATGGGCACAATAAGAAAAATTAGGAAAAAGTCTTTATAAAGTTATATTGCCTCTACTTGAGGTAGAAAAAATAGTAGCAGCAAATTTCTTTTTCCCTATCAATAAAGTTTGAGACATGAATTCTACTTCAAAGCATTTTATAACAAGTAAATGTGATTATAAGATTGCAACACCTAGCACATTCCCTGGCACATTTTCAAAGCCCCATACATGATAGTCCCCCTTCTTCCTCCTGCTCTCCACATGAAACTGTTACTGGATTTTACTGTACTTGTGTATTTCCAGAGTTACACATCCTGGAAAGATGCTATAATATAAACCAGACATTGCCAAGCCTGGAAATGAATCAGTATCATCTGTGATGTTTGTTAAACAGAGATTCTACAACCCACACCAAACTTACCAACTATGGGCTACGGTTGGGCTTCTGAGGGTGTGAATTTCTACCTGGTCCCCAAAGTGACTCACCAGCCTTTTTAGAACACATACAAGAATCACACAGCTTAGGGATGCATGGTGTGACTTGATCAGAATGGAGTTTTCAAGAGCTGAGTTATGGAAATCTTCCAAATGGGTAATGTGGATCCACAGTGTTGCTGAGGGCAGAAGCAGTTGTTTCTTCTGGTTTCTTTTGGTAACAAGACACCCACTTATTACATTTGCCCTTTGTAGATTCCACCAGGGAGCTAAGGGAATAAAAAGAAGCTATGTGTTTTCTACCTCTTGGTTTAGAATGTTAGATAGGACAGCTCTGCTATAAGATAAAGAAGAAGAAAGATGGCACCACAGTGTGACTACACGTAATCATACCTGGAGATGCTGAGCTGATCGCTGCCCTTGTCATTCAGCTACGGTTGAAGTTGGAAAACCTGCCCGGTCTGTGGGAACCAGCCTCTAGTTGCAACTGTGACCATTATTTCTCTCTTTTATGGTGTTTCCTTTTAAACTATGTTTGAGATCTTTGTTGTAGACGTATACCCTGTGGCACCAGCCTGGTGTGTGGAGACATCAGTGAGATACAGCACATAAAAGGATGCGGTGGAAGTGTAACGAATCACAATGACAAGGCTGAGTTGGAAGTAACTTGTGAATGATAAAGTGAATTTAAACTTCCTTCCTTTTAGAATGCAAAGGGGAGATGAGGGGCTACCTGAGGATTTGAACCATGATCTCTTTCCTGGAAAGTGTGGCCACACACACTATGTGCCGTTAACCCCTGTTCAAACATCCAAGGTTTGCATTCACTCTGTCCAAAATAAATATCATCTGCCATCAAGTGCACACATTATTAGCAACAGGCTACATGAGTTAATCATTCATGAAGGTGGGGAATTTGGCATTGATCCAAGGTTGAGTGATGTGTGAGTAAGATGAAAGAGCCTTGCCTAGGTATCCAGAAAAAAAGACCAGTGCAAACACGGTCATGCAATCAACAAAGCAATCCAGTTATTAAAGCCCTCCCATGGTGAATAAATACAAAATCACCAATGACAGCTTAAAAAAACTTTCCCTGTAGTGACCTCTTTGTACCCCTTCCTGCTTTTGACTTAAAAAAGCAAAATTTTAGTTTATAAAAATTAAAGAATAAAACCAAATCATATCTCCAATATCAAACAAAAGTAATTCAAGTAACACACTGAGTTTTACTTTTAGACTGTATTTGACATTAAGAAATGGTCTTGGCTGCTTTTTGGCATCTTTCCAACTGGACTTCTTAACAGGACTGCCAGGAAACTGTTAATTTGAAAAAGAGATACAAAATAAAAGGGCTTTGGAGAGAAAAAAAAAATATAAGAATATGGTTCAATTATAGAGCTTTCATAAATGTTCCATGTGGTTACTGTCAACTGTATCATTGCCCAAAGCATCTCTTATGAACCAGGTACCAAGAGCATGTAGAACTGTGTATATGTTATGATGAGTTCTTTTGCTTTATAACAGGAAACACAGTGTTTTAGTTCTTATCTTGTACAAAATTAATTTGGTACAAGATACAAAGTTAATTGGCTTCTTTCTGCCAAACAGATAAAAAGGGAAAACATATTTCTAGAGTTATCAAACTTACTGATATGATATTTTAAATTATAAAGATGACATCAATGTATTAAACTATATTAGACATACAATGTTCACTGAGCCACAGAGAGCTTTACAATGTCTCACGATGCTTAGAGACCAACAGTGAGCCTAGTCCTACATCCTGTACCATCCTGAGAGCTGAAGGAGGAAACCTTTCTCTCTGGACTGCAAATGATACTTTTCACAGTTATTCCAGCTGCCTGATGCTCTCTGGCATTGGACCTCTGATGGCTTCTCAATAGCTAGTGGCCCATTGATTCTAATCATTCAAGGCATCTGCAACTCATTCTGAATATCTGTTCAGGGGAAATGTCTCCATGCTATAGTAAGCTATCTCCATTTACTTTTTGAAGACCCTAGAATTGCTAAAATTTGGAGAGTATATTTTACCAAATAATCCTTTCTATTGCTATTTCTATTTCTAATATTGCCCTCTGAATATATAAATATATACTTTTTACAAAATAATAAAGATATACCCGTTTGTATATATTTATATATTCAGAGGGGGGAGAAAGAGAGATAGGAAGAGAGAGATATTTTAAGGAATTGGCTCACATAATTATAGGGTTGGAAGGCTAAACACTCAGGTAGAAGTTGATATGGTTGCTTAAGGAAGAATACCTTCTTTTCTTAGAAAAAAATTTCTCTTAAGCCTCAACCAATCAGATGAGGCTCATCCACATATGGAATGCAATCTCTTTAAAATCAACTGATGGTATGTGCTAAATACATCAACAAAGTATACTCACAGCAACAGCTAGATTAGTGTTTGATTAACTTATGGAATGCTATAGCCTAGCCAAGTTGACACACAAAACCAACCAACTGCAATTGGACCTCTGATGGCTTCTCACCCTAACTTAAGAGCTGTAGAATTACTGCTATTAGCTGAGTTACATAGCCAATTGCTTACATTAATTTCATTATTATGAAGATAAATGTTTGAAAGATAGATTACCAACTTATTTTATAACGAACTAAAGATTTAGCCTTCTTTAGAATACAATTTTCTGTTTGAATTCAAGAATAATTTTATACGAAATACTGATGATTCCAATAATTTTAGCACCATTTAGTTTAAGTTGTTTTATGAACAATATATTCTTTTAAAGTGTCAAGATTTGTGTAAAAATTATCTAAATACAAATTTGTCTTTAATAGCTAAACCTTTGCATTAGGAACACAGATAATTTAAATAACAGACACATGGACTCTATTTTGGAATAGAGTATTCAATATTGAGCATTAAGATTTAAAAAAAAATCACTGACAAAGAATACATATAGAGACATTGATTAGTGAAATGATGAATATGAATACATCTATTAACATACATGAGAAATATATATATATATATATATATATATATATACATATATATATATATATATATATATATATACACACACACACATATGGAGATATATAGTAGAAAAACTGATAGAATTTATTTTCTATAAAATAAGTATATCTGCTCAAGAGGCTAGGATAGGAGGATTGCAAGTTCAAGGACAGCCTGGGCAACATAGCAAGACATTATCTCAAAATAATGCATTTTTTATAAAAGGTGCTAGGGAGGTAGATCAGTGGTGAATAGCCCCTGGTCTTAATTCCTAGTGACACACATACACACAAACACACACACACACACAAAAAGAAAACAGAAGCAACTTAAAAACCTTGAAATATTTGAATTAATTTCTTTTCAAATTCAGGGTGCAGCACAGCATGCATATTATACTATAACTAGTTTAAAGCAGGGATATATGTTCATTTGTGTGTGCGTAGAATGTTTCTGGTTACACACACAAAAAATGTGTGTAATAGTAGTTATCCATTGAAAGTTTATTCTTTATTGAATGTATTTTTTAGTGCTTAAACTTTTAATCAGGGCCTTCTTACCTAACAAAACATTTAGAGTCAAATTTCTATAATAGGAGGAGAAATCACAATCACAGATATTCATTATAGAGTCTAATGAGAATAATAAGAAGGACATAAATATTTATTGTTGATGAACTACATGTCAGAAAGCTCAATGCATTACCTCATAAGCTC
Organism: Marmota marmota marmota; assembly: GCF_001458135.2. Lineage (NCBI taxonomy): Eukaryota > Metazoa > Chordata > Mammalia > Rodentia > Sciuridae > Marmota > Marmota marmota. The sequence continues at coordinate 35,003,572 of NW_026000037.1, forward strand.
TTATTAGGTAGAAGCACGCATTTTCATTTTAAAGCATTACTTGAAACTGAACAAACCTAAGAACCTATTCAACATCACTCCTATAATTAAAAATTGAGGTTGAGTTTGATTCCAGGCCTGTTTGATTTGAACCTCCTGCTTATACCTCCATTGGGTGAAGAGATTCAGCAGCTGAGCAGGTGAAGTCTATTTCACGGCTACTATACCATGACTTGAGAGACTGGAACTAAGAAATAAAGGGTTTCCAGTAGGTTTTTTTTCCCCCCCCCTGGTCATTGATACGAAGTTGAAAAGACTATCTGGTAAATAAGTAAGTAGCTCTTTGCTTTTAAACTTTGAATGCTGAAAATGCTAAGGTTAATTAAAAAGGAACTTAGAATAGGCGCTCAATCTAAAGGTTATAAAGGATAGCACAGTAATGTAAAGATCTTTTGGCAAAGAGCCTATGTAGGCATTTAAAGACAAAAGTTTAGAGTTACTTGAAAAGCTAGGGGGCCAGTGAAGATATTCAGAGAGCAGGATGAAGTAATCACAGCTGGGAAATAGAGATGAGTTCAGTCTCTTGTTTTGGAAATAAGAAGGGAAGCTGAGAAAAGCAACAATTTCTGTGGTTCACACGACCATTCTCAACACTCTCCCCAGTACCTCTACCCATTCCATTCACATTCTCACGATTTCTTCCAACCACTTGGCTGATTTTAATAGAAATGGCACATATTTCATTGAACTCCCTGTACATTCTTATTAAAGATATTCCCTTAACGATAACTCTTTTAGTTTTTGTTGGAAAAATTACAGCTACTTAAGCTAGCCAATTACTAGATCAGATAATAGTCAAGATTGACCAGTGGGTAAACATGCTGAAGCACAACAGAATTAACATTTTGCCTCATATTTCTTTGTTATACAAATTATAACATAGTTTCCAAAGCTTTGTTTAGACTAGGAGATACTAATTAGAGCTGATTGATAGACCTAAAAAGTATTATAAACTTTTCTGAACCTTGGGTTAAATGCAATGTTCATTGGGTTTATACAATAAAATGAATTATATTAGATGATTTAAATTTGGAATCTGAGGAAGTTTACTCAGAGTCAGGGCTAAATGGGCTTTATATATAAGAAAGGATTTTTTTTGTTGTTGTTTTTTGGTTTTTTGCTGAGTCAATTGATACATTAAATTCTATGTGGGGGCTTAAACATACTCAATGTAGAATGAAAGGTATTTCCAAGCATCTCCTAGAAGTCATCCACAACTGGCTGTGATTTTTTCCCTCACAAGGTATATGTTACAATGCTGGAGGCATTTTTTATTTTCATAACTTGTTATATTTGTGTTGAGCATGGGTGTGAGGAAGGTGGTATTGCTACTGGCAATCTAGTGGGTGGAAGCCAGAGATGCTACTAAACGTTTCATCATGCTCAGGACAGCCCCCAACAACAAAGAATTATCCAGCCCCAAACATCAATAGAGCTTAGGTTGAGAAACCTCTAAAAGCACCCATTTATCTTATATCAGTATGCTTATTACAAACTATGCTTATTGAACCATTAAAGTAGGCCTCATAAAGCTTCCACTAGGAGGTCCTCTGTTGGTCTAGGGTGGTAATTGCCTTAAAAGTCATTATGGTGTTTATTATTCTTTTAGTGTATTAGGACTCTAATGGGAGACACTGGTGTTAGTTTATGGGAGCTTGTAGTAGCCATTCCCATAAAATCTACTCTAATATGGCAACCAATACTACATAAAATGAATGAGCTGAACTTCTGTTAAAAATCTGTGTTGTCACATAAGTCACAAATTGGAATTTGTTTTTTCTTCGTTAGATGAAATATAATCTAAAGGGAAAATTCAATTATGTGTTTTCCATTTACTCAAATATTTGTCTTGAATTTAAAATAATTGGATTTATTTAAAAAACCACCATGTAATAACATTGAATATTCTAATAGCTAGGTATAAGACAACTATGTATTATATAATATACACTCTCAGAAAATAGGAGGCCATAATGATGTTACCATAGCTATTGTGATTAATTTTAATGCATTTTTGTTGTTGTTTTTTAGTAACCTGACTTATACTGGTCCACACTAATTGTGTGCATTTCCAAAATATACTTTGTATTAAGTTGCAATCTTAAAATGGAATAAAGAAATAAATCTGTTAAGACAAAGAGGAGTTTCTGTGTAGATTTGCTGGGGAAGTAGGAAATCACTAGATCCTGGAGAAGCTTTATATTAATTACTATAGTTTTGCTTTAATGATATATATTTGTAATTATGCACTCTCAAATATCTAAAAGACTTAAAGTTTTCCAGATAAAAGTATTTAGACTTTTCAAACAACCTTTATGAAATAAAAAATAAAAATCTATTTATTAGAAGAAAACAAGAAAAATAAGCCAAAGTACATTCTAAAATCAAGAAGGCACACACAACATTAATTTTGTTCTGTTTTCCTGTTTCTTTTTCTAATTTCTCTGAGAAAGAAATATTTGTTTGTTACTATTCATAATTTTTTTTTAAATCCCTCAGTGCAAACCCAGGGATCAGAAAGTACCACACAACCATGCCTAGACTATCTATCACTTCTATCACAGAACTATGAGGCATTAGGGGAGGGACTAGAAAGTACCCTGCTTCCCATCTACATGAGAATCTAGAATTTTTATTTGTAAAATAAATTTTAGTAAAAAGTGGAAATTTCAAACTTATTCCGAAAAGTGTAAGAACACCTTGGCTTTAGTAAATCTATCCATGACCTAAGAAGAGCCTATAGAAGGGGTAGAAAGATATGAACCTATACAAAAATATTAAGATGGTCAATATAAGTTCTTTGCTTCACCCCTCAAAGCCTTTCTTCTGGTTTCTCTTGCTCAGTGTATAATAAAACGTGAATCTTTTGGACCCAATTATTCTATTGGCTTTCTGAGTGGACTTAGAAGATCAATTAACCACTTATTGTTGTTTTGTTGTTGTTGTTGTTCACAGTGATAATATCTGTATCATATGTCTTATTTCATCAAAGTGGAACATCATTTATCATGCAAAAGAAGACTAAGCAAACAGCATGCTTAATGGTTGTCCAGCATGTAGTACTGCATGTAGTTTTCCACAAACACCAGTCTGCATTCTGTCATTTTAATGAATGCAATCATTTCCTGCCTTAGTCAAAATGAGCCAATGATGCATTTAATCCTTATCTTAGAAAGGCTAAGCAGGTTTTAGAGTAGATGGAATTTGTTGAAATTTATGAAGCAAGCTTCAGGAGTAAGCACAGGTACAAAATGGATGTCTCGAGAATCTTACACACCATGACTTTTCAAATGAATTTATTAGCTGAAATCCTGCAGTTCTTTGAACTTCACATGCCATGTTTGAAAACACTTATAAAAACATTATTTGCTTGCTTATGGTTTGTGCCTTACTATTCAAGTACCTATCATCACACAACACTAATCTTTATTGGATTGTAATGCATGAGCAACATGAACTTGAGAAAGGTTAGTGACCTCTTTACTGGAAATTAGAATCAGCTGAGAAATTTTACTAGAAGGATAAACAATGGTAAATTCTCACATTGCTTATCTAGTTCGTATGATTATTGTACTTGGCTTCATACTCATATTTGGAGACCATATTTGATTGGAGAAGCTTCCTTTTTCAATTTATTTATTTTTATCTCTTCACTTTAGTTACACATGAGAGTAGAATGCATTTTGAAATATTATACACACATGGAGTACAACTTCCCATTCTTCTGTTTGTACATGATATGAAATTATGTTGATTGTGAATTAAAATATGAACATAGGAGAGCAATGTTCCATTCATTCTACTATGTTATATATTCCCATTCCCCATCGCTTCCCTGCATTCCCCTTCGTCTAATCCAAAGCACTTCCTTTCTTCCCAGCTTTCTCCCCTCTTATTGTGAGTTAGCATCTGCATATCAAAGAGAACATTTGGCCTTTGATTTTTTGGGATTGGCTTACTTCATCCAGCATGATATTTTCCAGCTCCATCCATTTAACAGCAAATGCCATATTTCATTTCTCTTTATGGCTGATTAATATTTAATTGTGTATATATACCACATTCTCTTTATCCATTCATTTGTTGAAGGGCACCTACACTGGTTCCATAGTTTAGCTATTGTGAATTGAACTGCAATAAACATTCATGTGGCTACATTATTATAGTGTGCTAATTTTAAGTCCTTTCAAGATATACCAAGGACTAGGATAACTGAGTCAAATGGTGGTCCCATTCAAAATTTTCTGAGGAATCACCATACTCCTTTTCAGAGTGGTTGTATCAATCTGCAGTCCCACCAGCAATGTATGAGTGTAGCTTTTCACCCACATTCTCACCAACATTTATTGTTACTTGTATTCTTTGTAATTGTCATTCTGACTGAAGAGAGATGAAATCTCAGTGTAGTTTTGATTTGCATTTTCTCTAACTACTAGAGATGTTGAACATTTTTTCATATATTTATTGACTGGTGGTATTTCTTCTTCTGTGAAGTGATTGTTCAGTTCCTTTGCCCATTTATTGATTTTCATTGTTGTTGTTGTTTTGTTTTGTTTTTTGGTGTTAAGTTTTTTGAATTCTTTACATATCCTGTAGATTAATGCTCTATCTGAGATGCAAGTGGCAAAGATTTTTCTCCCATTCTGTAGGCTCTTTCTTCACATTCTTGATAAGAGAAGCCTTATTTTATAATACCAGTGTTAAAACTAAGAAGGAAGTAACTTTACAAACAAACAGCTTCAATTTTTTAAATATTACCCAGTTTATTTAAGTCTTTCCACAATGTGACTACAAATGAAATTTGATTTGTCTCCACATTTAGGACTCTGCCATCTACACTCTTTAAATCCTCGTATACAGTCTTACCAAGCACTTTATCAACCAACTTGTAAGTTATATGTTATGAAGAGTTTTTCTTTTCTGGGTTCCCACCATGGAACTTCTAATCTCCTTGATGTTTTCCAGATGATGGAAATGTCTGTTGCTCATGAGCTTTGCTATTCATGATCATACCTGAGTTTAGGCTAATGAGTGATGCATGCTGGATAGTATGGATATTGGATAGTATCCAATTTGAAACACATCACCAGAAAGACCAATCACGTAATTTTGAGATTGAGTTCAAGCTCATAGTCATTGACTTAAATAGTCAAGTCTTTATAAAGAAATCTCAAGTAAAACCCGGGGCCGTGAAGCTCCATGGAGTTTTCTGATCCATGGACACCTTGTGATACTGGAAGGGTAATGAACCCTGGTTTGACAAGGAGAAGTTGGGAAAGCTCTACATTCAGGAACCTCCCAGCCTTGTCCTTCATTTTGACTATCTGGCCTAGTCAGTGCTAACTAAGTCAATGTTTTTTCCAGATCTTTCTTTCCCACATTCTTTCCTCAGCCTGTGGCAAATTTCAGACCTTCAGGTTTTGAGCAAGAACATGACAAAATAAGCAACACATTGTAGGCTTAGATCAATCTAAATCAAGGAAACATTTAATTTCAGTTATACAGCCCACAAAATTTCTGTTTAACCTGTACCTAATTTTCAAGATCAAATAGAACAGCTCACATCTTCAAAATGAACACCCCCATTCGGTCCACAGGTCACCTCACAGTGTTTCTCTGCTGATCTCTTTATAGTAAAAACAAAAACCAAAAAACTAAAAAGGATCATACAAGTGCTTTTCTCAGAAAAAGATAATTTTTCCCTAAAGGTGAACAAAAATCTCCAACATTTACTAAGTTGAAATGTTTTAAAATATTTTAAGAGAGTTTTTGTCTTTCTCTTACAGACATATTATGCAGTGAATTATCATTTAAGGAACATAAAGTACACCACCAATCTCATTATTGAACAGTCATCAAAATGCATATGGTCTTATTTTTTTAAACAAGATATATTTTACCAGGAACAGCTGAGTCATGACGAACTTTAAGGGCCATTTGCCCTTAGATATTCTATATCCTGTGCAGAAAAATTGTTCCCATGCTGTGGGCCCCAAAAGAGTACCACCATCTGGATGTAAGCCCAATAATACAGAAATAAGAGTGTGTTTTATAATTGATCTTTATTCATGAATATAACAGAGATAAAGTTCAAAATTTGCTCAGTTGCCTTTTATTAATAGGTAGTAATCTACAGTATCTTTACCTTTTAAACTCTAGTATGTTTTATTAGTTGTTTATTTAACCAAGCCCAGCAGCATTTTAATAAACTGCAACTAAAATTTTACTCTTCATTTGCTTGCAACTGCAGACCCTGGAGGTTCTACATACCTGGCCCTGATCTTTTTCCACTCCATTTCTGATAAATAATTCTTGCCTATCTTTCCTTCCATCTCATTTGAAGCAAGGCCAATATTTTCTTATCTGCTTTTAGATGTTTATGTACATTTGATACGTATCTATCTGCCTGTCCATAGCATTAAAGGAATCATATCTCTCTGGCATATTCTTTGCTTAACAATAATCTCACCAAATAACATTAATACAGACATTCTGATGTACAGATATTATTAATAAAGAAAATAACTTGAGAGTTCCTTTATTTTTATGTGGTCAGGAACCATGATTTTTGCCTGTGCTGTAAGTCACATGTAGCTTTAGTGACTATAATTAAATAAAATGGCTTTATTCCTCAATAAGAAAATTTGCCATAATGCCCTTTCCTATCTGGGAGAAAGTTTGCGATACAATCTTTAGGATATGAAGAAATAAATCTTATTTCCATTCTTTTTTTTTTTTTTTTTTTTTTTTTTTAGAATTCTGCTCTCCTGGCCAGTTTCTCAAAAAGTAGTGACATGGCTGGTAGCACAGGAATATTTTTGTGATTCAGCAACAGCTTACGCAGGGCCACTTCTATGGCAGTGACATGGCCCTTGAGGGAACAGGAAAATGACTACTCATTATGGGATGTCCACTCCAACCAGCTCATGTGGGATGCTCCCCTTTAGGGGGAAGTATGTGTGCTATCCTCATAGAGAGCAAAGGAGAATTTGTCCCTGTTGCACTGAACAAGGAAGGAGGCCAAATATATGTTGCTTCCATTTGGCAAAAGCCTACTGTTCCTTTGGTCATACTGTCTGCTCTTCTTCCCTCAAGACAGCTACTAACACAGGGAGCCCCCCAGGCAAACAGAACAATCCTTACGAAAATATTGATAGAGCCATATGCAACATATCCCTTTACTCAATTTTCTTTTGTTTTGTATATATGTTATTATTTTATTTACTACTTTTTGCAGGTATTCAGAAAAAAAGAAGAAAAAATTACAAAATGACATAAAATGCTTTTTATTGTATTTGTAATTTCAAAAAAATACCAAAAATACTAAAAGTCCCTCAAAAAATAGTTTTCTTTTCTAAGGGATTCAAATAAATTAAGAACATAAACGAGTCTTATGTTTCAATTTGAACAAAATATTTTTCTCTCTTAAATTCCATTACAAACACACACACACACACACACACACACGGTCAAATGTTTATTTTATATTTTATAACTTTTTCTCAGATTATCATAACTTTTATGATATGTCTCCATTTAGTTCAGTTTGGGTGAATAAATACATAGGTATTTCAAACTGAATAATGGTTGCCCTTTCATTTGTAACCCTATGGGTAGTCACTAGGTATTTTTCTCTGAATTATCAATGAAACTGTGTTTTCTCTTTTAACAGAACCTCAGTAATTTCCTAAATACGCAGAGTGGTTGTGCTTTAGAATCATGATTTGCCCTTAGATAGGATACAAGTCTTCCTTTTATCCTTCACCAAACTGGTGAAAAGAATTGCTTTCAGTTTTGCTTGGATGTCTGAACATTTTTAAGTTCTCTAATAATTTTTCACAAAGGTTTTCAAAACTTCAGTGATTTTGGAGGGAAAATAACAATCCTGAAAACTATTTACAGTACTAACCTCCCTTTAATAGGTCTAACTGAAAATGTCTAAGCTAAGTTAGTAGACCCCAGAAGGCATGAGAGCCAAAGGAAGATTGTATTGGAAAAGTGAGTGGGAGAGCTTTTTCTTGTAGGGACTATTACAGTAGTGGCAATTCTGAGCTAAAAGACCATAATGATAACATCTTCAAAATGGCACACTGTTCTCTGAAATTCAACATGAATATTTCCAAAAGTGGAAGATAACCAGGAACTAACAACCAATGAAACACTAATTCACAAAATCATACAGATGATTTTTTTTTCTCTTCATATTTTTTCCTCCATACTTGAAAGAACAATGTCAGAGAGAGAAGACAGTCAAAATTGCATTTCTTTTCATTTTCTTTTCCAGCAAGTCTATGAGTAAATAGCAAGAGGAAGGACAATTCCTGTTACGTGGAAGTCTGAGTTTTAGAAGAGAGGAATTGATAAATTAGTAGATAAGGATTTTAAATGTGAAGCTCAAGTGCAAAATATGGAGGTCTGGCTAACCTGAAAATTGTGGAAATGAATACAGGGTGCAGACATGCAGGTAATTCCTGAGACTGAAGGGATGGGGAGAGCAATTGTAGTTCAAAGTAAACAAAAGAATGCCCAAGGAGGATATGAAGGAAATCTGTCAATTATCTTAGGGAGGAGGTGGGGAAAGACACAGAGAGTTTCTTGAGGTTGACTGATTCCAAATAAGCTACTCACACATGAGGCATAGTGCTCAGGTCTGCTTCCTACGTCTAGGTCAGCCATGACCAGTGGAGAACCATCAATCACTCCCACTCACAAAAATGGAGTGAGAGTGATTGATTGTTCAGGATTGAATTAGCTCTGCCTGATTCATGGGAAACCTTAATGGAATCCGGAAGCCCTGAACTGGAAACATGGGTTTTGGCCTGGAAATAGACCCCAAACCTTGGGGCTAAGTCCAGGTGTGCCCTAGTCAATCCAAATCCACAGCTTTGCTTTGAGAGAAAAGCATTCTGAGTTCTACACATTTACCTGTTTTGTTTTGTTTTTAACACTTTTTGATTTTTTTCTTTCTGAAAAACATGATAAAAACATCATAGCCTTTTCTTGTTATTTGAGAAGCAGACTCCATTAATATTTCATTAAGGACACATTTACTGCTCCTACCCGTACCTTAATTACTCTATTTGAATTATCTACTTTTAGACAACAGATCCATGTACAGAAATAAGATATGGAGAAAAATACTTTGCAATGAATGCACATCGGCTGTGATGAAATGTCCAGCCTTTGCTTGATACAGTCAATTCTAATCCAAACTGCTGAGGACTTCTTGCTTATTTCAAGATACAGTTGTTGTTGTTTTTTTAATAATTTTTCCAAATGGTGAAAACATTATTTCTCACTTCAAGAACATTAACACTGCTTTGACAAGACTGAATAGAATTGATTGGTATAGGTTTGTAAATAGTAACAAATTAGAGCTCTTATCTAACTCCCATATTGCAGATCAATTAAAAGAATACTGAATATGGAACATATTACCTATGTATATGTAAAGACACACACACACACATAGATACACACTACCTAAAAGAATGGACAGCCCCAAGGAAACAATATTAAACCACATAGCCAGTATGGATAGAATATTGCTATTTCAGACATGTCACTTCAAGACTGAAGATCTGCTCTCAGTGATCATTATCTAGGTTTTTTAAAAAAAAGAACTCTAGATCTCATTTTGATTTTCTTTATCTTATAATGCATAAGAGTATCTTTAGTATGTCAGCATAGCACAAGTCTAGAGATGTTTCAGGACTCTTTTCCCCTCTTAGATGATTCTCCTCCTTCCTTTATGATTATTTTTAACTCAGAGGCAAATTTTTGCTTAAATTTTAAATAGTTTAAACTCTTTAGAATCTTTCTTCATTAGGGAGAGGAAATGCTTGACATTGCTTTAACAGGACAATGGTGACAAGCTATATATGGCCTGGACATCACAATCATGCCTCTCCTCTTGACCCACTGACCCTCGAGGTTTATAGTCCAGCTTGAGCTTGAATCTGAACTCTTGCAAGACCTAGTAGGGACATTTATTTTTAGTGGCAAGCCCCTTCATTCTTGGAATTCCTCTTTTTTCCAAGTCTAACAGAATCTAAGTTTAAACCTCCGAGTAACATGTAGGGAAATGTTTCAGAGCAGACTCTTGGTTGCTGTGGGTTGTACTATTTTTAATAGCAGTGGAGGTCCCTTCTTTGTTACTCATTCTATTTAGGTATAACATTACATCCATTTTAGTGCACAGTCTAAACAGAACAAGGAAGAAATAGATTCCAAGCAATTTATCTGTTTCAGATTACAATCTCTAGAGATAGCAAGCTAAAATCAAGCTCTACACCATTTGAGGCTAGCCCAAATTTACTGTCTCTCTAATGAAGTCATCTGAGATTGCTCCCCAAAGAGTCAAGTGTGGGGTGAGAGTAGTGTGAAAAATTTTCCCTATCAAACACAGTTGCTTTGACATAGCCACAGCACAGTAAGAAGTCTATTGTACTTCTAAATATGTTCAGAGTTTTTGAGATTCCTCATGATCTTTGCATTTAATACAAATAATTTTTTGTGAAAAAGTATTAAGCACATATTGATTTGACAGGTAGTTTGTTTAAGAGCAAAAAAATGTGGTATATGTGGTCTGAACATGTCTTCTGGTTGGAATCAGTTGGAAAGATAAGACCTATATCCAAGGAGGTGGAAGCCGCATGGGGCATGATGAAGTTTTCCAAGAGTCTGAGCACTTCAATCTCTGCTTGGCGATTCCACTGTAGTTTGCCAGTTACTTAATCAAATATTTCTTTAAATATATTATCATATAAATATTTGACTGAAGAAAGCATACATACTGCATTTATTCATTACCTTGATAATTTGAATTAGTATTAAATAGGCAACAGGTAAGAGCAAGGTACAGCATTAAAGACCAAATGCATGTTGATGCTGAGGAGGGTAAGAATGTTTCCTAGCATGCACTTCAACCACTGTGCACAAGACAGGCATTCTAAGATCACCTGTGCCCCAGAACCTGGGTACATAAATGTTGACAGAATAATTTTCTTAGATTTTAAAATTTACAAACTGTATATAAACATTGAACCAAGATATTTTCTTTTGAATGGAATCCAGTTATCCTCATTTTGTTTCTCATTAAACCCCTAATGAGGGGTGCTTGAGATTACTGATACATGTCCAATCTGTTTGCCTACCACAATTTACCTCAAAAGTCAACCATGCCTCTTCTCCAAATCCTATTCTAAAAGTGATATCTATCACATATATGTATGCTAAATATATTTACTATTTGACTGATTCTCAATTATAAACACAACTAGGATGTGGCTGGTCAGAATTTTACAAAAGACTGAAGCTAAAACACTGAGGAGTTTGAACCAGTGTTGAACACACTGGAAGATCTTGAGATCAAGAAATGACAACTTCGTAGACATCCTACTTCATATCTTATTTCCATTCTCATTGATTTTATCCAGACAACAACTATATTGATGTAAGGGACAAGATGATTAGAAAAGTAGCGCCTTTGAACCTTTTATTTTCCTCTTTGTGGTAATGGGGATTAAGATCACACATGCTAGACAAGTACTGCAACACTAAGTTATGCCCTAGCCCCCTCATATTGTATTTTAAGTCAGTGCTTCACTAAGTTCCCCAGGCTGGCCTCTACTTTGAGATCTTCCTGCCCCGGACTCCAAATATCTGGGATTACAGACTGTACCATGACACCCAGTTGAACCACTTTAATCTTCAAAATAAGGAAGACCACCAAAACAGTGTGTATAATGCTTCTTGAAGTACTGATAAAGCATTTGTGATGAAAGATTCCTTCTGTTCCAAGGGAAATAAGATTGTAAAACAGCGGTTTGGGTTTTGATTGTTGTTCTTATTTGTTTGCTTCGGAATTTGTCAGAACACACACCCAGATTTAAGAGTTGCCTCAGTTTGCTAACGGATATATCATGGTACTATTATTCATTAAGGACTAGTTAGCTTAAAAGTGGACTTGAGAGACTGGTTCCCAAGGAATGTGAGTTGCAAATTTGGAAGGAACAAATGTTCCCCCTGAACTGCATTTAAAACTATGGAATGAGAAACTGTTACACTTGGACTGAGATTAATTGCCAGAGAAGGAGGATCCTGTCATTAACAACTTCAACCATAGTTTGCTATATCAAATGCCAATGCAGATTTCCCAGGACAGTGTGTTAAATGTATTGAACACTAGTGTGGGTGTTTCCCACTGAATAAACCAAGGGGGGTGAAAAAGAAATAAAAGAAAGAAGCACTTAGTCCTTTTTAATTAAGAGACCAGATTTCCTGTGTCCATGAGTCATCACTTAAGAGCGTTTGATGACCATGTAAAAGAACGCTTGATTTTGACAAGGCAGATGCAACCCGGACATGCTACATGCACAGGGCAGCTCATGCCCATGAAAATGACAAAAATAGTGACTGGTTTTGTGACTCATTCACATTATGAAAGAAATTAAACTGTTGGTGTATTAGCACCCTAGAGGCTATTTCATTTTTTTTATTTTGTATTAAATGAGGTCTTTATTTGTAGCTGGGCAGCAGCACCTCTTTGTGGTTACAGCATCATGGACATAATGACACTCTCAAAAGATTATGCTTTCAGTTGATTCTATAAATACAGTCAGGAGTTGGATTCTATACAGTAACTATAAACACATATGTGATGATATTTATTATCAGCCTACATCTAATTTTACCCTTTCTTTTGACTTTAGTTTGATGACAATGATGGATATGAATTCTAAAATGTTAGTTTCATGCTTTTTTTTCCCCCCCTTAGTCTAAAATAAATATCTCTTAAGTACTTTCCTCTTTGGGCAATGTGTTTCTCATTTGCTGTGGCACTAAGTGTATAGGTATGGCTGACCGCTAACCTGACATGTGCCTGTCACCAGGGACCGCTGGTTCTTTCATCTTCTTAATGGACATTTCTCTACAGATGTCTGTGGCCTACCTGACTATAATCCTTTAAATTTTAATTCACTTTACATTTAGCTTGGTCATAAATACCATTTAGGTACCAATACTCTGCTTTATGCAATCCCTAAGGTAGTGCTTTTATTTTAATGAGGCCATTTGCAACTTAAGAGCAAAAAAATTCCATCTTTGATTGAATATATTTGTCAGTTTTATTCCCGATTGGCATTTTCATGGGAAAACTTGGATAAAACTAAGGGATGGCTGCCTACCAAGTGGGATAAAAGTTTCAGCATGTTTCTACTTTCAAAATTAACCGAATAAATGGTCTTTGAAATTCATTTTGAAAACATCAAAGTAAACTCTGGCTATAATCAGAAGTAAGATCCAGATTTAAATCATGTTACAAATGAAGTTTCCACTACCATTTTTTCAATTTGAAAGGAAAAAATAAATTGAGACTCCAGCTAATAAACTATTCAGGTAATAGGTTAGCATGTTGCAGATGGAAATGAATATCATGGAATATGTGAAAATAGTGGACAATTACCAATTTTGCAAAATTTTCCTCCTTTTTTTATTACATGGTCAGTCTTTTTATAAATCACATGATGTTTTGTGTTTCTTCCCCTTTCCAGGATTTGAGAGCAGGTAAAATGCCACTTCAATTTCATTCATTTACAGTTTGATAAGAAATTAATTTTAAAATATTTTTAAGAATTATATGTAAAATTCTCTGACCAAGGGGCAAAATTTTAGTCTAGTACATATGCTTTTTGGAATACATTTTTAGAAATCTTCTAGATTCATAGAATCTAATTTATAGACATATGAAATTATAAATACTGAATTAGAATTTTTTTTTCAAATTTCTGTATTGCCTCTCCACTCTTGACTAAGTAGTGTTGTTAATGGTTTATTTTAAAATATTAAAGATAAGCTAGTATCTTAATGTGAGTAAGCCAGGATCAAATGTGATAAACTACATTCTGTTATATGTTTAATATTTTCGTATAAGAGTACTTGATCATTCAGAAAAAAATATATTATGTGAAGCTATAAAACAGATTTTAATAGTTCAATAATTGTCTATGTAGTTTATTTTTATATTTGCATGCTTTTTTCCTTAAAATTCCTTTGGATGAATGAATTTCAACACAATTAATGTGCATTATGAGTCTAAATAATGTTTTCTACCAAAGTGGAGCATTTATAAATGGAAATAACACCATTGTTGTCTTATAATACATAGTGACACAGTTGTTTGGGTATTCTATGGGAATATTTAGCATTTTACTATTTCATCAAGTAATTAAACCACTCAGGAGACTCTTCTTGCATTAAGAAATAAGTCTGGCTCTTTTCTGATTTCCCACCTAGGACATCAATTTCAAACCTGATACATGATCTGTGATTGAATAAAAAAAGATAAGAAATTTCCACGAAAAAAATAAATGCACGCATAAGCTGTTTTTATTTTAGTAATAGTGTCTCTCAGATACCTATTTCCTATTCACTATCTTTCTTCCTTTTCTTCTTCTTTCTGTTAGCATTTAGTCAGAAAAAAATCTTAACCACCATTAATGCTAAAAAGCAAACAAACACAAACAGAGGTAATGCCAAACCCATTTGAAGGACTTAAACTTTCAATCCATGACAATGTAACAAACTCATTTTTTTAAAAAATAATACAGGAATTCACTTCTTTGTGGGGACTGAAAAAAACTGTTCAATCATACTTTTAGTAGAGCAAAAATTATTGGCACATAGCTTACTCAACTTATTCCTGGGTACCATTTTAAATTAGTATTCTGTTTCATAAATTAAAGGCAAAAAGGTTGAATGTGTTTACTTCTCTCCCTAAGTGATAATAAGAATGTCAAATATTTATTAAGCATTTACTATTTGTCAGGGATTGTGCTAAATTCATTTTCATTATCTTTTTTATTTATCACAGACCTCGTGTTTATTTCTCATAAATGTATATCTTATTTCAACAGCCCAAAGTGGTGTTTAGACACAACTTCATACAACTTTTGATAGGAAAAAGTAAGTTCAGAGACTCTCCCTCACCATTGCCATATTTACCTGTTGGTTTCAGTAAGGTACTGAAGGGTAACCAGGTGTCAGTCGGTGTATTTCTAGAATTATCATAGATACCTCAAACTCAACATTTCCAAAATTTTGTTCATTTTAAACTGAGCTACTAACATATGTTCATCTTCTTAAAAAAATATTGTACCTCCTGTGTTTTTCCCACCCTAGGTTATAAAGCCCAAACTCTTAATTCTCAACTTCTCTGTTCTTCTCATACTATATATCCAGTTTATCAGGAAATACTGTAATCAATACCTTGCAGATACATCAAAATCTAACTATTTCTCACCAATTTTAGGACATCCCTGGTCCAAGGCACCATCTTCTCTCACATGACTATTATAGTCGTTTTTATCAATGCTTTCTACAGTTGCTTCTTGTCCCCCTTAAGTCTACTCATACAGCAAGCCAGGAGGATCATTTGAAAGGTAATTTATACCCTGCCATTTCTCTTTTCAAAATTTCTGTTTTCTATCTCACACCAAGTAGTCCATCATCATTCCTCTCTTTGTGAGGCCCTATGTCATCACACTATATCTCCTGTCCTGTGCCTCCTTGTCTCCTGCTTGTCCTACCCACAAGCAAATTTGCTACACACTTATCTTTGAAGACACCAGGCAAACTTCAACATTAGTGCCTTTTCACTCTGGATTTTTTGTATCTAAAAAGCTTTTGCTCAGGTACCACAAATGACTGACTTCATTACTTTCTTTATTGCTTTAGGTAAATTTCACCATCTCAGTGAAGCTGTGTGTGTGTGTGTGTGTGTGTCCCACCCGCTTACCTAATTTGTGTTCTCTTTTCTTGTTTTATTTGGGAGTCAGCAAACTATGCCTGACAGACCAATTCTGATTATGGCCAATTTTGTTAAATAGAGTTTGATTGACACATAGACACCAACTCTTATTACATATTGTCTATGGTTGCTGATAGTAGAGTTGTCACATGAAGGTCTGGATCGCAAAGCAAAGTATTTAATATGGATCTCTTTACATAAACAGTTTGCAAACCCTGGGTTTTTTTTTTTCTTATTTAGTATTTATCACATTACCTATAGTACATTTAATTTATTTCATTATTGTCTGTCTCTTTTTAACATTAAGTTCAAGAGCAGAAGTTTTCAACACTGTGTTCATTGCTATGCTCTCAGCACCTAGATAGTGTGTAGGGAGCTCAATAAATATTTGTGAATACATGAATAAATTTGCTGGATCACATGTTCTGAATCTATATACTTATCTCAGTTTTCTTAAAGAAATTAATGTTCTTTATAATTATGATATGCTTTATGAAGTAACAGAAAACATTTTCCTGAATAACAGTAATATTTATAGTGATGTAGTGATTGCTGGTTGGTCATTAGCTTGGGCTAAGCCTAGATGATAAAGATTATACTCTATATGAATTTGGTTTGTGAAATATATACTCCTTCATGAGTTTCCATAATAAATATACTGTGTATAACAGAGTAGAAAAGTGTTGGGAGGGCTGGGGTTGTGACTCAGAGGTAGAGTGCTCGCCTAGCATGGGGAGCCCCTGGGTTCAATCCTCAGCACCACATAAAAGTGAATAAATCAAGTAAAGGTATTATGTCCAACTACAACTAAAAAAAATATTAAAAAGAAACTTAAAAGTTTTTTTTTTAAATAAGTGTTAGAATAGGGAGGATAGGAGATGTTCTTGCTATACTCATTATCAACAAAAAATATTTTGAAAGAGCTCATAAAATTGTTAAAAATGCCTAGGTGAAGCATATATTTGATGTGTTCTGGTTATACAAAGAGGTCCAGTATCTAAATTCAGAGGAAGTGGGTAGAGAGAGTCCTGCCTCTATTGTATACCACTAGTATGAATCTGAGGTGAACATTATTAAGATAGTCTTCTTAAAGGGTTGTTTTGAACATTAAATGGAATAAATATAACTTAACTTATATTTTCATGAATATTTATTAAGTGTAAGCTTAAAATGTAAATCTGAGTGAATTTTAATAAAAAGTGACAAATGATATAACTTTTTAGACTACTTCTCTGGAGAAAAATATATCTGATAAACATACAGTAGATTTGGTATCTCTGTAGACATTGGTTCCATGTTTCTTTCTTCATATCTTGATTCATATGGTTTCATAAGAATTTCAAGTAAGTTGACTTGGATTGACCCAGTTTTTCCACTGAGTATATGTGTATTCCTAAGGCAGTTATTTGATGTCTTTCTGATTCCATTTCTACTTTTGTAAAATGAGGATGATAGTAATGCCTACTTAGCCCTGGTTATGAGAATTGAGCAGTTTTCTATGTAAAGTACTTAGCAGAGCATCTACCATATATTATGTTCTAAAACTCTAATTAATCAAAGCTTCCCCCCCAATTTTTACCTCCTGGGATTAATTATATATAATCATATATGGTGTGGTTATACCACATGGAAATGCTCCTACCATACTCATTATTTAAAAGAAACATTTTTGAAAGGTCTTATAAGGTCTTTGAAAATTCAAGTTAGGGCCATTTTTTTGTAAAATAAAATAAACTCATCAAAAATATGGTATAATATATAGCTCCCTATAATCAGGATATTTTAATATCATTGGAATTTTGAAATTACACACAAACACAGAGGAAAACTCTAATAAATTCTCATGCTAAATAAATGAGGACTCCCCCCCAATAAAATTAATCAAGGGCAAAAAATGTTTCACTAATCTTTCAAATGATACCATGTGGGTATTTTATAATCCTCCCAGTAGTGGACACAGTCCTGCCCTTCAATACATTCCCTCTAATCTATTTGTATGAATACCATTCTATGATCTATAAATATTCAGTTTATAGATTTGGGAGGATGGGAGAAGGGAATTTCTAGGCTAATTTTGTTTTACTTTCTTAGTTACAAAGGAGTTATGTGACCATAAAAACTAACATGCAGCTCAAGGAAAAAAGGAGTCTTTCCCCTTAACTTTCCTGTGCCTCTGACATTCAGCATAAGTCGGCCTGTTCTGGAACTGAAACTCAGCATCAATTCTATTTGTTTTCCTTACTGCTGCTGTGTACAGGCGAGAATGAGTATGTTTCTTCCCACAGAGCACTGTCAAGCTCTCTCTTGGTAGTACAGCTGTACCTAGCCACTTAAGAAAGCATTTCTCTTTTTATTGGTGTCTCCGGTACTCATTACTCTACCTTAATCTGCATTCTCCTGCATTTCATCTGTCTTTGATCAGGCTGTACTTTGACCTATTTCTAGCTTGAAAAGGTTTTATTCATAGACTTTTCCCACCTTTCCTAACCTTTCTCAGAGTTAGTTATTTTTCCAAAGGGTCAACAGCTATGGAATTCAGTGTGCTAACTTCAAATAGTGACCTCTTTAAATAAACATTACTAAAAGGAACTGTTCAAAGGAAATTGTTCGGTCTAAATAAAGCTGAGCTTGTTCAACCTTGTGAAGCAGTTGGAGTTTATATTTCTCTTCCTTTTCTTCTATCAAAACATGACTATCCTGCCTTCCATTTCCTTAGGGCTCTGTTTTAGCTAGTTGACATCAATGCTTAAATGTTGAATTGAACTTGGTCTTCATACTCTTCATTTTCTCTCACATTGCCAGAATTTTCATTCACCATATTTTAAAGATTTGAGCATATTTTAAAATATGACTTAACACCTTTGAAACTGAGATGTTACAATTGAAGATATATTGTGGCTAAATTGGCAGTATATATTTTTCTTAGTTATACATAAAATAAGAATGTTTCTAGTAACAAATGACATTAGATTCAATGAAGTAAGAAACAAAGAAAAAAGCACAAGACCTGCTGGTGGAATTTCAAGCACAATATATTACAACTGAGGTGATAATTTTGGCCAGAGAGTAATATCCTTACTTCCTCAAAACTCTACTATGTAGGTAACTGCTGCCTCCATCTATATCCAACTGGTCCTAAATCCAAAAGGAGCATCTCCAATTTCGCTGTTGCAAGCAGCTTGTACTGCTAGAATGAAAGAGATGACATTGTTTCCACCAGGTAAATTTCTGTAATTCTGGAAGATACCAAAATAGTTTAAGGAATGAAAAGAAAGAAAAGAATGGGTACAGAGGGTATTGTCCAGTTCAGCAAAAATTAAGCAAGATTTGTAAAACCTGTTTGACAAAATCTGTACAGTTTTATTCCTATTTCTAGCATTCATTACTGCTTTCCTATGACCACTCATAAAATTTCTTTTCATAAAGTAGAAGTGTAACAGTTTGCCAATGTTGAGTGGGATAGAATAAAAAAGAAAGTGTGCGATCTCCTCTTTTCTGCCATTAAATGACTTACTAAATAATATTGCTTGTGTGTTGGACTTTTTTCCCCCAGATATTGATTCATGGCTCAGAAATTTAGGAGGAATATTACCATGTGTGCCAAACTCACATTGCTTTGTCTTGTGGGTGCCACAGGTTTGCCCAACCAGTACCTTTAGAAAATTTCCTTGGGCTCTAGGGACTATGTACTTGCAATGGGAGGAATTTGCCACTAGAGTGTGATATTGCAAATTAGCAATGGAACAGTGACTCACTTCTCTCCTGGTTACTTATACAGCCAGAAGCCAGAAATTTTGCTTTTTTTGCTCAAGTGGTAACCATATGTTTATACCAATATATAAATAACTTACATTATTAAACTTCAGTAATTTAAGATTAAAAATAAAATTTAGAATATTAGAATGCAGCTTGTAGGCAAATTTCCTTCATTTTGGTTAAGACACAAATTGAGACTTGCTTTCTAGGCATCCAGAAAAATGTAGATAAAACTGTATCAGCGATGAGGCAAAAACTGTCTGAATTTTTAAGTTTTTCAGATAATTCTGCTGAGCTTGATTCATGGACCACATTTAATTGTGGTGAGAGTCAATGATCTTTAGGGTTCCTCTGAACTTTTGAAGGTCGGCTTAAATATCTGAATTTAAAAATATCAACTCTCATTCTAAGTTACACTGTGGTGTATTAAGAACCACATTGAACTCTGGTTGAATCAGAATTATTCTAGTACATTTCATTAACTTTCACTAAATTTTGAAAATCAAATTTAGCCTAATATGTGATATGTGACAAACTAATCTCTCCATTAAACCAAGATTATTCATTCTGTGAACACAAAACTATGATTGTTTATGCCAAAGGGGGAAAAAAGAGATGCAGGAATAGTATTTTAAAACATCCTTTTCCTTCATACTTTGTATCTCTTTCTTAATCTAGATTTAGGAAACAAAATCTATAAAATTTGCCATGTAGGGGGAAGAGACATGGGAGAATCCAGAGATAGAGCTTCTCTGTTCATCAGATTTTGTAGCTGTAACCAAAGTACCTGATAAGAAAAACCTAGAGAAGAAAAGGTGTGTTGGGGTTCACAGTTTCATAGGTTCAGTCCATGGTTAGCCTTTTCCATTGCTCTGGGCCTGAGATGAGGCAGAACCTCATGGAGAAAGGGTGAAGTGGCTGAAAGCTCCTCAGATCAAGACAGAGGGAAGCAAAGAGAGCATGAAGAACCAGGGACAACATACATAATCCTCAAGGCACACGCCAGTGACCTGCTTCCTCCAGCCATGCCCTATCCACTCAAATTGTTAATCCATCAAGTGGATCAATTCACTGATTAGGTCATAGTTTTCATGATCCAATTATTTCACCTCTTGAACTAACATGTGAGCTTTTAGGGGACCACTCACATCCAAACCATAAAGGTCTCCTTCATGTAAGACTAGGAAAAAGAAAAAAAGGACATTGAGAAAGGACAAAAAAAATTCCCTATCTCCATCCCAACTCCATTTCCTATGGGACAAAAGCAGTAATTTATAGAGAGTAGGAAAATAAAACCTGTTGTTCTTGGTCACTGATATAAGGCCATAGCACCTAGAAGAGGTCACAAGAGAAAAAAAAAACTTGCTTCCTAAAGGAGGGACAGGAATATATCCTCAACTAGAAGTATAGATGGAGAAAGCATAATTAAACATATCCCGGAGATACAGGGAAATTCCTCTTTCACCTCTACCAGCAGGACAAGAAGCTATGGTGGTGATGAAATATTGATGAACAAGTTGTAAGAGTTAGACACAATGTGTGGTGCAGCAAAAGTGGAAAGATTCAATAGGGAAAACGAAGTAGAAACTGAGTAAAAGAACTTTTTCAGAAGGCAGCCTCTAAACACAAAGTATCGCTAGAGAAATTTGAAATATATGATCTAATAAGGGCAAACATAGAAGAAACCATTTCTCAACCGCACACTGTAAGATACAACACAATCAACAGGACCACCAGACTCAAATCTTGAAACTATCTGACCAAGAATTCTGTTTTACTTTTAATTTTTTTGTGGTGCTGGGAATTGAACCCAGGGACTCATGCCTGCTAGGCAACCCTCTACCATTGAGCTAAATCTCCAGCCCCAACCAAGAACTTAAACTCATAATAATTAATTTCATAATACATTCTAATGAAAATAGTGGACAAGTGGACAATTGGATGGCTAGTTTCATAAGAAAGAAGGAAACCATAAGACAGAGACAAATCAAATTGCAATGCTTATGCATAGCATAGTAATATAGATAAAATGCCTTGATAGACTTATTAGTAGACTTCATGCAATGGAGAAAAGTCAGTGAACTATATAGTATAAATCAAAAGAAATAATTTAAGAACAAACACAA
This sequence comes from Marmota marmota marmota, assembly GCF_001458135.2. Taxonomy (NCBI): domain Eukaryota; kingdom Metazoa; phylum Chordata; class Mammalia; order Rodentia; family Sciuridae; genus Marmota; species Marmota marmota. The sequence goes on from NW_026000037.1 coordinate 35,025,301, forward strand.
AAGAATTGAAAACATAAACGCAAACAATAACACAGATCAAAGCATCCAAGAGCTGTTCAATACAATGAAACAACCTAACAGTTACATAACTGGAATTCAAGCAGGAGAATCAGAACCAATCTGGAATAGAGAATATATTTGCAAAAAAAATAATGGCCAAGAATTTTCTGAAATTAATGAAAGACAAAAGCACAGACCCAGAAAGTTCAAAGAATTTCAAGTATCATAAATACTTCTCCCAAAGAATGGAAAGAGGAAAATGGAAGGAGGTGAAAACACCTAGGCATATCCTACTGAACACACTGAAAACAAAAGACACAGAGAACATCCTTAAAGCAGCCTGTAGTGAGGGAGCAAATGAGAAATGCACTATAGAGAATTTCTCAACAGGAAGCATGAAGAAAAAAATAAATACTGGCCTTCTGTTTTTCTCTATCCAGCCAAAAATGACCTATAAATACAAGCTTTATAAGACACACATAAACAAAACAACAGCAATAAAAATAAGAGAATTCTTTTGACTAGACCTATATTGCAAGAAACATTGAAAGAACTTAATGATGCAGAAAGATTATAGCAGACTTAAATTCAAATGTATATGAAGAAATTAAAAAAAAACACTAGGAATATAATTAATAAATATGAAGCATTTTAAAAACCTTGACTTGAAAGATAACTCATTGTTATTGGCAAAAGAAAAAAATATTGGCAATGTATTATATGTTTCTAGTATGTTTGAAATAAAATGTCTAAAAACAATAGCAAAAAGATTGGGAGAGAAAAATTGAAACTAGATAGTTACATGGTCCTTATACTACTTATGAAATATTATATAATGCTGTCTGAAATGAATCCTCATTAACTAAAAATTAGCCAAATATTAATACCTAAAATATAAAAGTATAATATATTAATAAAGGAGATAAAATTGAATTATACTAAAATGTTCAGTTAGCACAAAAGAAAGTAGAAAAGGGGGGGAAACTAACAAAAGATAAAAGAAACAAAACACCATGTACCAAGATGGCAGCTTTTATTCTCCTAATCTTTTGTCTTCTTGTTTCCTCCAGAACCACTTGATAAAGTATAATTCCCATTCACAAATGAAGAAATTAGAGACTATCTTACCTTGGAACAAAGCTAATTCATTTTGATTATTCTTTTGGTTTTCTATAGATAAAATTCATGGTTTTCTCAAAGCAAAAACAAATTATTGAATTCAATCACTCATTCATCAAGATGCTCCCTGAGCATCTTCTTTGTGCCACAGACTATGTGAAGAACTGAGCATACAATACTGAAGAAACAAGCAAAGCTCTTTCCATCCTTTTCAAGTACTACCAGACTAAAGAGTTCTCAATAGATCCACAGAAGGTCTCCAAACACCCCTCATGTATTCATCATTTTAAATCACTACTTTGTGACGTAATAAATAAATTTCTGTTAAAATAATTTTGATGTTTATTGCACAAACATACTTAGAGTCTATATTCTGAAGGTAATTAAAATAATATATGAGACAATTGTTATAGTCTACCTAGCTGCCATAATTTAAAAATGGCTCGTCCACTCTAAAACTCAAGTTGGAATTTGATTGCCATCATGGTGATTTGGGAGATGGGGCCATAAAGAGGTGTTTAGGTAATGAAAAAGAATTAGTACTGTCTAGAGGAGATGAGCTGATACTCTTGAGCACTGGATTCTCTCTGTGCCCACAGGGGAGTATTATAAAGTGAAACTGTACCTCATATTTTGTCTCTTTGCACATGCCCACTTATCCTTCCCTTTTCCACCAAGAGTTGAAGCAGCACATAGACCCTCACCAGATGTGGCTATCCAATCTTAAGCTTTGACTGAGTCAAAATAAACCACTTTTCTTTCTGAATGACCTAGTCTCAAGTATATTATTTTTAGTAACAGAAGAAAGGCTAAGAGACCAGGATTCACAGTATCCTTCCTAAGAGGATATTTTAGACAACTAGTCTTCCTCCCTACTACCTGGGTGACTCAGGGAGAGTAGAATCCACTAGAGCCAGAATGTCAACCTTGTCAATCCAATTCATCATTTAATCTCAGCTCCTCATGCCTGCTACTGACTGATTCTGAGACTAAGGCTTCATCTAATCAGTTCAGGCACTCTAGCCACTGGTTATTTTTTCCCCCAGGAATTGACCCAAGACATAATGCAATACAAGAACATGGGAAGAGAGGAATTTAATCCCAAGTATGGAAACGTAGCTTTTCCTGTCTTCTACTATAATAAGACAAGGAAACATGTTGTCCTGGAGACTATTGACTATCTGGTTTTAGCCAAAGGAGAGGCCAGCTTGGGAACAAAGTTGTATGTGTACATAAATTGACCTACAAGAATCATAGAGGAACTGAGTTTGAGTCTTATTTTAATTGACCTTGAGTTTGGATTATCTTGAGACTTCCAGTTATATGAGATTCACTTCACATTTACTGTGCATCAAATATTCTTGCAATAAGGATATAGCATGAACAAAAGAAGCCCAAGGCCCTATCTTCACAGAGCTTAGGTTTATAGTGAAGGCAGAAAATGAAAAAGAATTTAAGAAAACATAGGTTAGATGTTGAGAAATGTTAATGTTTGTTATATTTGATTGATGTTCTTTATTACTTCTTATGACTCTAATTAGACATCTTGGATCCTTTACATTTTACCATTTCCTTTCACTTTACCTCAGCAGCCTTGGCTTCTGAATTTGCCCCCCTTATCTAAGCGCCTTCTCTCTTGTAAAGGAGTAAATGTTGGCTAATCCTGATCTTGATCCTCACTGTGTGTTTCTCTTCTCTGTAGAATTACATTCTGCTTATTGACCCACATTTGAAAACAGCTGCCTTATCATGTATTTTTAATTGGAGAAAAGGTCCAATCCCAATATCATGACTATAAATGCAGGGAGCCATGAGTTTCAATGGTGATAGGAGTCTGGAAGGATGCACAATTCCAGGTACAACAGATCAGTGTGAAGATATAGAATAATGAAATATATTTCTGATGCAATACATTAAGATGTGGTTACAAATGGAGAATGGTTGCTATCTAAGAATTTTGAGTGAACACAGACGAGACTGGGGAAAGAAGGACTATGTCATGAAGGGACTTGTAGCTAAATAAACATGTGTTGCCACATATCATCTTTCACAACTTTCCCCTTTAATTTTCACAATGTATAATGATTTTTCCCCTCCTACCTCCACTACTGCATAACCTTGGGGATGCTGAAGCCACAACAAACTTTTTCACTATTTTATTTCCAATTTATTTTCACAGTGAGCACTCGAAAATATTTTCTGAATGTGTTCTGCCTGTGCATGTTGGCTTATATGATGAATATGGTTATATATCTATATGTATTTGTTTCATGCCTTAAACTATTTAAAAGTTTACTGATCATCTCAAAGTAAAAGTTGACCTCTGATCAAGTGGGTTATTTTAACAAGCATGTTTATTCTTCCAAGAAAATAATATATTACAGAGAAAATTTCTTTATTTCATTAAAAGTTTCAAGTTTGGGTTTTCATATTAAAACTACCTCTGGGCAGAAGTTTACAGGAACTATAATTAAGTCAAATAAATATAAACATATGTTAAATCAATGAAACACTCATTAAAAAATAGCTAGAACAACTCTCTTGGTAGGTCAACAGGCTGGAAAGTGTCTCAAAATAATTTAATAAATAAAGTCCACTTTGTGATCCCAAATAGCTATGATAGCCTATAAAAGAGACTTCCATTGAGAAGAAATCTTCATTTTGTTTGCCATTAGGAACATTTTTTTTTCCTGAGTTGCTCCATAGTCAAAAGACTTGTTTATTCCATGTTTTCTATGCAATATGGATGAATTAGAGACGTTTCAAAAAGAACACCTGAAAAACAAACAAAAAAACAACAATAAAAAAATAGTAAATGATCAATCTAGAGATGAAACACTTCAAAGATAAAATAATATATTTTTTTAAAATTCTCTCCAAGTTTGTATTTAGATGTATTTTCTGGAATCTTTACTCACCAAATTAAAGAGCTAAGTTTCTGAGATACTCCATCAAACTTGAACTTTAATGGGTTGTTGCATAAATTCTACTTGGCATATCCAGAGTTATGCATCTAGTTTCCCTGTTCTATTATTTATGTTAAAAAAAATCATATTGAAATTTACTCACCTTTCAATTGTCTGTGTGTAGAATATCTCTGTATAAAACAGGCCCAACATAATATGAACTGTATAAAATTTTATCTTCTATAAATATATTTATGGTAGATTTTATAGATTTAGCGTTTTTCCTTCTTTTCTTTTTTTTTAAGACAGAGAGAGAGGAGAGAGAATTTTTTAATATTTATTTTTCAGTGGACACAACATCTTTATTTATTTATTTTTTTATGTGGTGCTAAGGATCAAACCCAGCACCCCGTGCATGCCAGGCAAGTGCGTTATCTCTTGAGCCACATCCCTAGCCCCTCCTTTTCTTTTTTAGTACTGGAATTTGAGGTTTCAATCCAGTGCCTTATGCATGTTAGGCAAGTGCACAAACATTGAACTATATCCTAGCTCTCTTTATTTTGAGATATGGTCTCAGTAAATTGTCCAGACGGGCCTCAAACTTTTGATTCTACAGCTTCCATATCTTAAGTAGCTGGGATTACAGGTATGCACCACCATATGTGGTTATGTTTGGAGTTTTAATACAGATTAATGAATAAATGTTTCTCCTATTATTTTGTTGCAATAAACATTCATTTTTATTTTAGCACAAGAAATTCATTTGTAATACATTTGTCTGATAATTTGAGATTAGACTCTCAAAATCATGTAGGCAAAATTTTATATAAGATGATAGATAAGTTTCTTCCCTGTCTCCTTCATCTGCATTTTTACTCTCTGCAGATGCAAAAGGCAGATGTCCAGGTTAAAATAATTCAGGAAGACTTGTGTCTTAGTCCATTTGTGCTACTCAAACCAAGCACAACACTATGAGTAATTTTAAAGAACGGATTTATTTTTTCATAGTTCTGGAGGCTGAAAATAGAAGACAAAGTTTCTTGCAGGCTCAATTGTCTGGTGGAAGCTGATTTCTGCTTCCAAGATGGCATCCTGATGCTTGGGGAGAAAGCGAGGCACTAGTGGAAAGGGAAAGTTAGCAGAATGTTACCTGAGGTCACTTTAATAAGAGCCTCAACCTCAGTGGGGAGGAACCCTCATGATGTAATAACCTCTTAGGACCTCAACTGTTTATTTGTTTGTTTGTTTTGTGACACAGTCATTGTGCCCAGAGGGATAACCATTATCTCCAGCCCTTTCTATTTCTAATTTAAAGACAGAGTCTTCACTAAGTTGCTTAGGGCCTCACTAATTGCTGAGACTGGCTTTGAATTTGTGATTCTCCTGCCTCAGCCTCCTGAGTCACTGAGATTAAAAGTGTGTGCCACTGTACCTGGTGCCCTCAGCTCTTAGAACTATTACTTTGGCTATTAGGTTTCAAGACCTAAAATTTGGAGAAGACACAATTAATAGTAACACTAGAATTAGAACTGAATGAATGTCAGCAAAATGTAATTACCATAACTAAATTAAGCCTATATTTTCAAAGAAGGTTTAGGTGAGCTATGACATATGATCACTCATGAGAATTTTATCACCCAAAATTAAGAATTAAGTCAGGCCCCTCTAGAATGACTAGAGTCAAGACCTTCAGAACCTAGGGAAGCTCTCTCCATTTGTTCTATTAAGCTCTGCGATCTTTCTCTTTTTCTCTCTGAAAATTGGTTTTCTCTGTTCTTCAATATGTGTATTAAAGTATACTGCATTAACATCTCCAGTTTTTTTAACATTGGTTAGCTTGTTTTAATTTGTTATATATGACAGCAGAATTCATATTATACATATAGAGCATGATTTTTCATATATCTGGTTGTACACAAAATGGAGTCACACCATTTATGTCTTAATACATGTACTTAGGGTAATGATGTCCTTCTCATTTCCACTGTTTTCCTAATCAAGTTTTTATATCTTCTGTGTTCGAGAATCTTACCAACCTGGATGTGGTGGGTGGCATGCACCTGTAACCTCAGCTACTCTGGAGACTGAGGGCACCATAGAAAGACCTCTTCTCAAGGAAATGAGTAAAGACCCACCTAAATTGAAATTATACTTTCTTAGTCCTAATTTTTTACATTCTGGGAGGAAGAACTTGGTTGGCTCAGCTAGAGGAAGATTGGCATTTTAATTTCAATTCAAAATACTGTTAGTGATTTTGAAGTAGTACACTCTTTCTTTGTTGTGAAAATAGTAACTAATATCTGTTTACTTTGTCATCATGATATGGTTCACAACATCACTTGTGTCATCTACTAGATAACATAGGAGAGACTTAATTATACTCTCATGATAACCTAAAATCTTGGAGAAACTGTTAATGAATTTATATCAGCAGATCCATTAAAGAACAACTTGAGGAAGAAAGAGATAAATCATTGCATCAAGCTAAATACCTCATCTATATTAGATTTGGAATGAGAACAAAGACAACATTAAATTGGTAACTGGAAGGGGAAGTAATAAATGTCAACTGTAGTATAGTGACTGAAACAATCGTTCATGTTTTTCTTTCTTCTTCTATAAAAATTTCCTCTATTATTTTTATAAGAGTTAGAAAAAGTTAAAATTGCAACTTCATTTTTAGAACATATAACAAAGTAGGATTGTTTGTAAACCAGCAGAAAAATTAATGTTGTCCTGTGAATAACATTATGAGTAAGAAGACTTCATATCACCCATTTTTTAAAGAAATTAGAACTTTATCATTGAGACAAGAGATTTGTAGCGTATTAAGCAAAAGCAAAATATTTTTGCTATTTTGTGCTATATGCTTAATTATGCATAGCAGTGTGAAGTAAACATTTAAAAGCAAATGTAATGAATATATTGCTTTAAGAATGCAGAAGCCAAATATCTCATTCTCACACTTTTATTCTCATTCAGGCAGCTACTATTTGCCCATATAACAGTCTAGTTTCCCCTACTAGAACAGAACTATTGTGTCTGGAGTTGAGATGGGCATTTCTTGACCTTAATGAAACAAATCTGAGATGAAGGGAATATGCTGAGAAAAGCAGCCCCAGAGAAGGGAGAGATCCTGTTTTTTTTGTTTTTTGTTTTGTTTTGTTTTAATGAAAAAGCTGAGCCACTAGATCAAACCTGGCATAGCTTCCTTCCAAACCTCTCACAGGAAAAAGTGGCCATTTTGAGTTCAGTGTTCTGATTCTTCAATCCAAAGATATTCTAAATAAGCCAAGTGTAATTCCTGACTCAGATTGATTTACAAATTTAGTACACCTACTCTTCTACTTTATAATCACCTTTTCTGTGAGACCTTCTCTGATAATTCAAATCTGGTGCTTTCCAAAGAAACTTTATTTAAAACAGTTAAAAACTGGAAACAAATCCCCACATTTTAAGTGATCAAATGTTTTTAACCATCTATATCATTGCCAAAATTCCTATCATTTCTTAATTACAAAGAGAAAATGTGAGAGGTATACAGAGCTCATGAACAGTCACTAACCAAGTGATTGAATACTGGCTCAAGCAGGCATCTCATGCTTTCTGAGAAGGAAACATCATTGTAGAGGTGGCTCTTGAGCCATCAAACCACAAAATAAATTAAAAAGAACCATTGTGTCTTGCTAAAAAATGTCAAGGTCAAGATGGAGACAGAGGAAAATCGTCTAAAAAGATACAGAAACCAGTTGCAACAAGTGATCCTGGAATAGATGTTGGACTGATTTCAAATACAAATGCAGTATCTAATTAGGACAATCAACAAGGTTTAAATATATATTGTGAACTAACTATAAGAGTGCAGAACTCTGTCAGTTTTATAATTTTTGGTTTTGTTAATGGCAGTGTTTTTATGTAAGAGACTATCCCTGTTTTAAACAAATATATGAAAATGTATTTAAGGTGAAGAGGCAAGACATCTTCAGTTTACAGTGAAATGATTCAGAACAACCTTTCTTGAAACTGTATGAAAACCAGTTAACAATAACCTCAAGTACCACTTGACCTGCTTTCTCAATCTTCCACTGTGGCACAGATGCTCTGTCTCCCACTATATCCTACTACCTTAGCATCTTTTATGATAATTGCTGATTTGTTTCTTTTCTCAAAACAATCTGAGGGTCAATACTGTATATTATTTATTTTGATTCTTAGATGATAGCAAAGAGACCTGGAGATGTGGCTCAATGGTAGTGTGCTTGTGTAGCATACACAAGGTCCAGGATTCAATCCCAGCCCTGAAAAAAACAATTATAGCATCTACTTAATAAATTTTTATTTATTAAGCATACACATATAGATGTATACAGTTGCACAAATATATATTGTATGTGGAGAAGAAAAATTGGATACTAGCAATGAGATGATTTGCAAATCTGCAGTCTTATGCATTTTTAAAACTGAGAAACTACAACTTACAGTGACTCAGATTAAGTTTAGAAGACCAATAGTCTGCACTAAAGCATTATAATATTCGGATTTTTATAACAATTAATTTATACATAAATGACAGAATTAATGTGACCAAAACAAACAATCCTGTGCCAATCTTAGGAAAACACACCACTTAAATGCCATTGCTTCCATATCAGCACACTTCTTGGTAGGAAGGAGAACAGGTTTTTTTGCCTTTGTCTCTAAAAGTCTTTTCTCATTCTATCTATGCCTATATTTCCTTTTGACCAGTTATCGTCATGTTTACATAATGTACTTGTCCATTTGATTAATTTCTGCAAGGCTTTCTTGTAGAAATGCATTGTGCTACAATCTTACTGCTTTATTTTTCTTTCAACATTTAATTTTGGTTTTGTATCTTTGGTGTCTTACTACTAGAAATGGCATGTGAAAAGGAAATCATGATTGCTCATAAAAGGTTCTTCCTTACATGGAGTTTCCTCTCCATCTGTTTACTTACTTTACCCCAATGGGAGCACTTCAGCTGAAGAATCAAGTGGGTATGCTGGACCAAGCTCCACTATTTTTCTCCTTGATGTTTTCTTCTCAGCTGGGGAACTCAGACTTTCTACACCTCAGCGGGAGCCTTTTTCCCATCTGCCTGGTCCTGTCTGGGCCCTCATGCTTAAGGCACCCTGAATCCAGTGTTCTAGCAGGTAGGTCCAAATGGCACATTAATCTGGCCTCTTTTGGTTAATAGATAATTTGGCTTCATCTGTCATTATTTTTTTTTCATTATTTTTCAGAACCTTGTTGGAAAAGAGAAGTGATATTTGTTGGATAATTCTTTGGATCCCAATACAGAAAGATGTGACTGATATTATATATTGTTAGTTGTAATAAATTTTAGTGATAAAACCATCCTAACTAATCTTGTATAACTACCCTAAATATTATATATATATATATATATATATATACACACACACACACACACACACACACACACACATATGTGTGTATGTTTGTTTGTTTATTTATTTATTTATTTATTTATTTATGTAAAACAGGATCCTTCTGCAAGGAAATAAGCTCAAAGAAGATGTTAATATAAAGTCACTTCCAAGTACCAGCTCTAAGCAAATCTGTATAACTATCATCTAAAACTAACTTTATTCTTACATTATCTGTTGTTGTTATTATACACACACACACACACACACACACACACACCACTGAGAAATTCTCATTTAAGTCAAGATGCAAATAAGATAGAAATCCATGCTGACAGGTTGTCAGTCCAAAATTCTTAAGGATCTTTAGATCCAAAATATTCTCAAAACAGAGTTTTCCATAGTATTTTTCCAGAAAGCTTAAGATGGTCACATAAAAAGGTGGTACGGAGATACATAGTGTTGCACAATATTAATCAGATCCGTGATTACCTTCATTATAGTATAAAGGCACAATGTGAATCTCTGGAGGGTAGACGTACACACTAGTCTTGTGCATTTGGAAGTCTTCATCTAAAGATAGTTTCTCACTTGTAATCGCCAGAATAGAAGAGAGATAGACAGATGGAGATACTTTTTTGCATAGGAATACATGACATTCCTTTTTTTTTTCTTTTTGATTGTGCCAAGGGTGCTCTAACACTGAGCAACATCCCCAGCCCCTTTTTATTTTATTTTGAAACAGGTTATCTCCGAGTTGTCCAGGCTGGCCTTGAACTTGTGATTCTCCTGCTTCAGGCTCTGAAGTTTCTAAAATTACAAGCATGAACCACCGAACATAGCAGGACATGGCATTTCTGTAATTCTTGCTGAAGCAACTTCACACCAGGTTGTGGGTGTTAGCTTTGCCTAGTTGGGAACACCATCTTATCAGTTTTCCCAGGGCTTGTCAGGCTCTAGAGAACTCATTAATACTATATAAACTTTCAGGAAATGGATTTATAAACCAGAATGCCATTTTACTCACTTACACTGAGCAACACACTGCACTATGTAACTGAATCCTTGCATCAGCTGGCAAGTACACATTGCTTCCCAGTAAAAAAGTCTTCTTGGGAAATGAAACTAAAATCAGAGGGTCTTTGTGGTTAGGCAAGAGAAGAAACGAAAGAATTGGGTGACTTAAGAGAATACTGCTTTCAAGCACTCTTAGATTCATGCATACTTTTTGAGTTTCAGGTTTATACCTGCCATGAATAGTGAAGAACAATAGAGTCAAACTGCTGACTACCCTCTTTCTGAGTTGCTGAGTTAATACCCAGTGAGTCTTGACAGATTTTTAATATTTACTAAAAAAAAAAATCTTATCACTTAAAGATTCTAACACTTTTTTATTATGGCCATTTCATACAATTAATTACTTTCTAATTTATCTTTCATTACTTACATTTCTTATTCCTGTTTCTCTGTGGGGTTTTTGGGAAGGAAAGTTCCATAGGTTCCTTGCTGATTTTGAGGAGGCCTATTCATCTTATCACCAAGACATGCAATATAACCTCTTAGGGAGTGTTACTTCTATAAATGACTAAGCTCATTTGTTTTGTGTTGAATAATGGTAGCTTCAATCATCAAGGTTACATTTAATGGCTTTTTTTTGTATATTTTAGTGTACTTTCTACTTACAAGCATGGTATCAGAGTACAAACTATATAACTAAAATACTGTCTCTATTGCTGCTCGGTGTTGACATTGTACACCACAAAAAGATTTCTCTTTTTAAGGAAGGAGTGCACAGCTAAGTGGTAAATGCCTGCAAACAGTGGCGTTTCAGAGGTGGTCATATTCAATGACTCAGTACACAATCTACTTATTACTTCTCTCCTTTTATGCCCAGGCATTGCAGTTGCCTTAATGACATAAGATGAATAGGATTTAGAGTGCAATTTAAGGAGATATTGAGTGTATTAAATATAGATCAGAACTTTTTCTCAGGTTGAGCAAATGGCCATCTATTACCCATTTCATTTCCAAAGGTTCCAAAAAATGAATTGGTTTCCCTTGAAAAATCCTTCCTCAAGGCCACTTGATTATTCACATCTCACTATTAAAGTCATCATTTTACAATAACAATTTACGTTAAATGCAAATATCCCTGAAAGAATCTACTTTGTTGTCAAACATGTGAAAGCTGAAAGAGAGAACAGGAGGCAAGAACCCTGACTACACAGGCTGGACAACCATTGCACGAAAGGCATGAGGAGACCTAGCTTCCATCCTGATCCACTGCAGTCACACCTGCGCTCTGCCAATTTTCCTCTGTGAATTGCATTTTCCTTAGCTTATTCCATCAGGATGCTTTATGAATGATAAGACTATGGGTGTTAGGGCAGATATCCCAATGACTGAATAGGGCTGAGTTAAAGACAGTAAAAAGTTGTGAGGAATTCAAGAGGCAAAGATAAACCTAGATTCTTTAGAAGTTTTTCTCTAGTTGACTTGTAGCTGTTCATTTAAGACTATGTTAAGCAACATTTTCTAAACTCTTTGGAGTAGGTTGGTAGACTCAAATGTCACAAGGGTGTGATGCTTATGGTTTTGGTGTGCCCAGATGAAGCACTATTTCTGAATGTGTCTGAAAGTGTTTGTTGTTGAGATTAGCGTTTGAATTGGAGGACTGAGTAAGCACCACATATAAATTTTTTAAAAAAGGTCCATTGACAAGTAAAATATATATATATCATATATATATATATATATATATATATATATAGAGAGAGAGAGAGAGAGAGAGAGAGAGAGAGAGAGAGAGATAGATAGATAGATAGATAACCCTGCCAATACGAGTGGCATCATCCACTCTACTGGGGCCTGAATAGAACAAAAGGCTGAAACAAGAGTTTGCCCTGCTTTCTTGCCTCAGTGCTTGAGAAAGAACAATCTCATCTTTTCTCCTGCCCTCGGACTGGGACGTACACCATCAGCTGCCCTGATTCTTGGCCTTCCAGTTAAACTAAATCATACCAGCAAATTTCCTAGTTCTCCAGTTTCCAAACATAAGACTGTGGGACTTAGCCTCTACCATCCTGACAACAAATGCCTTATAATAAATGATCTGGTTTGTCTGTCTATCTATCTATCTATCTATCTATCTATCTATCTATCTATAATATATCTCTCTTCTATCTATCTCCCCTGGCTGTTTGTCTGGAGAATCCCAACTAATACAAGTATTGCTCTATATTCTAGTGTCTTGCCTCATATTCTGTGGTAAAAATGTGATAGAGCTAGGAAAGGGTTGGAAAGGCTTGAACATCACAAAACCACAGAAGTTTAGATTTCATGCTGTTTAATAGTTCCAGAAAGTATTTTGCCTTACTTTGCAGAAAGGAAAACTGAAGCCTGGCATCAATAACTCACTGATTTAAGTCTTGAATGTTGCTAGTAAACAGCAAAGACCAACATCCCAGATTCCTATTGGGTCTCTTTGGTCTCTTTTTCTAACACTCTGCAGTCTTCTGAAACATACAGATGTTGAGAATTTATAGGTAATTTTAACTATTATCGAATACAACCTCTTTATCTTTTAGATGAGAAAACTCTAGCAAGAGAGCTATAGCTACAATCCAGGTATCCTAAAGAATAGCATATATTCAAGTTTCCACATTTTTTTTTACTTTATGTAATAATTGATGCAAATAAAAGCAATAGTCATGATGACCAAAGTGGATGCACATTGTAAATGTAGTGAACTGTCATGAAATACAGTGATAACTGGGTCCAACTGTCCGTGACAGCATAAAGATTCTAAATTAATCTGTTTTTTTTTCTATTTAAGTTATATTTCTATTACTGAGAAGTGATCTTTAGAACAGAGTAGGCTTGTCTTATTACATGATTGCATCACCTATTAAATAAACATGTTATTTTCTGCTTCTGCATATGAGCATGTATCAGCCATATACTCTTGCTTATTCCTGTTGACCAAATTATACAACACAATTCTTCTAAGTTTACTTACTTTGAGAAACAGCAATAATGCTGGCAGCAAAAGTGAACCACGGTTGTGCAAGTTTTCTTCTATTGGTAACCACTTTTGACAAAAGCACAATTTGATATAATTATAAGTAGTGCTAAAATTGTGCTGTGAAGTCTTTTATGGATGTATTTAGGTCACAAGAGGAGACAAACTGTTCACCCTCAAAAAAAGGCTTCCTTATCAGTGAGGTAACTATCAATATTCACAGTGTTTGTCAAAGGACTGTTCACCTTTGAGAGATTACCCACATTTTCACAAGGATATAACTAGTGAGAATATAATAGATTAGGCCAGTGCTCTGCTACCAGTAAGTGGTTTTGAAAGGTTGTGTGTAGCCCAGAAGGTCATTCACCCCTGGATGTAAACCAATGAACCAAAGAAGGTCCTAAGGTATTCAATATATTCATTTTACCTTAAGTTCCGTGAAGCCTGTTTCCAAATGCAACATTTGCCTTTACTTGTGTATTTTCAGCCTTGAAACAGGGGTTAAATTGTTAATGCTTTACTTTCACTTCCTTAAATTTTTTTTAATCAAACTTTGCTTTTTCTCTCCCTGGAGAACAACAAATGGACAGCTCCCCTCTCTCGTACTCTTCCTTCCATTACCATCACAGCAGAATGCATCTGAGACTGTAATAATTCAGTGATGAAATACAAAATGTCGCAATGCCATCTCTCTTAAAGTGAACTGAGATTTTGTTATGCCATTTTAGGTGCACTAATAGCAACTCAAGTCCCATGGAGTATCCTAATGTGAATTTAATGAGCTGATAGCATATAAATGACAGTACTGTGAGGGTGAAGGTGACATAACCTTTTTCTTTCTACTTGATGTTTGTCTTTGAAAAACTACAGATCTGCTCAAAATGTACTACATTATTACTAAGTGGCATATCACTCACCAAAGAAGCTAGTATGGTTTTAGCATTTAAGAATATTTTTCTCGGTTACTGGAACAAGTATCAAGAGCAATTTTTTTATCATTAGGATAATAAAAGTCTGAATAGTCTTTTCTCTGAACAAACACAAATTATATTGTGCTCTGGTGTCTATTTTGCCATAGGCAGATGGTCTCTAGTGACAAATATTTACTCATGCACCCCATAGCCTTTGAATGTCACAGTCAGTGATAAAACAACACTAAATTAGACTTTAAAGATAGTGAAATTAATCCCCCTATATTATTATTAGTATTATCCAAAGATGCTATTGAGAAAGTTTTTAAAGACAGTATGTCAATTACAATTGATTTCTCAGTTTAAGTCAATCTTTGAACTAAAGATTGTCTGAGAAAATCCAGGTAACCAAATGGAATTGAAATAAATAGCATGGCTTATCCTTTCCACGTCCTGTAACTGGAATAAGAGGAAAGAAATAGTAAGAAAGGAACAATTATTCAGTATCTTTGGTAAGGATCAGTAATAATGAATACAAAAGTACTTTAGAACAGTTGATCATACTCTGATGGGTTCTTGGTGGGATTTGTCTTATAGAAATACTAGGTATATGCCAGAGCATGTTGGTAGATTTGAGGGTGAAATTTAAGTCAAATATTTATGTGAAATGGATAAGAATGAAAGTCCTGAGTACCCAGGTATTTTTATATTGAATATTATTTGGGTGCTTCCTTCATTTAGAAAGGAAATGTACACCTCAAATACATTTTACAATTCTTTGAACTTTTTAATGGAACCTCCTCAATTTACAAATCAGGAAACTGAGACTGGAGGGATTGCATTAATTTGTGAAATCTCAAATGTATCTACAATAGCAGAATTGAGCATGTTTAGAACACTCATCTTCTGGGTCCCTGACTCTGCAGTTGATTCACTTTCATTGCTACATCAAGAAGTGATAAAGACACGAAATCAATGTTTTCTAAAATTCATTAGTCATTCATGCAGGTCTAAATAACTAATGTGGACTCTGATCTTGATTGAAGTTGACATGCTTACTATGAATTTAAACATCCCTTGGCAAAGTATATCAAAACTCAAGAAGGATAATTAACTCTCCAAACAGTATACCTTGGGTTATATTTTGTAAAAATAAAAATTAAGCAGCTTAAGAGTCTCAGAAGTTTGGATTTTGGCAAAGTTCAAATATCTTTTGGTTGCCAGGTGACAAAACAAAACACATCACATATGCTTAACAACCAACATGTACACATTTTGTCTTTCCAAGGTTTCTAGGGCTGGTCAGGCATAATGATGCATTAGTGCTGAAGAAGCTTCCAGCAGGGACAAATGTTTATCTGTTTCAGAAAGCATTTTCTTAATCCTTAACAAAAACAACCCAATATTTCTCATTGTTTAAGGATTGAGCAAAGGCTAAGGCTACCCGATAGACTATATACCACTTTATATTTGTATTGTCTCAAGGTCAGTATTTATTAAATCAGAATTACTAGGTATATTATACTTGGAAATCATCAAATATGTAGTGGATCCCCCCCTCAAGGACTGTAAAAGCATTATCATATTTGGTATGTTTATTATCATTAAAATATTAAATTCCTTTGTGACTTTAAATACACATATATATCACATGTATTTTTTAGGCTTATATGAGCCATTTCAGTCAAAAATCCAGTCAAAAACTTTCTTATATTTAATGACTGACTGGAAAAAAAAAAAAAAAAAGGAAGACTGATGTGTGTGTTTTTTTTTTTTTTTTTTTT
>NW_026000037.1:35042301-35074261 GCF_001458135.2 Marmota marmota marmota
AAAAAAAAAAAAAAAAAAAAAAAAAAAAACCTCTCAAAAAAGTCTGTAAGCACTTATTATCAACAAAAGTGACTACAACTGCATCAATTACATCAACTCTGTATACTTTCAAACTTTAAAATATATATATTTTTTTAATTTGACAGTTAAAACGTTTTTCAAAATGTTCATTTGAGTTCATTTTTTAAAGAAATTTACTTCTTATTTCTGCCTTGGCTATTTGCAAGAGTTGTCACATGAATTCTTATAGATATGATGCCAGTTTTTAATTCCTATTTTCTTGTTGATTTGTAAAAACTCTTTACATGAAATAGTAATAAGACTGTCAATTATTTGTACTGCCAATATTTTATTACAGTATGTTATTTGCCTTGTCAGTTTTCTTGTGAGTTAAAGACTTCTGGAATTTTGTGTAGTTAATTGTGTCAATCCTTTTCCTTCTCACATTTCATATATGTTTGTTCCCTTAGAGACAGTCTAATAATATCTAATTAATATGGGGGGGGGTTCAGCAAACATTCAAATGAGGACTATCATAGTTCTCCATCAAAATCTCTAGTGAAAGAGATACCTATGTGGCAAAGCTAACATTTCTCTGTATTTTGATGGGGTTAGGTTTTGCTAATGCTAGTCTACTTTAACCTATGATGTTACAAAAGTGAAATAAACCTTTGTTTCTCTGAGTTCGATGGTAACTCACTCAGTGGCCCCTGCTGAAGACATCTGTGAGGAACAGAGGCAGTCACTTGTACTCTTACCATATGATTATCCTGGCAAAAGTGGTTTGTTTTTGTTTTTGTTTTAACTCAGTGAAATCTTGCTTATGATTTCCTATGGCCTGTGAGCAATCTTCTGGGTTCTGATGTATCTCAGGCTAAGGTAAACAGGATTCCTAGACATTCCTGGATATGAATGATTCTGCTGCCATTGCATATATGATATAATTCCAGACATCTTTTAGAGTATCTCTGAGAATAACAAAGGCTAGAACAAAATGGTTTTCAAACTAAAGTTGACCAGAGTTTAATTTCAGTTCAGAACCCCAGAGGAGAGCACGACATGGAACCCTAAGGAGCAAACTGTTTTCCTGTTTTAGGATAGAAACAAAATGTCAAGAAGTACAAGAGAAGTCCCTCCTCACTGTGAGAAAGGATAAGAGTGATATATCTCCTTTTACATCTTCAAAACTGCATCAAACATGTATACTGTTCAAGAAATTGTGCTAGATTCTTAGATTCTATGTAAAATATAAAGAATAATGGTATGATTAAGGATTATCATCATTATTATGATGATTATTCTTTCAAAAAGCTTTTTACACAAACAGACAAAAATAAACAGAAAACACTGGTAATATAGAAAGAAAACAGGTAAAATGTTATGGGATTTTGTAGGGAGAAAGGCTTGTTTTTGTTTGGAAACATCAGACAAACGGTATTTTCAGAAGAGGTTACAATTGCAAGAATCCTTGAAGAGTTAAAGACTCTTAGGCATGTAAATATATAAGAAACATGGTTTCTTAAAGGTTTTGAGTAAAATTATATTACCTGCTCAGAGCCCAACTCCTCCTTTGACCTCAGACCAAACAATATCAATAGTTGAAAAACCTTCCCCATCAGAATTGACCCAATGCTGTAACACCATGGAAATGTTCTTATCCTGAAGTATAAGGATTCATCGAAAATGATGATGTTTATCCCTTTATCTGTCTATTCTTATATCTTTTCAACTCTTGGCTATAACCATGAATATGAAATTATTTGCATAGATTTCTTAAATAAGAATAAAAGGATAACTAGCTGATTATCATTTGTGGTACAGGAAAATATTTTGAAAATCATCCTGCAGATATGATACATACCTTATTTTGTCAACTAGTCTACTAGCTGATAAATGACAGGCTAGTAGATTTGAATTTTCCACATAAGACTTTATAATATATGCTATTTTATTTTGGATCTTTATATTTTCTTCTGGTGCAAATGTTTGGAGCAGGGTGGGTTAGAGTGTGAGGAAGGAAAGGATGTACAGCCCTTGACTTTCCTGTTTGTAGTCCTGAATAAAAGCATGTGTAAAGGTCAGCATTATTTTGCTTCTGGATTCTACTAAGACCCACACAATAGAATTGTTGCCAAGATTGCTTAAGAATAGGCACAATATTCAATCAAACAATTTAGCAATGTACTGAAAAGTTCTGTGTAGAAAAGATTTCCGTACAATTGCCAGTGGAGGCCCTTACAAGGATGCAACCTAGAACCTAAGTCCCAGATATACAGCTGACACTTCTGAACAACCAAGTTATGTGCTTCATCAGTTTAACATTCACAGGATGTAGAGACTGTCTCTGAGAAAATGTGAATATCAGAAAATGTGAATAGCTTGTCAGCATAAATCCCACAAGCATAATATGGGTCCATGTGACAGAGAGCCCTGGAAGAGCTTGTTTCCTGTTTGCCTCCAACCTAGGCTGTCATTCCATGTGATCCAATATCTCTGACTATGATTTAGATGCCATGAATAAGTAAATAGTGTCATCCTGTTAAAATGATTTGTTCAGCTCAGACTTGAACTGATTGTTTCAGTGAAATAAGTGGGCAACAACTTTGAATGGCTCAAGCCTCAGTTGAAGCAGGGAGTGTGGCTTAGATGGCCTTTCAATGAGCCTAAAAGCCTTACTATTCTCTTTCAAATACATATAGATTAGTATTCCACAAGAACTCTATGGAAAGAAACCTCATATCTTAAAATAAGAAGATGCCATTCGCAATTCATTGGCACTAGCATGAATTAAAATCTTTTTTACCTTAAAAGGAGAAACACTAAGAAGAATGCAAATGGCTTAGATAAAAACAGCATCTCTCTTGTGGTTTGCTCAAGAGGGAGATAGACTGGGAAACCCTCAAGGAAATAAAGCTTGAGCCATGGAAGCAAATGGTCATTACTGCAAAGCCCAATAAATTCAAGCTTTGTGTATACAAGTGGATTGAGTGGCTTTGGAAACCACACCTCCATCAGTTTATACACATGGATCTGGTCCTGCTGTTACTAGTCAGATTTTAAGCTTTGATTTATGAAACTTTTGGTGTTTGAGGCTTGTTTGGCTTTGCATTCATGCTCCCTCTTTCTTTCTATCTTGTATTGCAGCAATATTTTGTCCAAAAACACACACCAGAATCTTAATAACACGTACATGTAATGTCATTTCATAGAACTTACATATTTAATACAATCTGAATGCTCTAAATCAATGTTAAGCAGAGCTTCTCTAACTGAAATTATATGGAAATTTGTGTAACCTGCAATTATAAAAAGCATAGTTACAGGAAAGAAATTTTTTCCAGTCTCTTCTGGGAAGTCTACATAACTTATTTATTGACCCCACATTTGATTTATAGCAAATGAAATGAATCGCCGTCAAACTCCCCAAAATGCAATTATTTCCATAGGTCACAGATCTAAAATATGCTGTAAGAAGTTCAAGTTAGAATAAACTAAGCCCTTTAGTGTTGTCCAAGTCCTTTAATGGACAAATCAAAAAATTAATGTCAAATAGGTTGGTTCAGTGATTTGTTCAAGATAGTGTAACTTGTTAACTCACAAGCTGTGCTTACCCATCTCCTGGACCAGAATACAGATTTCTTTTTTCTACATCATATGAAATGTCAAAAGTCCTAAATTTAATAATTTCCTTACTTTGAGGATGAGAAATTAGAGCAACAAGAAGCCTGAAATTCCCGATGAGCTGGTTCTAGTGAGAGAATAGCTTCCACTAATCCCATGTTATCTTTACTGGACTCCTCATGTTAGCCATTCCTCTTAGACATCAAAACAAGTCAAATAAACATACAAATAAGGGGAGATGAGGAAGGAAGAAGGTGCATAAAGATAAAGAGAGAAAATATTAATTTTCCAATAAATCAAGTGCTGTAAAAGACTACAAGAAAATGGTCACCTTCCCTGTGACATTTCAAATTCATGACCATTAATTATTATCACTGTTGAAAAATTTGTAAGTAAAATTTTCGTTTTCTTTCAAAGTGTATAATATCACAGGTTAGATACTAAATGTATATCAGCTAACACTATAATGGCTGACCTTGCAGAATAATCAAGGTCATGACTGGGTAGATACCAAGATCATGAGTATATGGTAATTTAAATTCTTGAATATTATTGCATTTCTTCTTGGATATTACAGACTATTTTAAGTTAGGAAATTTGAACTAAGGATCAGTTTAGAAATAAATAATGATATGTTTGAAAACATCTTGTTTCTCAAAATAAATGCATACTTAACTATTTAGTATATGTTTACAGGTGCAATTTTTATTAAGTTCCACTTTCTACATTACAGAAAAAACTGTTTAAATGCTGATAGAAATAGGCAAAGTCTCAGACTAGTGGATTTCAACTCTGCTTACTTATTAAAATTAACTTGGGGGCTTTAAAAGAGACTGATGTCTGGGCCTCACCCTCATAGATTACAAGTTAACTATTCTGGGGTGCTGCTTGGGCCTTGGATGTTTTTTTTAAAAAAAACTCCCCCAGTGATTCTAATTGCAGACAAGTTCTGAAATTGCTGTCATGGATGTTTTCCTGGCCAAGATTTTGGTGTCACTACCTGTCTTTGTCTGCTCCTGTCCATTGAACTGGAGCAAAAGAAGCTTCTATGATTGTGTTCTGCTGAGTGTTATCTCTGCTTGAGAGAAATTGATGGGTAGTGTATTTGAAAAAGATGAATGGGGTTTGTAAAGAGAAGGTTGAAGCCCTTCCCCTTTCTGAATCCACCCAGAAATTAAAGAAATATAGCAAAAGTTTTCTCTTATAAAATTTAGTAGAAATAAAATGCCATAAAACTACACTTGGGAGTGTGATGGTTTCCTGGGAACACTAATGCTTCCTTGGTTAAATGCATAATCCATTCTTATCCTGTGCTACCCCATAAGCTTTATTTATTTTCTTGAATGGGCATGTAAAGCTTTGGAGCTCTATTTGCTCCTGTGTTCAGCCTCCTGCCATGATCAGGAATGCCCCTGCATATGTGAAAATTCAGGTTTACCAGGCGAATTGAAATCTCTCTTCTGCTAAGGCAGCGGCTCCATTTCTTCAGTTTGGTATCATAGTGATACTCTTCCCATAATGCCGGGAAGGGAATTTCAAGTCTTTTCCTACCGATCAGCAGGCACTTCACTTGACTTCCCTTTCTCTTTTAGTCAATCAGTTTTATCCACTCAAAATCTCTGATGTCTACTCTGTTTGCTCTGACCCTCTAAGGTACACCTCTGCATATCTCTGTGTCACCATCACAGGGTGTTCTCATTTATATTTTCCCTTTGCAGTTTAATATTCATACATTTTCTTGCTCCGCAGAGTTTAAGACATTTTTCTGACAATTTAGAAAATAACTTGCTCACTGCCCAGTGTTCTTGATGGTTTATCTTTACAATTGGGTTGTTTTGCGTTCAACACCCTGACATGAGTGGTTTCTACTGAGAGGCAGCACTGCCTAATGATGTGATTGACAAAATGGATTGGTTAGAGGAAACACCTGTAAAGTTTATTAAATGTGTAGTCTCACCCCAGAACCATTCAGCTAGAACCACTGGGAGAAGAGGCCAGAAACAGATTATCAGTGCCTGAGGACAGTGGCCTAGTGAGCAAGATTTGATCTTTAGACTCTTACAGTTTGAATCTCAGCTGATGAGATTACTGAGGCTCATTTTTTTAAAAAAAATCTCTAAATAGGGATTAATTCATGGGACTCTGAAGATAAAACTAAATTATTCACGTAAAGAACACACTAAAAATAACAAATCGACAATGATGGTCTTCCTCTCTTCCTCAGAGATGGTGATGAATCAAGATATTTATAGAGATTGACTACCAAAAATAGTCCTGAGGGCAAACTGCATAATTTTTTTTTTCTGTTACCTTTTCATTCTTCCTTTGCCATAATGAGTGCTTTTCTAAAGCTGGAAGACCAAGATCAAATCAAGGTGCTTTCTCTGCTAGGATTGCAGTTCACATCAAGTTTGAAGCAATCTGGTCCATGGAGTACAAACGCCTGTCTTTCTGCCTTCCTTTTCCCTTTTTCTTCCCCTACACAGAGAAGGCTGTTTGAGACCCACCTGTTTTCCTGAAATTGACACAAAAAAGAGAATTTTGCCTTTGCTTTTGTTGATAAAACCCTGCTCTATTGCTTCATTATTTTCATTGCATGTATTAATTCCAAAACCTAGGGTTTTTTTAGTGTTTATCGGGTTTATATTCAGACTGTACTTCCAAAGTGTGAAGTATTGTGGGGAGAGGTGCATGGAGTACTGCATACATGGCATATGTTAAGGGCATCTGAGTGGCAGGCCACTCCCCTAGTGCTAGGCACAGCCCTGGATATAAGACCATGTGTTGCAGTCGCTGTGCTTCCTCTTCGGCCCACTCCTCAATTGATCGCTCCAAGGACAGTTAGGGGAAATTGCATTGGTGGCTGCCTGTAATCTGCTTAGCTACTGCCTCAGTATACATACATGCTAACTGCACAATAAAATCACACCTGCTTCCTGCTTGGTCTCCAGAGGTCTTGATTAGCAATT
Source organism: Marmota marmota marmota (assembly GCF_001458135.2). Taxonomy (NCBI): domain Eukaryota; kingdom Metazoa; phylum Chordata; class Mammalia; order Rodentia; family Sciuridae; genus Marmota; species Marmota marmota. The sequence goes on from NW_026000037.1 coordinate 35,048,892, forward strand.
CCGCAGCCATACTTTCCTCTACCCTGTTCCGTGGACCTCCTCGCTGGACGAGAGAGTCTACACAAAGTATAACCCAAAGAAGGGAGAGAGCAACAGTCACTAGGTCTTTTTTACTCAAATGTGCAAGAAGAAAAAAATCACTTATACACAGAAAGTGACTTAAAGTGAAGAGTAGACACCATCTGTATCTATTTCACCAAAGACATCTTAAGATTTGTACAATTGTATTGATTGACCTCTCTGTGGTATCTGAAATGTAATATCTTACTAGTAGGAATATAGGAATATAACCAGCATGTCTGATAATTTAGTAGCCACATTTTTAGTAACCAGTTAATTAACTGCCATGCCTGAACACTTGGAGTTCCACTTAAAAACACAGTTACAGATACCACTGACAAGTCCAGCCCAGTGGAATTAATGTGGAGGACAAAATATAATCTATCCTCTTTCCTTCACAAAGAATAAACCAGAAAGCTTAAGAAATCAATGAGAAACAGGAGGCATTTGCAAAATAAAATCTAATTGGTGGCTTAATGTGATTCTGAGAAACAATACAGCATTTGGAAATTATTTGTTAAAGTAGGCAGGCTACTAATGCTGAACAAATAAGTATGAGCCTCTGTGAAATAAATCTTAACAAGAGACAGAATCATTTCTGTCTCTCTAATCAAACACAGAGTTCTTCTAGGTTAAAATATTCAAGAGGAAAATCAGAAAACATTACCATCTCTGGGGAATGGCAGGTATACAGGTTAAGAGCTTGCTTGCCCGCCACAATCCCCACAGGTAACAATCTCCTGTTTTCTGCCAAATCTTCTTGTCTCATCATTCCTTCTTGACATCATTTTCCTATCGCTTAGGCAATGGTCTAGGTTCTCTTTCCTGTTTCCCAGTCATGCAATGTAAAGGTTTTGGAAGTTTTCATAGTAAGAATACACATACAGGATGTGACATTGTTAAATAGCTTGAGAATTATAGGATGACTCTTAGATTATAAAGATTTTTGCATTCATGTCCAATCCACCACAGCCATGGTTTTCTCTTGGTTACAAGTTCTTGATCTTCCCAAGTCTCCTACATATATGTGCCCTCTTAGTGAAGCCACATAGACTGCTATTTTTAAAAATCTCCATATTAATATTTTGATTTCTTATGGCATTTAAGTAGACACACAAAGAAGATAAAGTACATGGCTTATACCTTTGAATCTATTTGACAAAAAAAAAAAATCTCCAAAATCTTTAAATATTTTCCCTGCCTTTACTTCATGAGTTCATTTTTTTTTTAACCCAATGATTAAACCCAGGGGCGCTTAAACACTGAGCTACATCCCCAACCCTTTTTATATTGTATTTAGAGAATACACTAAGTTGCTGAAGCAGGTTTTGAACCCCCTATCTTCCTGCCTGAGCCTCCTGAGACACTGGGATTACAGGCCTGCATCCTCGTACCTGGCTGAGTTCTTTGTTAAGGCCTCCACTTGTACTCATTCCATTTCAGCCACACTAGTCCACTCACTCCTCCGGAAATATGCCAAGGCTATACCCACCTCAGGCTCATGGCACTTGCTTTACTATGTACCTTGAAGTTCTTCTCAATGTGTGATTCAGGTATCACTCAAAACATCATTTCTAAATGCCCTTTTCAAATCAGTTTATCTAAAATAGAACCTATGTCACTGGCTGTCTACTCTGTTAAAGATTTGTTCTTAATTCCCATCATTAAGTTTGTATATTTTGTCAACACTTTATTTAATTATTAGTTTCTCTTGGAAAGCATGAAAGCTCCATGAAAACAGAGATTCTAATAGTTTTCTTAATGTCTGAATGTCTGTGTTTTCTACAGTGCTTGGAGTATGGTAAGGATGTAGGAAATAAGCTGAATATATAGGTGAATGAATGATGGAGAAAACAAATGGACAAAAAATACCTACTGAATGTCAAATTTTTTTAGAAGAGTGGACTAATGGCACTTAATATACATGAGAAATGGTAAATATACTTTTTTTTAAAAAAGTAAAGAAATAAGCAAAATGAATGAATGAATACAACAGCTATTTGATTAACTAGAAAAACTTATACTCTATCTGCAATTTAGTATATTACAGAGATTTTTCTAAAAGTTTTAATAAAACATGGGGACAGTGTGCTTTCTGAATTGTAATTATTTAAGATTAGTATATTTTGCCATATTATAATTTCTTTAGAAACAGACCAGTACATAGTTGTGTAACCACCTGAAGAATGACAGGTACAGCAAGTCAGGGGAAATGTCATCTGTTTTATGCACCCTGGGATCTCTCTACTAGATTATCTGATGTGATATTCAGATGTGATTAAGCTTCATCCATCTTTGGGATGAAAGTAATTGAGTCCTGATTCAATCTTACCTTTGGAAAGTCCATGTTATTCTGCAGAGAAGGACAAGCCATACGTTATTATTGCATAATAATATTTTTGTATATTCTACAGTTATGTAAGCATTCTAGAATTATAAAAGCTGTTAAGGTATGGGGCACTTGCTATATCTCTTTAATTTCAATTGCATTTTTCAATATGAGGCATTATCACCTATGTGTGGTTAATTGGGCTTTATCTTTATTGAAAATAATGGACTCANTATATATATATATATATATATATATATATATATATATTAAGATATAAAGTCAAGCAGAACACTCCTGACAAGTCTGATCTGTTAGGAGCTGCACTAAATAACAATTTGTTCAAATAAATATGTTTTATGAGTTTTTATACTTGTGAATTCTGTTAAAATATTTTGTTTTGTTTAATGTTGATTTTTTTTGTCCTGTATGTTTAAGTAGAATGTATTTTTTTCTATAAATAGGATTTTTCCTTTTTTGGTATGGCAGAATTAGCTGATTAGATTTATAATGCATCTGTTATTTTCATTCTCTTTTACCTCCTAAGTTTATTTCCACTTCTTAGATTTTAGCACATTACAAACTATAACTATATAAATGTTCAATACATAAAAATGTAAAATTACATATCTATAGATATTATCCTTTAAAAAGCTTTTCTTTTAAAGATTTTCTTTTTAACCCCTGAATGGTTAAAAGGACTTGTCTAGTGACATACAAATAAATTACTGGTAAATATAAAACTAAACACCTGCAAGGATTTGGGGGTTAAACATAAACTGTCATATGTTTATCAAATGACTATCTTTGATATATAATATTTTGGCATGAAATACTGACATATGAACAATAATATGTACTAATTTTTGTAGCTTTTTATGCATATTTCTAAATATGCCTAGAAAACCCTAAGGTCAAATTCTCAAAATACATATATATTATATATAACTGTGGTTAGGAATCCAAATATGAAAACGGAGCAATAAGACAAGTAATAGATACAATAAAGAAATCTAATAGATTCAGCCATAGCTATTCTGTCTTTTTAATAACTTGAGGTAGCAATTATTTTTGCCTCACATCAAGTTGCTACAATTTAAGTATTATTGGATTACAATATATGTTTAAATAAAAATGGTAAATCTTCAAGCTTATTACAAGAACAATATATAATTGAATCGTACTGGATGCTAATATATAACAGCTTTCTATTTTTATGCCATCTGATTTATATTTATATCTCAGGAATGAATTCCACAATCATCTTATATTAATCAAGGTTCAAAAAGTGTCCTAAATCTTTCTATATTTTTCCTCTTTTTGAAACTGGATAGGTGATATTGAAAAGACTGTTGACTTTACAATCTTTTGTTGATCTTCATAAAAATCTTATTTTCCATTAAAAAAAGAAAGTTAAAAAGAGAATATTAAAAAAAAATACAAATGAGCCAGTAAAAGAACAAGGCAAGAGGAAAAGAAAAACAATTGCTTCTTGGAATAATTGGCTACATGCAAATTATACTAAAAAGTTTTGTAAAAACAATTGTGCAACATTGGAATTTTAAAAATCAAAACAATCTTGAATAAGAGCATTATAAATCTTGTATTCTGTATTTCCCTCTACAAAAATAAAGTGAATGGGATTAGCTTTCCTAAATAAACTAATCCTATTTCAGGGAAATGTCATTTTCCATGTGAAAACACCTGTGCAATACTTGCAACTCTTGTGCAGAAAAGTTTTCTCACTGTGTGCTGTGTTTACTTGTTCCTCAGCGGGGTCTGCTGATGCTAATGGACTCACAGCAGTGCATTCTACTTCAGTTATTACAGGTCTAATTCAGTCATTAACATTTCATTAATGGACGGGCCTCCTAGCTGCCGGCAAGGCTGTGCTGATATTGATGAGCTCTCTGCAGAAAGAGGAAAGTCTTTAAGGTGGACTGCTTTAAATATGGAGTGCCTTAGTGAATTTTGCTGAGAGAAACATGGACTTCTCAGAGGGTTAAGCTAGGTGTTAAGTGACCACCGAATGGAGAGAAAAGGGTTTTGTTCCTCACCCTTGGGAATCCCACAACATTTCATAAATCAAGCACATATTCTAGAATAGGTCGTTAACTGATCATGCTCTCCAAACAAACCGTGGTGCATGTGCTCCATGTAAGAAATATCAAGTTCTATTCTGTTAGCAATTTAAACTTTGTTGTTGTTTGCTTCTACTATTGTACAGCTTGAAGAAGTAATTTCATGGAAATCTGATTCAACCCTTCTTATCACAGTACCTACTGTAACCACAAAAATACATCCTGAGCCAGTCACTTTCTATGCTTTCCCTACTCTGTCTACTCCAATCAGCCTTTGCTCTTAGCCATCCTGTCAAATTGCAGTTGTCAGAGAAACCTGTGATTTCTATACTGTAAAGCCCGATAGTCACTTAAGTTGGGATCTTTCTTCATGTGTCAATAGTATTTAGTACAGAATCATCCCACATTTCTTTCCTTGGGCTCCAACATCCCACTGCTCCTATCATTTTACCAGCTGCTCCTCCCCAACTTTCTTTTCTGTTGCTTCTGCTTCTGCTCAACATTTGAAGGTTTTGGATGTACCTGTTTTTCCCTCCGTTGGTGACTAAGTCGAAGTTGATAAGGTTAAGTCCTATTTCTGTGCATGAAATATTAAAATCTAAAGCTTTTGATTTCTTTCTTTCTTTGTTTTTGCATATTTTTGTGGTACTGGGAGAGTTAAGAAATGGTTTTCATTCAAGCTTTTTCAATAACTTTCTGTATTACATGATTTAAGTCACAGAACTTCCTTTAACTTCTACTTTCTTCCCTGTAAAATGAAGTTCTTGGACTATCTGATCTCTAAGGTCTCTTGAAACTCTAAAATTCAATGACTAGGAATCTAAGCTCTGTATAAAGCAGGACAATCAGATCTAAGAGTATGAACTGTATCCCCAAGTCTCCTATTAAACAAATTGTTATCTTCCTGTACAACTGTGAATTGAAATATATTGTATCATACAAATTTCTAATGCAAGTACTTTGTGAGAATTACTAATTTGATACCACAATTATGTTTGTAATGTAAAACTATTAAGTACAGCTATATTGCTTATAACTGTACATGGAACTTACATTGTTGCAATAAAGTGTGTTTAAATTCCATTACATAACCTTATTGTATTCTTCAATAACATCTAAAATTTAAATTAAAAAAATAGGAAGGAGCAGGCAATCAAAAGAGAATGATTGTGAATACTGCAAATTCTATTCTGATGTTTTAAAAGAACAACTAGTGGGTTTCTGATAAGAACATTTATATTGTGTTTATGGTCAATATATGCTTAGTGTAGTAACCAGCAGAAGGATTAGAATCAAGTCACTTCAAAACACTTTGAATGAGATCACCCATAAAATGTATTCTATGGAATATAAATTTTGCTCTGAATATGAAACTTTAATTTTTTTAAATTTTGCATGATATTGTCAGACACTAAGTTTCAGTCCTCTAGGATTATGCTCTTAAGACGCAGAAACAAATATGAAAATTTGAATTTATATTTATGGGATAAAGTTAATATGAAAAAGTAAAGACTGAGAAACTACATAATTAGTCATTCCACAGTAAATATGATAATGTGTTTTCTACAGAAAATTATGAGTATATAAATTTGGCACAAGAGATATGCATAAATTATAGAAAAAGTGACCCAACTTTATACAAACACATAGATTTAGTATATTTTTGTTTACATGAGTATAACAGAGAAATAAATCACAGCTTCAAAAAAGATGGGCTTAGTAATGAAAGCTCAAGTGTTTGTTGAAATGTCTTAATTTTCTTCTTTGTGATCATCTGACTTCACTTTGATTTTCTTGCAATTTAAAAGCTTTCATTCCTTTAAAACAACAGAATTCCAAATCCACAGTCTCCAAAAATACAATTATGACTCAATTAAAGAATGAGAATCCTCAGTGTTGCTTAATTTTTTATATGGAGAAAATTTTTGTTTTAAATTATACTGCATTGTTTAAAATAATAAAAATCAAGGTCAGTGTTTAAAATGGAGGGTGTCTTTTATATTTTTCCTTCACTACTGTTCTACCAATACCCAAAATATTGCCTGAGATATAGTAGGAGCTGGATACATGCTAGTTGGTATAAAACTTTGCATACTTGTTGTTTAAATAGAAAATTTAGTGACTATTTTGTACTTTGGTATAAATCATGTTCCTCCTCCAAATTCATTTGTCAAGGTTTTCAACCTTAAAATAATTATATTTGGTGATAGGCCTAGTTAAGTTCAGATAAGGTGGGGACTTCATTATAGTATTAGTGCCCTTAAAGAAGAGACAACAGGTAGCATGCTCATTTTTTCTCTTTTTTGCCACCTTGTGAACACACAGGAAGAAAGTGGCCATCAGCAAGTTAGGAAGAAGATGCTCACCAGAGCCTGCACATGTTATCACCCTGACTTTAGACTTTCATCATCCAGAACTCAGAGAAATAAATATCTGTCATTTAGTCTATGGCATTTTGTTTTGGAAGCCTGAACAGACTAATACATTTAGTATCCCCACATTTTCCTCTAAAAAAATTCTATAGTAATTAACTAACTAAACTTGTGAGTCAGGAAATAAATTCTGAATAGTTGTGAATTGTGAAACTCTACTGTTTCTTTTCAATTTTGTGATTTAATTTGTTCAAGTCTATCTTTAATTTCTGTAATTTATTTTTCCTCACATTTATAGATTTTCCTGCTATAAAATTTTACTTGGGTATAAAATATAACAGAAAATATTTTGTCGCTTAATTTTGCCAATAAGGATTCAATCATTAATGTTTTTGGCATCAATGATGTACTTTAAGTGGGGTTCCATTTTTTCATGATTCAAGGAAGGTTATTCTAGATTTCTCTCCTGTTACTCGTAAGGCAGTCAGTGGGGGTTTACTAGGTGGTCTTGTGTTATTTGCAACTGGAAAGAAAATTCTTCTCATCTTATAAGGACAATTAGCTTATGTTGGAAGTATGAGGGTTGATTTACCTTTACCATATTCACTTTGTAGCACTAAAGTGTTATTAGTGGTCATAAAATTACTTAATTCTATCTGTGTAGATTATTTAATTAAATGGTCCCTTGAGTCAGAGAAACGGCAGGTTAACTGTATGCTGTGTGAGAAAATATTTCCTATTTGGTCTGTATTTATTGCTCTTTAAATCCAATGAGGGTCCCTTCACTCTCATATTTCACACAGCAGTGAGTAGAAAGGAGTGGTCAATGGTCACTTGCCTCTGCATGTTGGACTCAGCTCTTCACATACAACTGATCTCTTCCCAAAATACTGTGCTCCTTCATTCTGATATTTCAAAATACAGAATCTGTCTTCTCCATTCTCCCAGTCATTTTTAATATCCCTAGTGATATCACAGGTTTAAGCAAATATCTTCCTGAAAACATTGGGAAATAATCATCCAGGAAGAAAGAGACTCCCTGGAGCTATGAAATAGTCCCCACAAAGGAAGTGGACATGATACCTTGTTAATCACCTCAGCTGTGCCTGGAGTGAGTCAGGGTAAACAGGTGGAGTCAGTCAGGTGTTAGGATTTCCTGTTTGATTCCCACATGGGTGTTTCTCAAGATTCACTGCTGCGCGGTCTGTGAGTTCTGTCAAGTAGAGAATTCTTGCCTAGTGTGTGAGTAGATACATGTTTTACCTTTGTTCTTAAAATCTTTTAAACAGAAAGAATAAAAGTCAAAGGGAAAGAATGTTGATTAAACTTCTTTTTAAAAAACTATTGAACATATATATGTTTGACATGTTGATAAGAAATCATATTCACAGGATGCAAGAATAGAAATGTAGACTAAATTCATTCACTGTTCTAAAAAATTTTCAAAAATTATACTTATCCATTTTGTTGGGCTTTTGAGGATCCTAGAAATAATTCTTGGGTTGATGTTAATGGTTTATACAAAAAATATTAGAAGCAATAGAAAATGATCATGCAGAAGAGAGTAACAGTCCAGGTGTGGTAGCATGTTCCTGTTTTCCCAGGTACTCAGGATGAGAGGATGACTAGAGCCCAGGAGACTGAGACTAGCCTGGGAAACAGTCATAACCCATCTAAAAACAAAAGGAAAAAAAAAAAAGAAGAAAAGAGACAAGGGCGGGAGGTAGAAAGAGAAAGTCAGAGAGAGAGAGAGAGAGAGAGAGAGAGAGAGAGAGAGAGAGAAACAACAGCTTTAGTCTATGCCTGAAAAAGCCAATGTTTTACTAGAACAGTGGTTGTATCTTAGGACTCAGTAGCTAAAGCTAAAAATCTCTTGTTCTGCAACCAAACTGCCTAGGTTGAAAAGTCAGGCCCTAAATAATGTATGACATTGGCAAATCCCTTACCCTTTTTGTGTCCCAGGATATTTTTAAACTTTAAAATGTTGATTTTGATATTAGTTACATTATAAGATGGTGAGGATGGTAATATAAACAAGGCTCTTAGAGTACTACCTAGCACATACCAACATCTGTCCTCATTGAGGTCTGAAACGCTGTTGCTTTAAAGATACAAACTACCTGTCTCTGAGATGTGATACATATTGTTGCTGCTTTACTAATATTCTAAACTTTGAGCAGTTTACATATCCATAGGAAGGTTAGGGATTTTATTTCTGTCTGCTTGATTCCTCTTAAGTTCTCCTGGGTTTTCACATACACCTTTGACCAGCTGTGTATTAGTTCAGGGACTGGCTGACCCAGCAGGCTGTTGGTGCATGACTGAACTCTGCCAACCTGGTCTCCCTTGCAACATTTGGTAACCAATTCTTATCTCCTGATATGGTAAGCTTCCAAAGGAGTAAGTAGAAATGTGCTAGCATTTTTAATTTTTTATTTATTTTTTAGTTTTTGCTTATATGAAGGCTATTAATATCCTTTTGACTGAAGGAAATCACATGTCTATGACAAGTTCAAGTAACAGGTAAAGATACCAACTTTTTAAAGAGGTATTGCCAAAATACAAGAAAAAAGTGTGGATACAAAAGTAGATAAAGTTCTCAGGCCATAAATGCTATCAGTCCACCACAGTTCCATATCCAATACCTAGGGTTATATTATGGTATGCAGTTCATTGACATATTTAATACTGTCCTTCAAAAATATCTCTAGAATCGGATTGTACGTCTTAGTCATGAAAGTTCATTCATTAAATTTCTTAAGTTTGGAACTTTGAGAAATAAGGAAGGAAATTAGGGAGCAAAGAAACAAATGTATGAGAGATTGGTAGAAGTTCTAAAATAAAATATTTTTTCTTGTTTTTCAGAAGTAAAGAGGTAGGATTACATAGAAAAAAAAAGCCTCTCATATTATTTTTACACACCACCCTAATAATACATATACCAGAAGCACTAAACCCAATAAAAACATAACAGTCACTTAATCATTTACCGAGACTGACTCTTTACATTATCCCATCTCATTAAATTTTTCAATATTGCTTTTAATAGTACCTTTGTGGTTTAAAAAAAAAAAGTGTCTAACTTCTGGTATCTTAGATGGTCAGATCTCTACAATACCAATTACAATAATAAGTGGATAAATGGAAGTATGGATGAATGGTTTTGTGGGATTCTGGAATTGTTATTTAAGTTATTTATAGTGGGGCTTCCTCTGCTATAATATTTCTGATATAAAATTCCAGAAGACTGCAGTTTTGCTGAGTACTATTATGAAGGTTTATATTTAACTTTAAGCCTTTTATAAGAATCTTTACTAACACTTGTTTTTTTTTTTTTCCTTACTTTATTCTCATGGTTTTAAGTGTTACATATCTTCAGATGTTCTGTTTCCACTTTCTAATTGTACCTTTCCAAATTGTGCGCGGGCTAACACTCTGCCATCCCCTTCCCATAGAATGTGTCAGACTTTACCACACTGAGTGTGAGGCATCACCTATGTGCACAAAATCAAGGAAGAACCCCTTGGACTCCCTTTGAGCTGCACCTACAAACATATTGAGCAAGATCGTTTAGCAGCAGGTTCCAGGCTTTAACTCTCCTATTCAGAAGCAATAACACCACATTTCGAAGATAAAGGGTTTAATTTTCAAACACTTTCATGACTCCCAGACTTCTCAGCTAAGAATTTGCATGAACCCCCCTTTATGACTTTGAATATAACTTTCAGCAAAACTGAAATGTAGAAGAATAAAACAGGTAAAAATAGACAGATAAATATACACATGTGTATGTACATAGGCCTTCAGATATATGGCTTTAGGAGAACAGAGGCAATGTTAAGAAGTTTTTTTTAAAATCCTCCCTCTGAAATAATGCCAAACTCCTCAGCTGACTTTACAAGTAAATTTGGCAACTGGTGACTGAAAGAATAAAATGGGAAAAGTCAGAGTTCAATGGTCAATTGGAATTTCGCACCTTTGGCTTCCCAATACGTAAACTTATGAAAGGAAAAGCGTAGTTTTAAGAGTGGTGCTCCAAATGAAATCTTTTCTTTCCTTCTAAGTGGGTCTATTTTTACTACACCACTGTTTTTATTGTAATGTGCTCACATTTTCTTTTCTATAATATAGTATTTTGCCCATTGAAAAATAAGAGAATATTCTCATTCTAGGCTCAGCTAGAATGTGTTTGGAGATTATATTCAAACCTGGCACGCACTTAGCACTAACAGTTTCCTTTTTTCATCTGAATTCTCCTGGGAGAAACATAAATGGCAATGGCTACAGCAGCAGTTGGAGCTAATGTACTGACGGCTGCGGGAACCGTTACAGCAGTGAGCCCCTCAGCTAGAACATTCGATTCAAAGGCCGTTTCTGGAGAGAAATGCGCATTTTGGGGAAGACAATTATTAGACAGGAACTGGATTATATCCACTGTAAAACAAAGAAAATAAGCTAGTTAAAAAATGTTGCTTCCTTCAGAAAACTTGATGCAGCTATGTTAATTTGTGTGTCTCTGAGTCTGTGTAGGTTTGTGCATGTTTATATTTTACAAAGGAAACACAGACACATGTAAGAAATTAACATGCATAAGTTATATATACACACACACATATATAAAATATATATACTATGTGTGTGTGTGTTTGTGTGGTGTGTATACATCTGGAAAACAAAGAGAGAATTAGAGTCTATATCCAACAAAGTTATTATGTGGATCAATTGAGTTAATGCATGAATTTGAGAGACTAATTTAACCTCAGGCAGGGAACCAAAGTTTGGTGGGTGTGCTCCCACATGGGGAAGCTGGGGCCTGATGCCTCCTCATCAGTTTTTTGTGGAGTTTTGACTGTTTGAGATGACTAAGAAAGTTGAGAACGGGGCTTCTACTTCTCTGCTGATATCTACAAATTCTCTCAAGTCTATGGAGCATTTCATTAGAATCCACTGGAAAATCTCCCAGAAGTCCTAGGGGGTTGACTTTCTCCTCCTTGAATTAGGGTAGTTGACTCAGGTAGTTCTTTTCTATTGTTCACCATCTGTTGTACAAGAGAGCACACTGAACATGGTTTAGTTCAGTGTAGTAAAAGGGGTGGGGCCAACTCCATAGCTTCCATTTCCCCATCTGTCATAGAATTATTATGAGCATCAAGTGTCCGAACCTATGCGAGGGTGATTGGAAAGATTGGTTGTTGCCCCGACTTTTACCACCAACTCCTATCAGAGACAGTCCCTGAAACATCTGCAACTTGTAGCTTTTAAATTGAAGAGTTTCTACCAGTGCCTGGAATACATTAGGTGCTCAATAAATATTTGCTTTCTTAATTTTTATTGCTAAAATCATTATACTTAAGTATATATATGTATACAATTATAAAATAAATAAAATTAACATCCAATTCACAATTTTATATATAATTAAACTTTGCAATCTCTTAGGTACTAGTTTCACTTAAAAATATAAAATATAATTTGATAAGATAAGAAAACTTGAAAATAGATCCACATCTTGAAAAACATATAAAGGAGCAGGTATTTTTTGTTTGTTTGTTTTCCTGTGTAGCAATAATAATAAACTTAAAGTACTGCACTGTTTCTTTTTTAATCTTTAATTCTATTTCTGGGATACAGAGAAAAATATCTTTTGGCTCATTTAAAATATTTTTCTACCTGATACTTTATAGCTATCATCATTTTCATAAATCCATTAAGAAATTAGTTATAAAACTGACTACAATATCAACATTTTGTGATTACTGCATTTACTCATATAAGAGAATTTTTTTTTTCAGGCACAGGAGGTTGAGGCAGGAGGATTGCAAGTTCAAAGCCAACTTCAGCAACTTAGTGAGGCCCTAAGCAACTTAGTGAGGTCTTGTCTCTAAATAAAATATAAAAAGGGATGGGGATGTGGTTTTGTGGTTAAGCACCCCTGGATTCAATTCCCAGTACTGGAAAAAAATAAAAGCATTTTTTAAAATAATAATTCCATTAAAAAATGAGTTCTGCCACGTTAGTTGAATAGCAGTGACACCAATAGTGAAGAGAAAAGGACCCTGTGATTGTTGAGAATGATAGGGGTGACACTCAGAGGACCATTTCTCCAAGGAATCGAGCAGAGGATGATTGTGGGTGGTCCTTCAATAGACCCACAATGCAAATGAGTTTATCACAAACAAGCTAGGAGAATTTGGTGGGAGATCTTTTAAAGATCAAATTTCCTCTGAGTAAACACCTTCCAGGGATCTGTGTGAAAGCAAAAGTTAATACTCCAAAAAAACCAATTCTCCCATTGCACTATAACAAGAGCCCCTTTTGATTTACTTGAAAATCTTTACCTTGAGATTTATCCTTCTACCTAAAGGCATGCATTCATTAGTCTGAATTTGCAAAATGTTTTCAATTCATCTAGAAACTCTCCAGATGCTCACTAAGTTTCAACTTTTATATTGCACATAGGTCTAATATTATCATACTCAAAATAACTCATTGATCTAAAAAAATCTCTAGTGATCATTGTGTATCTTCTTCTCTGTATTTATATCTCCTATCATTTTTTTCAGCCATCTTGTACCTCTTTCCCTCCCTAATACATTATGAAAGTAAAGGTGCATCTCCTAAATGTAAGAGGAAAATGAAAAAAAAATAGTATATGGTTCTCTTACTCTATTTACTTGTATATTTGTTCCAGTCATTTGGGCTCCATAATAAGTTACCACAAAAACACAATGGTCCAAGAACCACTAATACTTCTGGTCAGGAATTTCTACAAGGTAGAACAGCATGTCTCTGTGCTCCATAATGTCTGACATCTCAGCAAAAACACTACCAGGGTCCCTGTGGCAGGAGTCAGCTGATGTGTCACTCACTCACATGACTGATAGACTGATGGGTGATGGGTGGTTCCTAAAGACTGACAGTGGAACACCCATTTGCTTAAACCATGTGGGAGTGTGTGTGTGTGTGTGTGTGTATGTATGTATGTTAATGTGGGCTTCTTTATAACACAGTGTTTGGATTCCAAGGATGAATGTGCCCAGGGAGAAGGACCAAGGAAGAAACTCCATTTATTCTTTAGGACCCAATCTTGGAGGTTGCATAGCATCACTTCGGCTATATTTTATTTGTTGGGGCAACCACAAAAGCCTTCCAATATCAAGAAGAGAGGAAATAGGCTCCATTTTTTGACAGTGAAAGATTATAAAGAGCACACAAAACTGGAAATACTGCACTGGCTATTTTTAAAAATATATTTGACCACTGAGAATTTAAATTTAAATTTGAGGAAAGTTTAACAGTAAATATTTCTTCACATGTAATATCTTATTCTTACTGTTTATAAGATTTTTATATCTTTCAGCATTCTCCTTGAAAGTCTAGCCTTCCTGATTTATACATAGCAAATATTAATTAAGCATCTATCAATAATAAGACATTCAACTACATCATTTAGGAAATGCAAAGATGCACTATTTAATAATTGAAAAGTCATGGATATACAAGGGTGGAATACAATTTGTTGAATCTAGGTGAGTTTGGATGAGAGGAAAATGAACTGGATTGGAGAATCTGGAGGAAGTTTTATCCTGATAAGATTCTTGTGTAGGTAGGATTCTTTATGTAGAGAGAAAAAAAATGTTTCTGTTAAAGAAAAGAGCTTGAGGAATGTCAACTTTAACTGTAAACTGAGAAACATGTGTTCAGATGGTACTCATTGATCTAAGTGGAGAGTAAATCCTTAAGGTGTGGCATAGTGGGATAGGAGAAAAGACAACCAGAGGATTTGGACAGGATTATGGAATCTTTGCTGTCTTAGGGATAAGGCAACAATTAAAATTAATTTTGACCAAGAAAATGACAATCAGAATTATGAGTTATTAAGGATCCTGCCTCTTGTACATGATGTAGATGGGGAGACAAAAGAAGAGACAGGGAAGCAATTGGGGAAATGTTAAATAAACACCAGGCAAGACTGGCGAGAGCCCAGCTTATACCTAAAGTTTTCTTAAAGAACAGGAATAAGAGGGTTTTTCAACATAGAAATAACTATTCAAGATGTTTAATGACATTTGTTTGCAAATTAACGTGGTGAAGAGACAGCTTCCTATTTTAAAACCAGATATAACTGGAGGCTGATCAGGACAATAATAGATCAAAGAACAGGAATAATGAAAGAATTTGGAGAAACCTAGTCATTTTGGGTTGTGGTGTCTATAAATCTGGAACTTTAGTCCGACGTACAGGCATAGCAATGTTGTGTAATCATGGACATGGGTGAATTTTCATGGTGGAGAAAAAAGGGATACAGAGAAGACAGTGTTGAGAGTTGAATCCTACTGAATCCATTGTATGCCATGAAGAAAGATGAAGAGACTTCAGTAAGTAAGCAACTGGGAGGAGACCCAGGAAACACAAGAAAGAGCAGTTCTTCACTATGTGAGGAGTCAAGGTGTCAACCAGATAGAGGTTACTCATCAACAAAAAGAGTGCTCATGAAAATGCTTGAGGTTACCAGGCCCATTTTTCTCCTCCAAGAAGAGTGGTCCTTAACCAGAAATGACTGTAGTCTCTTTCCCTGGGACATTTGGTCATCTCTGGAGACATTTTTCATTTCCACACAGGCAGTGCTACTGGAAGCTAGTGGTTAGAGGCAAGAGATGCTGCTAAATAGGCATCCACAGAGCATAGGATGCAGCTGCAACAAAAATAAATCTTCCTCAAGATTGCCAGGTTGAGAAAGGCTACTCCAGATCTTGTTCAGCACAGGTGATATAAAAGTGAGATTTTTATATCTTTTAGAATTCTCCATCCACTTTCAAAATTAGGAACAGAGGGTCCCCAAATGCCAGTTTTTATTGTACCGCATAAATTTCAAAAGTGGACCCAGGACTCATTTCCTTTCTCGATGAAGTCCTACCTACATGTCCTATATGTTTCTAACACTAAATGTCAGGACTACTTAAGAATCATGAACTGGGCTATGTTTACGTTATCTAATCCGATATGGATTTTTTAATGCACAGTTGGAAAGCTGGCCTGTTGTAGGTCTGTATGTTACAGGTTAATGTTCATTTTAAATGCATTAAAGTGTTATTTAAATTGAATGTATTTTTAAAACCTATTTGCTAAGGTCTGTGAATGAAATATACAAAACTTAGCAAAATGTATTTTTTTTTCAATTTTGCTCTCTAATCCAGTTATATTTTTAGAGTAGTTTAAAAAAATAGATGTTTGTGGAAAAAAAATCCATTGTGGGAGAACCTGACATTCTGATAACAGTGATTTTTTCCCCCAAATACATATCTTAAAAATAATTTCTGACACATGTGGTTCTTCTCTCAACAGTGACCGTTTTTTTTTTTTTTTAAAGGAAATATCACTTGTTTCATCTTCACATGAAGCAAACTTCTTAAATTTACTACCTACACAATCAAATATCTTTCAGAGGATGTTGATTTATTTATGTAAAAAGCAAGATAATACAAAGTGGCACTGGGGAATTATTTCCCTTCTGCCCTGGGCCTTTGAATCATAGGCTACATCATACAGCTCAGCTGTTGACTCTGGACAGAATCCAGAGCAGCACAGTACTGCGGAAGATGCCAGAAAGATACACCTCCCCACAGCAAATGAAGTAAGACTTATCTTCTCTACAAACTCGAAGATAACAGTGATTTGTGTTGTGTTGATATGCAGAACATTCATCTTTAATTTTCAGTGCTGGTCAGGGGCACTTGTAGTTCACAAGATGGCTTATTGCTCTCCTAGGAAGTGAAAGGAAGAAATGCTCTTAGAGAGCATTTTGCCCATCCTTGCTGACTGAACCCCAACATGTTGAAGCACACCAAACTGATTTCCTCAATTAGCTTTGTGAGGCGTCCTTGCCGAGCGGGTCAAGGATGATGGTAAAGAAAAACAAAAACTGATTGCATCTAACAAGGCGCATGGCATGCAGGCAATAAACCACTGTTCTGATTATCCTTTTAGCAGCATCCTGCTTGAGAGTGCACAGGTAATAAAACCGGTGTGATCTTCATTTTCTGTGGTGAGAGCAGCAGAGTGCTGCTATTTTCAGGACTTGCTCACAGTTTCGACAGTCAGGGTAATCATTTGCTTTAATGTCTTCCCAGGGCTAGGGACACTGCCAGGTAATGCAGCTGTGCAGAAGTATGGACTCTCATTTTACAGGAGAGACTTTTCATGGGATTCAGTGGAAATTTCATAATGGAGAAATGACTGGCACTTTGGGAAGACAGAATTTGTATTAAGTTTTCTTGGCAGAGCTTCTCCATGACAATGAAGTGCCAGGAAAACTCTGCCTACTAGGGTCTCAGTCACTCCAAGCCTCAATTCTTTGAAAGGCAATTATAGCCATTTCATTAAGAGGTGTACATGTCCCACTTTGGGTGATCTGATTCAGAAGGGTGACTTCATTGTTCGGTTCACTCTGCATCAAATCACAAGAGTAAAAGATCCAATTACTAGGTGACCAGGTAAATTCAAGGAGACCACTAACCATGTTTGGACTATGCTGGATTCACTTTTGAAGGAAGAACTATAGCATTTATTTTGATTGAAAAAAATTAATTAACATTAAGCCAAACACAAACCAATGAGATATATTTTTGAAGGTATCTATAATATTTAATTGCGTAAACGTTTAGTTCATAATAGAATAGTGTTCTGGGAACCTGGCTTTTGGTGATAACTGAGTAATATGAAGATGAAAAATTAAGAGATTTGTGATAAGAAATAATAATTTAGATTGCTCATACATTTTGGAATCTGATTTTCTTTTGGAGACCTATTACTCTCTTAACCTTTAGTAACTGTGACATTAGGTAAGAACATGCTTCTCTATCTGAAAGGTTTTCACATCTTCTCTGAAGACACTCAAACACAGCTGGGCACAGGACACATGCCTGTTATCCTAGGTATTCTGGGGACTGAAGTAACAGGACTTCAAGTTTCAGGCCAGCCTGAATAACTTAACAAGACCTTATCTCAAAATTAATAATAATAATAATAATAATAGTAACATAAAAAGAATTGAGAATGTAGCTTAATGGTAGAGTACCCCTGAGTTCAATTCCTGGTACTGCAAAAAAACAAAACAAAACAACAACAAAAAAGCAAGTAAGCAACAACAATATAAAGGAAAATATCTCAAATACACATCATTCCAGGGAGTGAGACTATGTAAGCATGCAGCACATACCATATGTTCAGTAAATGGTAGTAATGAAAGCAGCTATTAATTTTTCATCATAGAATATTGATAATGACATCATGAACAAGCTAGTGTTCAATAAACCTCTTACTATTAATATTCATTATTAAATGAATTCTTACTGTGACTTCTACATACATATTCCTCCCTGTTCCCAAACACAATTAAAAAGCGAATTTCTTTTTGGGGTTAAAATTAATTACTCATAAGTAGATCTACAAATGCATACCAGATAACTTATAAAGAGGTAGTTTCTTTACCTTATCTATAAGAAACTTGTAAGTTAAAGAATATTTATAATACTTTCTCGTTTTATTCATGCCATTTGTAATATAAAATATTGCTAAAATTATAAAAGTACCAGGTACTCATGATGAGGTCAGAAATGGAAAAGCAAGAAAATGATATAGGAACACAAATCTGAAGCTGAACAATGATAGTAAATAAGGCAGTCTTATGCTTTTCATTTCCCTATAATTGAGATTCTTGATAATTGCAAATAGTTTCAGGATTTTTATAGATTTCCATTTGGCAAATATCTGAGAAAGATTGGTAGTTTTCTGACAAAAACATTAAAATTATGCTATTCAGCTCATTCTAAATCCTATATTATCCTCTTGTAAAATGCTATATTTCTTTATGGTCAAATAGGTTAAGATCCAAACATCCATTCTAAGGTGATAAAAACTACTCTCTACTACTATTATTGATTCATTATTGGGATCCACTGTCTTCTGGGTACTTTGATTGGCACTTTGGACTTTACAGACATACTAGATTTAATTCTTACCCTCAAGAAATTCATGCTCTTTTCAAGAAGGAAGATAGAGCAACAGATGGAGAAAATTGTGTATACCAGAATCCCTGGGGTAATGCTGAAGGCAGGCTACTTCCTACTAGAGAGGTCAGAGTAGTGAAATAAACTGTTCTTGCCTCGGTTCTGTTTGATCCAAATAACTGGGTGGAGCACATGGTAGGAAGATAGATAATAAAAGAAACTGAGGCAGAAAGGCTCCATATGATATTGAAGATATAAAGGAAGGAGTCATAATGCATTCTTCTTTGGAACACCTTATATCTTTAGTGACATTTGAGTCACTAAACTTATGGAAATTTGAATATACTGAATCTCCAATGGAAGACATGGATTCATTGGGCTAATTTTAAAGCTAGGTATAACACTGGGGGTGGGGAATGATACAGTGTGCAGGAGTCCCATGAGAGGGTCAGAGACTCTAATAGGGGAACAGGACTCCATCAACATGCAGTGTGTTCAGACACTGAGAGAAGAAATTATAGAATTTACTGGAGCTCTGTTAGGTACATTGTAAATGGGGAGAGGGTAGAGTCAAAGAAGACTTTGAGGAGGAGGAGGAAATGAGATGAGCCTTGAAGATAAGAAGTTCTTAAGAGTAGATTAGGCATTCTAAGGAGGGAAGTAGGAACAAAAGAGAAAAAAGTAGTGATTGGACAATTACCATTCACTTCCAGCAGGGTGAGTTCTCTAGACACCAGCTAGATTATAGGAGGCCTTGTGTACGTTGTCAAAGAACTTGAACTTCATCTCTCAGGCTGTAGAAGATGCTGAAAACTTTTAAACAAGGAATTGATTTGTCTTTATAGTGGGAATAGGCTTGAAGTTCAGTCCACAAAACTTCTGTACACCACAATATGCCTGGAGCCTTGGACTGGTGATGGTACATCAATCAGGGGCAGCAAACCGACATCATGATTTCAACAAATCTCATCATCCCCCAAAGGCCTTAATAAGTTCCTGTCATCAAAATCACTCCAGCAGCTGTGTTGTGTAAACAATATGTCTATAGCAAAATGCTTTGGAGTTCAACAGTAATCCTTCCTATTCTGCAGCAGGATAGAAGTTTTTGAAATCCTTCTCTACTCCCCCAGTGCATTTTGGATAATAGAAATGGGAGTGGTTCCTGCAGTTAATGATATGGCTATAGTCAACAGGGGCTGATTTGAATAGCTCCAAATAAGGGTCTTTGATGTGAACTTTGAGAAACAGTCTTTCCTGTACATTCACAAATGTTGAGTAACACTCAAAAGAATTGGGCTATGTTCTCTCCTATGTTCGATTTCTGTTTGAAATCCCATCATTTGTTTTTTCCTAGAGTTGTATGTTTGCCCATGACTATAAATATATATTAATATTTTCCTATTAGTATTAGGAAAACCTTCAAGAATGAAAAAGCACATTATTTTCCTTTTTCTTTGTGTTCTATTTTCTATTGTTGGAGTTGAAATATAAGATACCTTTCCTCACCCATCATAAAGGTCACAGCCAGCATTCCCTTAATGAAAGACAAGTTAACAATAGCATAGTAAATTTACAAAATAAGTAAACATAAATGAAAAACCAAAGATTGAAGGAAAAACATATTTTGCTGCTTAGTGTCCAGAAGGAATCGTGTAGCAAATAATAAGATAAACAAGTATGACCTCATGGCAGTAGACAAACAGGGAAACCTAACAAGTTCTGCCTTTTTGGATTATTTTTGGCCTCTCTGTGAGGAAATATTTGGGTATAGGACAGGACCCCTCTGGAATGAGACTTATGAACTACTTTTAGATACAATTGATCAGAGGATTTCCTTATTGCTAGATCTTACACCGAAAGGCAGGGGGAGTCAAACTGACCTTTCTGCTTCTCAGTGCCTCCCAATCTACCTGACTCCAAGTAATTTGGGATAGAGTTTCTGAGCCCCAGAGCTTTCATTAACTTGTGACTGGCTTTCTTAACACTATAGTATTATATTTTTAGAGTTAAAGAATGGGTGGGTATATGAGTGTGTGTGTGTGTGTGTGTGTGTGTGTGTGTGTGTGTGTGTGTGACTGTAACTTTTCTAGAGGAAAGAGAGAGCAGGGTCTATGGGAAGAGATGGAGCTTGAGGAAGGGCATTGCTGACAAAGACGACTGGCCACACAAGGGGTCAATAGTGGGGTGTTGATGAGGAAGATAAGGAAGGCACCATGGTTGTACTGGTGGGTCTCCATGCAGAAGCCCTTTTCAAGCCACTGTCATGACACTTGATTCTAATGTTCAAGGATTTTATCTATTTTGTTTTTGTATTCTCAGTTTTAGCATAGAACTTGTACAATAGTCACACTTAATATATCATTTTTTAAAAAGAATTAATAGACAATATGCTGAGATACAAGGTCAATGGGACTATGAGGAGGCCAGAGGGAGGGAATTCATGTGCAAGAATTGATTTGATTCCAACAGGATGGCAGATGATTTGGTCAGTCTCTACTCGCTTTTCCAAATTCCTTCTCTGCCTTCCTTTACTTTGTTTTTGAGATATTGGCTTCTATAAAATGATTATTGGGTTTTTGTTTGTTTGTTGTCAATGTCCTGGAATTCCAGCTGGGTTCTGCAAACCAGATGAATGGCAGGCATACAAGGAAGGATAGGAATTGAGAGAAAACTGTAGTTCATTTACTTTTCTGCTGAGCATCTCCTGTGTGTCCTCTTTCATGGTTCCATCTTTCACAGGATTCCACCATCACCATTGCCTCCCTTTTCTCTTTAGGTCTAGGAGTAGCAATGATTCCCCATTGTTCAAGTGTAACAGGGAACCTCAAACAGCTCCAGCTGGGTGTCTTAATCCTAAACTTTCTATTAAGCTGTCCTCAGTTAAACCATTTTAAATGTACCATATGCTTCTTACTGGCAACCTGAATGAAAAAGCAGGGAATGTTAAATCATGAGGGAAAGAAGGGGGGATATGCAACAGAACTTCATACTCCAAACTCAGATCGAAAACACTTTAGTATGTGTACAATACAAAGCCAGCATATTTTAATATAGTGAATGGCCCTCCTAATGGTTACAGCCAGAACACAACTCCAGGTCTGTCCATTTACAAGAAAGGTGTAGGAGTACTTCCCCAGCTCTTTGAAGCTATCCCCTTGTTTTCAACTCTGGGAACTAAGGAACAGTAGAAGGGTCACTCCAGGAGGAAGATGGTGTTTGTGCTTTCCTGCATCTCTCACTGCAGCCACCTCCAAGACTAATTCTGAAAGCTTGGTATGAAGCGTAGGAGCAGAGGAAATACAATCAATGCAAACAAATCCCAGATGAAAGTGAGTGCTTCCTGATGATTAGCAAACTTGAAAAGAAAAAAAAAACCTTAACAGCTCAAAATTGGCTTAATGCAAAATATTAACAGACCACAGAATACATACTCTCATAGAATTAAGGCACTCCCTTTAAGCTTCTGTGCTTGTCTGCCATAGTCATAACCCAGACTTCCCCAAGAAATTTGGTGAAATCATTAACATTGGAAGCAAACTTTAGAAATGATGTTCTTTTTATTACATAGGCAGAGATCCTAAGCTCAAAACTTGAAAATTGCAAAGATTTTTTCCACTCACTTTTACTATAAACAAAGCAGATTCATTCAGTGAATGATATATACTCATCAGTGTTTATTTCTGAGATATTCAGACTCTAGAAAACATTGCTGTTTTTATTTAGAATGAGTCATTATTAATATCTGTCAAAAAATTAAGAATTACTAATTTCACATATTTAATATATATTGGTTATGTTGTCATTGTTCAGATACTTAAAATAGGGTTATGTTTTACTAAATTTGTGTGTGGTAATTAAAAGTAGCATTGTGTGTTATTAATAGACATAGGTTTCACTAAAAAATTTGAAACAATGCAATTTTATTTTATTTCTATGACAAAATTAGTTTGAATTAAAATTTGAATTATTGAATTCAATATGTCTGAATATGTCTTAAAGTCTTTTTGCATAAAATGTGTTACACATGGGTGAGTTCCTTCATAGATTTAA
This sequence comes from Marmota marmota marmota, assembly GCF_001458135.2. Classification (NCBI taxonomy): domain Eukaryota; kingdom Metazoa; phylum Chordata; class Mammalia; order Rodentia; family Sciuridae; genus Marmota; species Marmota marmota. The sequence continues at coordinate 35,071,792 of NW_026000037.1, forward strand.
CTTATAATATCTATTGTTAGACATTATGACAGGCAGGTCGTGTAAGTTTAGGAAGTATTTATCAACAAATTCCCAAAGTACAAGGCTGAAGAAAGATTATATAAACTGCTAAGTTTTAAACTCATGGATTCCTGGGATTCAAATTCAAATTTTAAACTCATGGATTCCTTAGCAAGCTGACTAAGCTGTGTCGAATGACTAAATTAAATCAGGTTTATAATTTGAGCTAGGCATCTTCAAGAACTATTGTAAATTTATTTTTATCAGTGAATAAGACTTTTTTACTCAAAAGCAAAGGGTTGCTGCTAGGAGGTTTAGTTTAAATTATTAGTAGTAAGGCAGGACTGTCAACTTTCTCAAGACCATCATTTATTTCTCAGACCACAACCTGTACCCAGGGCTCCAAACAGACATTATTAAGCCATGTGCCACTGAGTCAAAGGTCACTATGAAAGGTTTGAATAGCAAATCAATTCAAGTAAGCTTTTAACTTACAAGTCAGTTGCATTCCATTCATGTTTCAGTTTAACTCTTTTAAAAACAATTATCATTTTTCCAAAAAATATCGGTATATGAGAACCCTTTACAGTAGTCCAGAGATGCCCATTTAACTCATAACAACATTTCCATTGCCTCACCATTGAAAAAAGGTGAGCATTAATGGAACCCCATAAAGGAAAGCACCTTCACTAACATTCCGTTTTGCATCTCCATGTATGTAGTACATGCAATTGTTTATTAAATGAAAGTTTGTGTTTAGGTGTCAAGACTCCATAAAATGCACTATTACAATGGAGATGTTATCCCATAGGCAGAATATCAAAGCAGAAAAACTCTATGGTCTTTCACTTAGATACCCAGTAGATAAGTTCTTGATTTAAGTCTAGAAAAGCAGAGTATAGCAAGGCATGGAGGGGAATGCTACCTCAGTGAGGGAATTGCATACTCTCCCAAGAAAGCAGGCAAAGTACATTGATTTTCAGGAAATAGATAGGAATCCGCAGGAGGGATGTTGATTTTAGGGTATTTTAAAAAGTATACTGTCCAACAGTGCATCATACCAGGAGAAGAAGACTCCAGCAGAAGATACTGGGAGTTATGTTGCTGGTATGCCACGATTTGTTACAAATCAAAATTAGCTAATTTAAGGGGAGGTATTTCCCCAAATCAAGGAAGTTGAAATAATAGTCACATAAACCAGTCCTTGGAAAAACAAAAGAGTGCCCACAAGAGAATCAAGTCTGAACTTCTTCTGAGTGAATGACATCTTTAGATGTCCCTTGTTAATAAGAACTTCTATACATTGACATCTCTTTCTTCTTTTCTAGAAAGGTCAGTGACTATTTCTAATGAAAGGCGAAAAATGTGAGTAAGAAGGAGAAAATTGACCATATTTCCTCCCCTGGGTGAAAAAAGCCTTAACTGAGGTCAGTTTTACCTGGCAGAAGAAGAAGAACAGCCTTGATTGAAGACATAATATTGATTAATAATATTTAATTATTAATTTTTATTATTATATTAACATTATAATATTAATTATTAACTATTTAATTATTATCTATTCATAATGTAAAATGACAATGAAGAGGTTGTTTTTTCTACAAGTATAGTCAGAAAAAATAAAAGGTCGGCTCAGGATTTTATCTAGAATTGAAAATATTTATGGGACCTTATTCTTGAAGAATATGGATACAATCTACAAATGTGTTTGGTTTCATCACAAACCACTACTGACATACTTGGAAGCAGAAAATTGGGTGGTGATACCATTACTGAAATAAAGTATCAGTTGACACTGTTGTTGTTGTTTTATTTGTTCTAATTAGTTATACATGACAGTAGAATGCAAATGACAGTTGACGCTTAAAGCTAGAGAACTGTTATCTGGGTCTCATTATTAATTTGAGGTAATTTTTTATTTTAATAGGGCTCAACACTATTCATAGGATGATCACAGCAAGATCCTACTCCTCTTTTCATTTAAGTTACCACAATGCCTTCTATGAGTCTCCAGCCCTGTGGAAAATATTACCAAGTTGTTTTGAGGCCCTGTGGGTATCTTGACTGCTGAAGAATAAATACACTTAGTCACATCATTGCTACCAGTGCCCATTGCAACAACAGTAAATCTTGAAACTGTGCACCAATTTCCTTTGTCCCACAACTGCAAATACCAATGATACTTCTTTGGTATATGTATTTGAGTCAAGGTTATACTATTATGTTTTTATAGATTTAAATTTCGAGAAATTTCAAAGATACTACAGAGTTCCCATATATACCACACAGTTTTTACTATCATCAGCATTACATGTCTATGATTCATTTGTCAAATTAATGGACCAATATGTATACATTATTATTAATTGAAATTCATACTTAACTTAAATTTCCATATTTTTATCTAATATAATACACACACACATATATATGTTATATATATATATATATATATATATATATATATATA
>NW_026000037.1:35076560-35114778 GCF_001458135.2 Marmota marmota marmota
TTTTTTTTTTTGGTGTTGTTGTTGTTTGTTTGTTTATTCTCTTCTTTCTGTCCTGCTATTCCTGTACGATTTTGGGAAAATTATTTAATTTTTGATAGTTTCAGGTCCCTAAGTAGATTGTAACAGATATGGGTTTTAACTCAGTATCTGTGTAATCAAAAAGTATAATTATTTTTATAAAATATAACTTAACTTCTATTCTAAACCTTTAAACATTAGACGTATATAGAGAGTATAAATAGTGCCAGAGCTTAGATGTAGTCCTTTGTCCATGAAGACACATGAGAAGAAATATTTTGTCCCATGTTTCCTATTTTCATCAGTCCCTTGGCCTACTGGTAATATAACCCTGGTTCCTACTTTTCCCTGTATGACTTTAGAAATCCTGAATTTCTCTGGGTAAACTTCAGAACTACACGTGGAGTATGGGCAAACATCTGGTTCTTCTGCCCATCATTCAGCACACTGATCTTTGTTGGATTTCTTTTACACAGACCATCAGCTACACTGTCTCTGAGAGCTTGCTGCCTTAAGACTTTATCTGGAAGGAAATTTGCAGGTTCATTATGATCTGGCATCTTTCCAGTCTCTCTGTAGTCTTGTCATATCCCTAATAGTTTTGCCCAGATAATAGATTACAAATATTTTTTTTTCTGTTGGATTAATCACCATTTTCCATCATTTATCACTTCCCACTTTATTGCACTCCCCCCCAAACTCAGAAGCTAAGTTTTCCTCTCACAAAATTACTGCTTTTTATGGTGATATTTGCTTCTGACTCACAAATGATACTTTTCAAATTTGTATTTGGGATTTTGAAGCCAAGAAATTTCAAAATGTTTGTTTCCTCTCCCTGTCTTCTCCCCTACTAATTCTTACTCTTCCCAATCCTCTCCTTTTCCTTATTATTGTTATTATTATGTTCTGCAAAATAATAGAACTTAAAACAAAAAGTCTAGACCTATTATCCACCTGTGTAAATGGAAATAAAGGTGGAGATAAGGTTAGAGAAAAACAGAGCAAAAAGAAAGAAAACAAAAAAATATATTTGAATAACTATTTTGTATAGATGCTATTAAGTTAAAAAAAAGATTTATGTCAGTCACTTGCACTATTTTATTTATTTTTTAAAATTTTTTACTTGCATTAGTTTAAAGTAAATTATGTAGCATGAGAAAGTATTTTCTTTGGGAAAAAACACAGTGATTCAATGAACAAACCTTTATAATAACTCTTTAATTGGACAGAGGCATTATAATTTCAAAAATCCAATCCAGGTGGAAATAAAAGCAAAGTCAAATGTCTTCTTTACTTACTTTCTAGTAAGTTAATGTCAAAAGGCAGGTCCCAGACAAGATAATAAAATTTTACTTTTAAATCTGTATCAGTGACTCCTTGAGACTTATTGTCATAAATGGGATAAAGGGTATTTTTATCTAGAAGATATTTGATTGAACCAGTTAGCAAATACCTTCATGTAACTGGATATGTGAAGCAAGACTGTGCACATTACCAAAGAAAAGACACTTTGTGGGGAATAAAACCTTTGCTAAGAATGATACCATAATAAGAGGGATGTGGTATGATGCAGGAGTATAAAGGATGAAATAGTGGCTTTGTTTGAAGGCTATGAGAATGTAGGTACCTATCTCCTCTATTCAGGGATCTGTTAAGGACCAAGGAAGCAGGAACCTTGTCCTGTGATGGATTTCTCTAACCAGAACCTGATCGTTCTGATAATTAGAGAAAAAAAATTGTCCAGGGCTATGAAACAGGATGGAATTGAAAACTCCAAATACTTTAAAAGTAATGGCTAAGGAACCAATACAGTCTGAGAAGTTTCAATTTTCTTCATAGAGCAAAGGTCTAAATAAGGAATGCTTTGTAGGATAGGAGATCAAGCAAATAAATTATCTTACTCTAGTGTCCCTAGAAACAAATTCTGAGAAGATTATTTTGCAAAATTTATTGTGGAATGTAGAGAACAAGAATTGCAAAGAGTGAAGCATTCAGAACTATGTAGGAAACATTTTATGGCAGTGATACTTTAAAAAAAAAGAGGCTTTCTCTAATTTCATGGGTCCTACAGCTGGCTTGGTCCTTCAAATTTTGTTGCAAAGTGACACAATGTAGGGACTCTTTATATCCTTCTTAGAATAATCATTTGGTGGGACTGACCTCAGGGATGAGGTACCTCCTTGTGCAAGGAAGTTTATTCTATGGACAGATGAAATGTGTGAGTCTTCAGCAGCAAATAGGCCAATCATCTGAAGAAACACGTGTTTTGTTATGGAAGGGAGAATCTGGATGTACTGCTCCAATTGTTCTTACTTCTGGAGAAATCTTCAAGAGTAAGGTAATTTGGAAGACTGAAGCAATCTTTCTTGTATCATTATTGCATTGGTCTCAGGCTGGAGTTGATAATTGTCATCCTTCCTCTATACTCCCCAAAGTTGTGGGAGACACTAGAGTGTATCACCTGGGTACCAAACACACTCCTCTTACCCTATTTTGTATAAGAAGGCTTTCTTCCTGTGGATGATCAGAGTTAATTGCCACATGATACCCCCTTTTCATACCTACTAGCCTCTTGACCCTCTTTTCATACCTACTAGCCTCTTTTCATACCTACTAGCCTACAGGTAGCAGAACATATCTGAGTAGCATCCATAACTTAAATTTCAAATTCTGATGAATTTCTTGATACATTTTCTGATAAAAGCATTTTCTTCCAGGTATTTGATTCTATAGACTAAAGCAGTCAAATATGGTAACCAGCAGTAAATGTGCATCTATATAAATTTATATTTAAATTAATCATAATTGAGCAAAATAGAATATTTAGTTCCCTTGTTATACTAGCCACGTTTGAAATGCTGAACTGCTACATATGTGTTGATCATCATGGATGTTCAACAAATCTATCATTGCAGAAATTCTTGTTAGTTATCTCTGCTCTAGACTATCAGAATCCAAATTTTCAGGAAAAGAAAAAAAAAAGGATTCCTTAAGAGAGACCCCTGGGAATATTGTTAAGTTGATCTATTCTTCTACTTTCATCCTTTGAGTCCTGAGTTTGTGGAATTTATCTACTTATGACCATATAGGGCATATAATATTGTGAAAGACAGTTCCCTATCCTTAGAATGCAATAGCTTCAAGTTGACACCTCTGTTGCATCTTCAAAAGGCTGATTAGCTTTTTATGAGGCTAGCAGATTATGGGGTGATGCAATATGCTAAGTCATAGTTATATGCCCACTGTTCCACCTCCCATATTAAAGTGGATCACTTTATCCAAAGCAATGCTACACACTATCCTGAATCAGTGAAACCAACACTGTTTAAACCTTTGCTTAGTGGCATTGCCAGAGGAAGGAAAGGAAAGGCCATATCCATAGTATATACAATCCTAGTAAGGATTAATTATTGGCCCTTCTGCAGCAGAAAGAGTTCAAAATAATTAATTTACCACCTAATAGCAGGTGAATGTCTTCAGGAGATGATGCTGTAATGGTGCTCAGATTTTTTTTTTCTGCTTCTAGAATTTAGATATTATACAGACTTGTTGAGTTTGAACCCAAATTTTGAGTCCAAGCATAACTCCTATTTCTACCACTAGGGCTACTCTGTCTAGGAGCCAATTATACTAGGTAATAATAGAATCTGGCTGTTATTCTGCTTAGGTCATCAGTTTTTAGTCCTCTGTATTGTTTTTTAATTCCTTCTATCAAGCATTACTCTACAATAAAAAGATTTTTTTACATACCTATCCAATCCTATAGGTCTAGTCATGTGGCTTTTACTCAGATCTTGCCTTAACCTTCTAATCTTTCTTTCCTTCTAAATCACCGACCAACTAACAAAATATTCATAATACAAATGAATCCATGTTGATTCTTATCTTAAGCTTTTCCATTTACACAAAGCAATGATTAGGTATGTCATTTGAAGCTCTATTGATAAGGAAGATTTTCCCATACCACTTTGCTTCAGGAATACTGCTGTGTGGAGAAGTAATGTCACAACAAGCCATTTCCATTTTATATTAACATACTAAGCCAGCACATCCTAAGATGATTTTATCCTCTGCTAGTCAGGTGAAAGGATGGCCCAGGATATAATTACAGTTGTGAAGTCACTGAAAAGGACTGATGTGAAAATGGAGCTTGTTATTGAAGTCTGCACTACCCACTCATGTAGCCTTTTTGTATCTTCCGCCTCTTATGCCTAATCTCACCTCTGACATATATTATAATGAATTGCCGTTGAGTCCCCCATGCCTTATCATCTTTTGTTCTGACAGAACATAGCCCATGATGCATAGCTCTGACCACATGGTCATGTGATATCTCGAGATCCACCTCTCAACTGCTGCCAAGACTGGGGTAGGTTGGAATTTATTTTCCAAATGGTTTTACAGTTCCTTCTTACAGATGGTATTCTTCTTCTGAAGAATCCTCGACTTTAAGTTGTTCTTCTTTTTTTTTAATTGGTGCTTGCTATAAACACTACAAAGTAATCTTATCATCACAGGATCTTCATGACCATTGCTTACACATTAGCGTGAACATGTTCAAGAACACTTTCTTCTTCTGGACCCAATTCAAATATGGCTATTCTCCATGTCAGCAAATAAAAAAGGTAAGAAAAGATTATTTCTGGCTGTGTTCTGTGTTGCACTAGAATGTAAAAGTCCTACCATGCTTACTTCTTAGTGGTAGAAATTACAAGACGCTATAATTTGTTTTTACTTTGAGGGCGTGTTCAGGCATACAAAATTCACCTGAATCACCTGAATTCTTTTTTTTTTTTAAGAGAGAGAGAGAGAGAATTTTTTAATATTTATTTTTCAGTTTTCGGCAGACACAACATCTTTATTTTATTTTATGTGGTGCTGAGGATCAAACCCAGCGCCCCACGCATGCCGGGTGAGTGCGTTACCACTTGAGCCACATCCCCAGCCCTCACCTGAATTCTTAAAGCTTTCACCTTTGTAAGGTTTATCTCCCTCCTTCTGAAATGCATGTCTCATAGCGAAGCTTCCAATATATTTGTTGCCTCTTGGTTTTCCAGTCTGATTAGCCTTTCATCACTGATAGAGTAGACTAGGTGTAGAGTTAGATTAGGCCTAAAGAAAAGCCACAAATGTACACTGATACTGTCTCACATAGATATAAACTAATTTTGATCATTTTTATGATTTTGATCAAATGCTTATGCCAGAACGGCGGTCACAGATCACGTACCCTGTTTGTGATGGTTGGCATCCCAAAATGAATCATATTTAGCTTGACAGTTTCAGTGGTGGCATCTACATGGTTATGCTTGCAGTGGTCAAGTTTCTTCTGCTAGATTTCACTTATTTCTGTTAGGGGACAGATTTTTAAATGTTCTTGAACTATAAATTATGAAATGTGGTGTTCCTGTCTGATATTGCATCTAAGATTCAACATTGTTTTTGTTTTACTATGTTGCTTCCAGGTTGTAGCAGTTTAATAGGTTTCTGTGCCTTCCACAAAATGATAATACTTATTCCTTAAGTCAAAGATGATAAGAGAGTTCTCCTAATTACATCTTATGTTCCTTCCAATTGTTCATTAGTAAACCAGGGGAATGAGTACCGTACTGAGTTAGTCTTTGAACACAGTCGGCCCATAGCAATCTGTACCTGAGCTTATTACCTGGCCTCCACTTTCTCCTTATACAAAGTGGAAACCATGTAGTATTTCAGTTTCCTGAGTATTAAAGTCAACTTAGAAACAAGGTCCAATTTTGCCTGAAATGTCTGGTCATTTCCCTTTTCCAAATCATGATTGCCTAACTAAATGATCTTAGATCACTTACCTGAAAGTAAGTGGCTCTTTCTTCTTGTTTTGGTGGCCAAAGAACAGTATGGATGAATTGTTCTCTCATATCCAGCCTTCTACCCTCCTACTTGTAGAGGTTCTACCTATCATGGGACATGCAATGGGACAGGAGCTGGGTTCTGGGTGCCTGAGTACATTCTTTTTTTCTTAGTTCTTCAGAGTTCAATCATCACTACGGTGTTGCTATTCTCTGCATTTTCTTCCTCTTCACTGAGGTGGATCCAGGGTGGATCCTGGCCTTCCTGCCCTGAGAAGGGGAAGTCTTGAGGGAGCTGCTGCCCACACCCTTCCCAATCTTGTGGAGGATGCTTGTTAGTTCCCAATGTACCTCTTTACTTGCAATGCTCAACTGTGGATTTCCTTCATCTTGGTCCCAGTTTTATTAAATATCATGTGTTTTGTAACATGTTAAAATGATAAGTGGTCAAAATAAATAAATAAAAGTATAGAAAAAATCACTACTATATAAAATTGCCATGGGATTATGGATTTTTATCCATTGGGGTCTGACCTCTTCTTTAGTCAGTTAGTTGGTGAGTTTCTGGTCTCACATCGTACATTCCTTTTAATGTTCATACTTCTCTGTGTCTTTTCATATCTTCCTGCCCTGCTATATGCCATAGTCAGCATTTGTACTTCACTTGGTATTGCCCATTGCTTTATCTAAGCTTCTAAAAATCATCCTACTAACACATTAGCATGATGTCTCTGAGTGCTTGCCATGATGTTAAATGCTTTATCATGGAATGTTATTAATAAACTCTCCCTTATTAAACTTTGTAATCCCCCCACACTTAGTATAGATAGCATCCTTAATATTCTGTCCCATACATACTTTCTGGGATATTATCAATACTTGGTGGTAGCACTCACATTTCTCAGCATTCACCTAAAGAGTATGCTTTTATTGATCTGTTGGCCAAGAGGAAAGATGGTGGTAGATCTCAGAAAAGGACATATGGACTGAAGTGTCTGCATTGTTTTCACCCAGAAAATCAAGCTGGTTTTTAATGGGGATAATTAGCCACTTCTGCACGTTCATAATGATTAGGAAGATATGGAATTTCAAAATGCTTCAATGCATCAACCCATACATAACAGTTCCAAGTCTTAGAGTCCACTCCTTCAAAGGTCTACTGTAATCTTTGTGTAGCATATGCCAGGATTGAGAATTTCATATTGTTCAGTGCAGAGAAAATTACCTGAAGCATTCAATTCTGAGATAGAAATCTTTATAGATTTGCTGTGATTCTAGATTGATTAATCATAGGTAAAGTAGTAGAAGTTTCTGAAACCAGGGGAATGGAAGAAACACTAGGGCACACCAGAACAATGAAGTAAAGATTTGTAAATGAATGACTACTTGGGAAATAATGGACTCCTTGGAGAATGTGAGATTAGAAACCTTAGTGCCTGGAATAAAAGGGAATGGTGACAAATCTCCCAACATGTTCATTCACAAGCCTGGCCTTAAAATGTACATACCACCTGAGTAAAACAAGATTCCACTAATGATTCTGATGGTGGAAACTTCCAATCCCCTTCCAAAGATCCTTTTCTGTGAAACATATTTTTAGTTCTAGTACCTTAAGATGTCAACAGTTGCAGAAAACATAAATATTGAGCATTGCATTGATTTTTTAATACTATAGTGAAATCATGGAAAAAGTTATATATAATTTGTTTAAAAGTATTTATATGTAATTTGCATTCATATTTAAGTAGGTTTCTCATCCTAAATGCACTAAAAAAGTAGTGATTCTTTGCTGTGGGGGCTGCCCTGTATGCTCTGGGCTACTTTGCAGCATTTTTGGTCTCTAGCCTACAGATGTAAGTGAAAATCCCCTCCCGTCAGTGTGACAACCTAAAATGTCTCCGGACATTGCCAAATGTCACTGCTTCAAAACTGAGTGAAAGTTATGTTCAGGTCTAGTATTGGTTCAATATACCTGTATGGAGAAGAAATTATTTTTAAAACACGCCAATGTGTGCATGCTCTTTGAGAATGTAAATATTTTTTTTTAATTTGAAAGTAAATACTGAAGGAAGTATAAGTTAAGAGGAATAATATTAAAAAGGTAAAGTCTAGATAATATTTTTTAAATAGGGGAAATTCATCAGAGTATTTAAAGATTTATTACTGAAGGTAACAAATCATACTTTTTCATCTGTCCTATTTTACTTATGAGAGAAAAAGAAATGAAAAGTTTTATGATACATGAAAAATTAGGAAAAAAAATTTTACTGCTTACAAAGATTAAAAAGTTGCAGAAAAGAAAACCTAAGTCTTGTGAATAGCAAAAATTCTCCCTTTCAAAAGTCTTGAAATATCTTTGTGAGTTTCATTACATGACTGTTTGTTTCTTATTGGATAGTATCCAGTAATATGTGTTATGAAATTAATTATTAGCATGCACAGTATTAAGCACATACAGGAATAAAAAGCCATGGCCCTTCCTCCAGAATCTTACTGCTTAGAACAGGTATTCTCGTCTTGGCTATGTGTTAGAAGAACCTGGAGTTTTCCAAGTTACTGGTGCTCAGTTGGCACAAATAAATCCGAATCTCTTGTGTTTTCAGGAAATCTCTTGAAATCTATTGAGAAGATGTTCTCCAGATTTTAATGTTTTAAAATCTTCTTAGTTACAAATAAGTTTTGAACAGAAATTTATGAACAAACTAGCAAAATATCATTACATAAATGTATGTAATAGAAAATATATTCAGGCACAGGGACATACACATCTAGATATAAATTTACGGAAGTTTCATGAATTTGAATATTATCTCTAATACCATCTCTATTGCAAAAGAAACAGATGTATATTATATTGCAATTAAGGAATACAAAAACATCAAATGAAAAACTATAAGGCTGCACTCAACATAATCTTTGACAATCAGGAAAAATAAATAAATGCTTGAAAAAGCCTTTGTTACAAACAGTTCTTCAGTCCATAGGGCCATTTTTCTGTTTATATTGAAAATTCCACATGAGTCATTCTACATTACAAAGGAGAAAATAAAAGTTAAATAAAATGAAATTTGGTCATAATTGCCTTATGCTGTAGACCACTGAAATTATTGGCCAGGGAATATATATTTGTTAAATACTTATGAAAAACATATAAATATCAGTTATTTCAGTGAGTAGTAGTAGTTAATTTAATGGTCAAAATGGATATTCATACCCACTCACAATTTTTCCAGGTAAGATTACTTTAGTCTCTGCTTTATGATTTGGAAAACTGACTTTCAAAATAAGAATTTTCTCAGCTAATTCAGCAGATCTGGTACTTCTGTTTGGGAGATGTTTGGGTCAGTTAACTTTTGAATGAATTTGGCAATCTGCTCCTACACATATGTATAAAATTTTCCCCACTATTTTGAATAAAATTCAATTCAGATTCCTGAATTTTTAGGTACAACATAAGTACTATAGCTATCACAAGGAATATCTAAAGAGTAGAGATACTGTTAATCTCAAACACATTTTTATCTAAATGTTGATTATAGCTCAGTTTTGAACTATTGAAATGCTTCTATTCAAAGCATTGTTTGGGCAAGGTACATTTGAGAAAGGATATCTGAGATACTGCTAGCTGTTATTTCTGTTTCAATTTCTAAGCTCTGTGAAAAATCAGTTTAGAAACAGAAATCCATATAGCTGAACATCATTAGTGTATGTCCCTAGAAGATAATATTCAAATCATTGTCTCTTTTGCAATACTGAGGGTATTTTCCATTGATGTTGTTCTGTGTTAGTCATGTGAAGATTATTGATAAATTACTTTCAGAGTTCAGTTTTGAAAAGATAGCATTTCTATTATGAGGGACTAGTGTTTATTTTACAATTAAACAGGGGCAGTATAGATGTCAAATTACTCATCTTTCATTCCAATACGATAGCATTTGTAATACTCTAAGTTAGTGACATTAGGCCTTCTTTTTAAAAATTTTTACATGTTTTTATTTCCAGAAAGTTGTAAACTAAATTTAATGCTCAATTACAGTAACTGTATTATACTAAGTTCTTGGAATATTTAATTTCTCTAACATTTTGTGGTTTTACATTTTCTTTTTCTATTTTTATGATTGTCTTTTATGTGTATTTTAAATTACATTAAGTGATTTGTCAAAGTAGTGAGAATGAAAATCATGTTAAAAGAAAAAATGAGTTAGATATTAATGAAATCTAAAGGCAGGAATCATTTGGATTTACTCAAGTTCTACTTTGAATTTTGTCTTATAAAACACAATATTTAAAAATAATTTCACTTTCATTTAAGAATGCCCCCATTAAGTGGTGGAAAATTCTATTTGTTTAGCTTAAATTATGTACAACCATGAAGAATACATCTTTTGGGGACATAAAGTTAAAACCTAAAGCCATTGAAGTGAACTATTCTAACTATAGCGCCTAGAAGTAAGCGGCCAGACTCATGGGTGTTAGATTTACTTATTTGAACATCTAAAAGAATAAAATATGTCATATATATATATAAACTTCAAAATAATAGTACAATAAATGTTGTTCTATCTTGTTAATGTTAACACATTTTTATCATTTTTATTGTGACACTTATAAATTGATTTTCCTGGGGCTGGGGATATAGCTCAGTGATAGAACACTTACCTAGCATACTAGCACATTCAGGGTCAAAAAAAAAAAAATTCCCCAAGTATATTTACTTAATGATACTTAGGTTAAGAAGCTATTGAAATGATTTGTGTGTGTTTAGTCCAATTTCAAAAATAAATAGTAAACTATAAAATGGTAGGTTTTTAAAAATTATTTTTAAAAATCAGTTCTAGCAATAACAGAGTTGTAGTTTATGTTACTTTTTAATCAATTTTATGTCATACTCTTCTTTCCTAACACATTTTTACTTTCATCATTTTGTATCCTGTGACATTTTATAAAGTGGCACCTGTGTAGTTGTATAATGGATGCCAATAGGCTGCTATAGTCACTACTTTAATCTGCATTTTTCAAATTGCTGTTTCTCTTAGATAAACATTTTAAACTGGTGACATAATATAAATACATGAACACATGTAATGAGGTAGGTTTACATCATGTCACACTTTTCATGCCAAAATAATGAAGAGTTATAATGCAAGCAGCCTAGTTTTCAGATCTAGAGAAAATTCCATCACGGGTTCTTTCCAAAGAAATTTAGATTTATAAAAATGACATGTTAAGGATTTTACTCTTGCACCATATCAACATATGAGAAAAACTTACCAGTTAATATATTCCCAGATGAACTGTAAAATAGATTAGAAATGTCTATGAGATTCATTGGTGAAAGAAATTGGCAAAGTCATTTCGTTTTAGAGGAGGAAACACTAATATTATACATAATAGATAAGCAAAATATACAGTGTGCTACATATAAGACCAAATAAAGTACAGATTAAAGGCAAAGAGAATTGGAGAAGAGTGTAATGTTAATTGGGGAGAAGCGTAAAGCCATGCTGAGAAGATAGAGCTGGAACATGAATTGGAAGAATACCTGGCATTTTAGAGGAACAGGAAGACCAGGGACCTCAGAGAAGTAATAGGATCCAGGTCACTTAAAGAGTATAGATCATTTTAAGTGGCTCAGCTCCACCCTGAATAAGAAGAGAAAAATTTAAGGGCTTAGAGCAGGGATAATATGATTTGGCTTCACTGCCAAAATGTTTTGTTCTGGCTGGTTTATAGAAATTTGACTGCAGGAGGATGAGAATGGACTGGGAGATTTGTTAAGAGGGTATGGCGGGAATTCTGACAAGGCATGGTCACTGGGTATGGGTTTATAGCAGTGTTAAGTGATGAGAAATGGTGAGAAACTTGATTTATTTTAAATTTCAATCAAATAAAATATCCTGAAGTAAAGCATGTTAGTTAAGTGTGGTGTGTGTGTGTGTGTGTATGTGTGTGTATGCGCGTGTGTATGAGCATGTATCAGAGAATGAAACTGCAATTAAGTGAAATAGGAAAGACAAGCATGGGATGAGTTTTGGGAGAGAGGAGAAACTTAGTTTTGGACCTGTTAAATTTGAGATGTGTACTAAGTATTCAGAGGTGGATGCATGTATCTGGAATTTTGAAAGGTACCTGGAGCAGAGATGTCATTTGTTTGTCATCAACACAGAGAAAATATTTAAAGCCAGGAGACTAGATGAGATAAGGGAGTGGGTGTGGATAAAGTTGAGAGAAGAACTGAGGACTAAAGGATGGAGTATTAGGAGAGCAGGGGAGAAGAAAACAGAATTAGAAGGAGATTGAGAAGAAGTGACCAGTAGAGGAGAAGAAAAATAAATGAGTGCCCCAAGCAACATTTAGAAGGGCATTGATAATATAGGCATGCATGCTCAATAATGTCAAATCCTATGGGAAGCTCAAGTAAGATGCAAAATAAAAATAAAAAAGGATATCCATGCAGAGGATGGGCAAGAAAGAAGTGTTTAAGGAATGCTTGGATTGAGATTGGATAATTGACTGCTTGATGCCTCAAGAATTTAGAAGAGGACTATAGGATAGGATGATGTTCTGAGCAGTTGGTTTTGATCTGGGATACATGGCACATGTCTAGCAAGGTCCAAGGATCCCCAGTCTCCTGAAGATGGCCAGCTAGGTACCCAGGTCAGGACTGTTGTTTGGGAAAGTGGAAAAGGGGAAACAGCAGCTGAGCCACAGATGTGGTGGCAGATGCAGTAGTTCTTTAAGAGAAAAGAGCTTGGAATAGGGGAGCCTCTATCTGCAGCATCTGTACAAATCGTCTCTGGCCTGAGCAATAGCACAGGAGTGTCAGAGCTCAGACTCTAAATTTGTCAGCAAATTATTATAAAAGAAAAGCTTTGCATACACATTGTAATGAGGGGTCTCCAGAGATACTGCAGTTAAAGAGATTTAAATCTTTGCACTTAGAAATTGCCAGAACATCTCAAAGTGCATGTCTACAAACTCAAGAGAAACTAAATTAAGAAAATTACATTTGCCAGTAAAGAACATTGTTTTTATATTATGCTTTGGATAAATTAATTATTAAGGAAGTAGAAAAATTTTAAATTCTTTCTCTTTGTAATTCTGAAACTTTCATATAAAATATTTGCACAGGTGTTTTGAATTTTTCAGTTATATGCAAGTAATAAAACATCTTCTCCATTCTTGAGCCACTTCTACAAGTCACAGAAAACATCAATTAAAACATTAAGATGCTACTGCAAAATACATGTAAATTTATGTACTTACATTTAGTGGCATTGCATTTATGTATTAGGGTTGTGACAGATTCTTAGGGCATAAACTTAAAAGAGTTTAATATCACTAGAGAAAATATTCCTTAATAATTATCAGCCCTAGATATACTAAAATTTATGTTTCAGAAGAACATTAGAGGTTTATCCCAATGCAATCACAGTCTAAAAATGCTTGTGGACTCTTAGTAGCATTCACATCAGCACAAAATCCCTTTTCAAAACTAAAAATTGACAAAAATTATTTACAATTTTGTATTTATCAGAGATAGCTGACATCACTTTCACTTTTTTAAAACTAAAACTGTTGTTAAATATGTAATTGTTGATGGTTCATATAATTTTCGCAAAAATAAGCCAGAAAAATAAGATAAATCAAGTTATCACATTAATAAATTGTTTATCTTTCATATATTAGAAAATGTCAAAATATTTCTTTTTGCAATTTATAAGTTTGTTGTTACCTATCACAATAACTGATTGTGGTTTTTATAGTTAAATGTAACTGAAATGTAAAAACATAAAAATTGTGCATATTTATTGGGTATTATGTGATGTTCCAATCCATTTATATGTTGTGTAATATAGTCCTAATAAACACAGCTGTCTCCTCAAATATTTATTATTTCATTAAGTGACACTATCCAAAATCCTTTTAACTTTTTGAAATAAGCAGTAAACCATCATCTCTATAGTTAACACTTCTCTGCTGTGCAATAGAGAAGAACATGCTTCTTCTACCTAGCCATAGCTTTGAACCCATTCACCAGCCTTTTCTCTTCCCTCCCTCTCTCTTCCTTATCCTCCTTAGCTTTGGGTGACCACCCTTCTACTCTCAACTACTTGAGATCAGCTTTTTAAATATGCACATATGACTTAGGTCAGGCAAAACTTATTTTCCTGTGCCTGGCTCAATTCACTCAGCATAAAGACCCCCAGTTCCACCCATACTGATACGATTCCACCCATATTGATACAATTCTATCATTTTATGGCTGAGTGGTATTCCATTGTATATATGCACCACATTTCCTTTCACTCTTGTATTTTATAAGTAATAAAATATTTTAAAAGAAAAATGATTTGCATTTTAGTGGCTTTAACTGTTAAATTACAACTCAACCTACTAGCTTCATTTCCCTTAATCTATTTGTAGGCTCTGTCTTCAAATTCAGACATTCTGGGGTACTGGTTTTCAACATTTGATTTTAGTGGGAAGGGACACAATTCAGTCCACAATACTGCTGGAAAAAAAAAAAAAACATTTTTTAAAATATAGTGTCAGGCAACAAATTTCAATGCTCATAAAAATCAGCAAGAACACATTCTTGAGTAAAAAAGGTCAAGGTGGGAAAACAAACACATGAGCTTTATCTGAAGAGAGTAGTTGCTGCATAAGCAAGCAAGTTCTCTGAATGAATGCGGACTCTCTCAGTAGTGACCAAGAAAAACGGAAAATCTGCATGGTTGTATTACATCTGCTGATTATTAACTACGGGAGATAAATACATGTAATATGTATATGTTTACAACACACAAACATGCAAACATGCACACATTCACACTTTGGGCAAAATAAAAACTATGGTATGTATGAAAAATTCAGAGGACACTTTGATGCAAGCTCTGACAAGAACAATGACTAAAGAGTTCTGAAACTATGTGTCTCTGGAAAGCAGCAAGATATTCAACAACCAGTAATTTAGCAACATTTTCTTTTTAACAATACTATGAAATTGAAATCATTTTCAGGTAGAGGCTATGCCAATGACAATAATTTTTAAGGAAATTTAGAGAAGATTTGTTGGAGAAAGAAGAAGCATACTGGAGATGAATTTAAACGGGTAAGACAAACAAGAATTAAAGAAATATTTAGGAAACTAATATGGTTATAAAATTTAAATTTGCAGTTTCTTCCCTTCTCCTTAAAGATGTCCTTAATATGGTAATTGATGTCACAGGGTGGGGTGAGAAAGAGGGTGATCATGTTCAGTATGTGATAAGAGGATTCCATCTTTTCTGCATATGAGGCTTTAGACCTGCATTTTATTTCAAGTTTGGTGAACAGCAATCAGCTCCCATTTGTGATTAGTTTCTGTCTTTTCACTGAAGAGAGGGTTGAGACAGAGTTTTAAAGGTTATTCTACACCAGACAAAAGGAGTACATGAAAAATAAAAGGCTTTTCAAATGATCTAAAGAGCACTTGAATCTGCCACTTTGATATCATTAGCAAATCGTGATTGATTAAGTATCACAGTTAAATCTCTTACAAGCTTTTTTGGTGAAAAAGAGGGTATAGCAAGTGTGGATATTCCCAGTATGTGGCATTATTTTCTAAATGCAGAAGTAATATTTTTTTCAAATTGCATAATCCTATCTTTTACTCTCGAAATTATGAAGTTAAATAGAATCCTGGGAGTAGTCACTCCTTAGTCAGGGTTCAAGCAGGTGATTTTCTTGCTATTTCCCACTGGGCAAGAATGGTAACAGTCTGGAGAAGATGCTAAAGTTCCACTTCATGGATAATGCAGAGTGTGAGTCAAACATGATTCATTTTATTGCTCTTCTAAATTACTCTTTTAGTTAAAAATCTCCACTTGTCAAAAGGTTGATTCATCTCAACTAAACAGGTTGAGCAAATTTCTTTGTTTGCAGGAACAAGTTGATGCTACTTTCCTCTAATATTCATTTAAAACATGCATACTGAAGTTCTTTTTTATATAATAATGATGATATACCTATGAAACTATGATTACTTCATATACAACTGTTTAATATATACATATTTATGTCTATACAGCTCTTATATAGTGTATAATTGCAGCATAATTATAATAGCTAAGATTCTATAAAATTCTACTAAAATTATTAACAAAATTAATATTCAACCTAATATAGTAACCCATATGTTAAACAAAATACTCCTTTTTTGTTTGTTTTGCTTTTACCCATATGCTGCTACATATCTGGGTTTCATGAGTGTCTTTTATTCTTCATGGTGCAAATGTGGCAGGTCTTTTCACATTTGAGTTCGATATGATGCACTTCTCCTTTCTACTTGGCTTATTTTCATTAATATGCAAACCCACTTTGTGCATTTCCATATGTCATGACCATCTTGTTTCATGCCTTTAGTTGTAACTACCTTTTAATTATTTTTTTTCTTTTCTCTCTCCTGCCTCTTTTTTTCTTCTCTCTCCTCTCTCTCTCCCTCCCTCCCCCTGCTACTTCTACCCTCCCTCTCCCCCCTACTCTTCTTCCTCAGTTGTCTTTCTTTCTTATTTCCCATCATAACATGAAGTACCTGGGAAGCCTGTTTCTCATCTAAGCATCCACACACATCCCCAAATTTTCTACAGCTTCTTTTACACCAGCACTTCTGTCTGGTGAAATCCCAGTTCTCCTTCACACAACATCTCCATCCTTCTGAAATCCTAGTGTACCTATATGTGGAGTGCAGAGCGTCAGAACTTAGGACAGGTTGTGTACTGCAATTTCAGTCATTACTTTCTCAAGACATACTAAATATATGGTACTCTGCCTGCAATAAAATGGCAAGCGAGACAGGAATCTGAACTTCAAGGGAGTAACATTCTAGTTAGAGACTGCACTAGCAAGCTGTCAATCAGAGGAGAGTGGTGAGAGGCTGAGGTGCTGTGAGAGCATATGGGCAAATCTCTACAACCTGCCTTTTCCTGAAAGTTTCTTAGTTGAAATATTTAATCTGAGAATGCGTTAATATTTGTGAAGAAATGCAGGGGAGGATGGGGGGCAGGAGATAGGTTTTCTCTCTGAGGAAACATGAATATCATAGCTTCAGAATAAGATAACATTGTTTTTTCAATGCAGATGAGTAATTTAAAGAGCCTGAGGAAAATTTCTTGGTGAGGGCAAAATGGTGGACTAGAAGATTGAGAGACTCTGGTTTGCAAGGAAACAATGTGGGTCTAATTATGAAAGGTCATTATATGTCTAATAATGTGCATTCATCCTAAGGGCATTTCCAAGGCAATGAAGGGACTTTTTTTTTTCCCAGACTCACACAGCCACCCACATCACATTTTTAAAATTTATTTTTATTTGTTCTAATTAGTTATACATGACAGTAGAATGTATTTTGACATATCACACATAAATGGAGTATAACATCTCATTCTTCTGGTTGTACAAGTTGTAGAAACACATTGGTCGTGTAGTCATATAAGCACACAGGGTAATGATTCAATTCATTCTACTATCCTTCCTACACCTATCCCGCCTCTCCCTTCACTCCCCTCTACTTAGTCCAAAGTACCTCTATTCTTTCCTAGCTCCCATCCCTTTATTGTGAATTAGTACCCTCATATTAGAGAAAAAATTTGGCCTTTGACTTTAATGAGTTGGCTTATTTCACATAACATGATATTCTCCAGCTCCATCCATTTACTTGAAAATGCCATAATTTAACTTGTCTTTAAGACTGAGTTATGTTCCATTGTGTATACATACAACATTTTTTTTATCCTTTAATCTGTTGAAGGACACCTAGGTTGGTTCCATATTTTAGATATCATGAATTGAACTGCTGTAAACATTTGATGTGGTTATAATATGCTGATTTCAAGTCCTTTGGGTATAAACCCAGGAGTGGGATAACTGGGTCAAATGGTGATTCCATTCAAAGTTTTCTGAGAAATCTCCATATTGCTTTCCGTAGTGGTTGTACCGGTTTGCTGTTCCACCAGCAATGTATGCATGAAACTTTTCCCCCACATCCTTGTCAGCAATTATTGTTGCTTGTATTCATGATAATTGCCATTCTGACTGGAGTGAGATGAGATTTTAGAGTAGTTTTGATTTGCATTTCTCTAACTGCTAGAGATATTGAACATTTTTTTCATATATTTGTTTATCAATTGTATTCCATTAAAAGTGTGTTCACTTCCTTAGACCATTTATTGATTGGGTTATTCAATTTTTTGTATTAAGGCTTTATTTATTTATTTATATATCCTGGAGATTAATGCTTTCTGAGTTGCATGTGGTAAAAATTTTCTCCCATTCTATAGGCATCTCTTCACATTATTGATTGTTTCCCTTTGTTGAGAATAAGCTTTTTAGTTTGAATTAATCCCATTTATTGATACTTGATTTGACTTCTTGTGCTTTATATGCCACTGATTGGATCTATGTTTCTGCCAATTGGATTTGACCACAATACCTAAACTTTCTTCAATGCCATAACATCACTTACAAGTTTATTATGTCGATTTGGATGAGACATGATGGTGATATTAAGTACTCATAAGATGGAGAGAAAGAAGTGAATGGCATGAAATATTAGAAGGTAAGATGAAAAAAGATATTGTGGTTTCTATGAAGGGAGATAAAGGATGAGGGATAAGTTAAGAATGTTATTGAAGCTAGAAGATGGGGCGTCTTAGCAGATGGAAATTATCTGGGATATGTATTAGAAAAACCAGAAACAAGGGAACCAAAATGCATACAAAGAGCTCAGTTTTATACAAAACAAATTTAGCAGGCCTATGGAGAGATTCCCCCAAATGAATATCCTATATAAAGTGTATAAACTGGATCGAAATCTCTCAGAAGACTATTCATTATAACTTCTGCATGTTTCCTTCTAAGTGTCTTTTTTCAGAATACTTCAATTATCTTTACTACTTCAATTATCCCCCAACATACCATGATATTTTTCAATAACTTAAAATATCTTAATTTGCTTTTGTTTTAAAAGTTATAACATTTTCCAAGTCACCTTCAGATATTATCACTACATGATGTTGATCAAGGCATATATTTTAATTTACATTTTACAGACAATAAAATTGATGCTAAATTGTGAAGTGACCTGCCATTTTTTGCCATAGGTAAGCAACAGATTAGTCACTCACATCCACATCCTCTGACTTCTAATTACCTATATCTTTCTCAGTTGTGTTTTTAAATGAAAGGTACAAATAAAATAATACTTTAAAATATTACTGGCTCATTTCCCTATCTTTTCTGTCACAAATACTTTTGATAAAGATTTTGAGTAATCAAAGATTTTTTTTCTATAAATATTTTAATTGGCAATGTGTAAATATATTAAAATGCATAAATCTTCAGTCTATCATTCAAGTGTATCACTCAAAATCTTTTTCAGTCTTTTTCTCAGATACTAAGCACCCAATTTTGGAATTTTGTTATAGAGTTTGGTTGCATTTTTCCTTTTAATAAAGGGAGTCATAGGTAAATATAGTATAGTGTATGACTTCATTTGCTCATCATTATCGCCATCATCTTATATGTGATAGCAATCCAATTTTTAAAGTTTTTTCTGACTGCATGTTATTTTATATGTGAATACACTGCAGATTGTTGGCTTATTCATCTATAAATGGGCATTTGGGTTGTTACCTGTTTTTAACTGTAATGAACAAAACTGCTATGAACATTCTTCTGCATTATTTTGGTGCATGTAAATATTTTTGTACAGCTAGAGGTGGAATTACTATGTTTACAGGATTGTGTGTGTGTTCACTTTTGTTTGGTAGCTAAAATATGTTTTTCAAAGTTATAAAATTAGTTGATACTGCCAAGTCTATTATATAAGAATTCCAGTTGTATAAAACCTCTGCCATCATTTGATATTTTCAATTATTTTTTTTCCTTCTGCCCTCCCTCCCCCTCTCTCTCTTTCTTTCTTCCTTTTTCCATTTTGACCATCCTGGTAGATGTGTAATGTACCTAATTTTGGTCTTAATTTTAATTTTCTTGATGAATAATGTAGTTGAGTAACTTTTCATATGCTTATTTACCATTTGGGACAATGTCTTTTGTAAAGTGTTGTTCAAGTCTTTTCAAATAGGGCGCCTGTCTTTTTTTATCTCAAATTGTAAGAGTCCATTATACATTCTAGATAAGAGTTCATTGTTGAACATATGCATTGCAAATTTCCTCTCCCACTCTGTGGCTTGTTTTTTCAATCTTTTAATATTGTCTTATGATGAACATAAATTTTAAATTTTATTTTAGTACAAATTATAAATATTTTCCTTTACAATTTGTGCTTTTCTATTCTGATTAAGAAAGTTTTGCCTGTCTCAGGTTCATGAAAGCCCATTCCTATGTTATATGTAGTGTATTATTTTCCATATTTATATTATAATCCATTAGGAATTGGACTTTGAATATGCTGAAAAAAATTGGACAGTTTTTTAATTATTTGCAAGTGATTGACTGAATACATTTTATTGATGGTACTTTTCCTCACTAAATTACAGTACAATTTTTATTATATAGCAGTTCAATATATACCTGACGTCTCTAATTTTTTTCTTTTGTATATTTTCTGGCCTATTTGTTTTAATTTAGCTAGTTATTATAAATCTTCCTATGTACTTCTAGTAAACCCTTTCATTTTATTTTTTATTCAAATTTGACTGTTATTCTTAGTGTACTGAACTTTTAATCAGTTTATAATCATAAGTTTTGAAATCATGGCTGTAAGTAACAATGATATGGGCCAACAATTTTTTTTATTGCATCGGCTGCAAAATCATCTTAGTTTATTCTGACCAGCTTTCTTTTAAAGATTTAGCAAAATTACTGAAACTATCACAAATAGTACATTACTGCTGCCTTTGCACTTGTTGACATACATATTTTTTGATTCCTTTTTCCTTTATATGTATAAAATATGGCTATTTCCTGAAATGTTGTTTATAATTTATACTCTGCACACTCAGTACCAGACTTTTTCTTATATTTCCAAATTATTATTATTATTATTATTATTATTATTATTATTACCAGGGATTGAACCCAGGGGTGCTTAACCACTCAGCCATATCCTGAGCCCTTTTTAAGATTCTAGTTAGGGACATGGTCTTCCTGAGTTGCTTAGGGCCTTGCTAATCTGTGGCTGGCTTTGAACTTGCAATTCTCCTGCCTCAGCATCCTGAGCTCCTGGGATTACATGCAGGTGCCACTACTCTTAGCTTTTCTCTTCAAATCCTTATTTCCCATATTCTTTTATTTCTATGACCCTATCTACACTGTTGGAATATGTCTTTCATTAACTTCTAAACATAGTCTTTTACATGTGCCACAGTCTGGCTGGGCACAATTCAGGAGCCACTTGTCAAAAGAAAGGAACTTTATTTTTAGAACCACACACGCCAAACAAAACAGCTCCTCAGGAAAAACCTTCAGAGCTCAACTGCCACCACCTGCTTCCCACAAGCCTCTCCACCTCCCCCACTCCTCCTGCTCTTGAGGCCGATTGGCTGGGTCCCGTGGGTGGAGCAAAAAAAGTCCCCCAATGAGCAGCTCCGTGGTCTGAAAGGGCAGGGAAACAGCCCAATGAGCATCACCGCAGAGGAGCCAATCAGTTGGCAGCTAGAAGTTGCTGGGGCCG
Source organism: Marmota marmota marmota (assembly GCF_001458135.2). Taxonomy (NCBI): domain Eukaryota; kingdom Metazoa; phylum Chordata; class Mammalia; order Rodentia; family Sciuridae; genus Marmota; species Marmota marmota. The sequence goes on from NW_026000037.1 coordinate 35,098,083, forward strand.
CTGTGAGCCAACCATCAGCTGGCAGCTGGAAGTTTGCTGGCAGCTGGAAGTTTTCTGGGGCCCCTTCGGCTGTGGCTCTCAACATACATGTTAAAATATACTGTGTGGCACATCCCACCTGGATTAAATAACAAAGACTCCTCCCTTTCTCCTTCCCTCCATTAAATACTGCCATAATATTGGAAGAGTTTGAAAGGAGGAGGGATGAAAGAACACTGGCTGCAAAAACCAGGACTTCAGAAACAACAATGTGGAAGGTCACCACTTGCCTTCTTCCCAACAAAAGAAGACACTCCCTAATTACCACCCTCACACAAGACAGAGGCCTACATGGACTCATTCCTCCTCTGGAATTTCCTGCTTATGTCTTCAGGCTAGACGATACCATCAGAAAGTTGAATTCCCTGGAAACCTATTGACAGTAAAGGGTCAATAGAAGTGTCCCCTTTCTGTATGGGGCCTGAGACTTTCCTCCCCTTTGAGAGATGTCATGTATCCTGGATGACACCAGCAAGGTTTATCTTCTCACAACATAAGACCTGCTTTGTTTTATTTCTGCAGGCCAGTGAAGTGTTTGCCTCACCAAAAGATACAGAGCAACCTAGGATGAGAAATTTTTTCCCTTCTCCTTGGCTATATAAGCAGGTCCCAGTGGATGTCACTGTGCCAACAGGTTGGCGGAACACTCTGAAAATTAAATTTTCTTTTGAACCACAATCCACAGATTTATGTCAGACTTGTGTATTAAATATAAACACATGATTGCCTGATTAAAAAAATAGATAAGACACTGTCACAAAATAATAGCCAAAATGTCTAACATGTAATTTACAAAGTCTCATATCATACCAAGAACCAGGAAAATCCACAAATGGAATGAAAAAAAAAAGATGACTGATACTAAAACCATGGCTAATGTTGGAATAAATTATGTGACAAGCATTTTAATGAAGAATTAATAATGTTTCTTTCTTTGAATGAAAAAAATAGAAAATAATAGGAAATAAATAAATGTTAAACAAGAACTAAATACACCTTACAGAAATGATGAATACAGTACTAAAAATAAAAATCTCCACTAATATATTTAGTAATAGAGTGTAAATGACAAAAAAAAAAGAATCAGTGAACTTGAAGATAGATCAATAAAATGTAAAATATGAAAAGAGGAGAAAATAGAAAAAAAAGGGAACTGAACCTCAGAGAACTATGGAACAGCTTAGGATCCCACAGGCCTATCATCAGTGTTCCAGAAGAAAACAAATGGAGTAGAACTGAGCAGTGTTTGAAAGTGTCCCAGGTTTGTTGAAAGATTTAAATATACGGAATTGAGAGGCTAAGAGGACCCAAAGATGAGAAGCCAAAGAAATTAACATCAAGACAAATTTTAAGTAAACTTCTGAAAATTAAAGACAAAGGAAAAAATTGAAATAGCCTCAGGGAAATACTACATACTTACAGGGGTGCAACATTACATCATGAACAACCAGAGAAAGGAAAAGTTGTGCTGCAATTGTGTACAATGCACCAAAATGCATTCTGCTGACATGTAGACCTAATTAAAATAAATATAAATTAATTTTTTAAATGAACAAGAAAAATTGGGGGGGAAAAACCTAGGGGAATGCCTATTAAGTTGACATATTTATCACTGAAAACAAAAGCCGAGGAGAAATGGCACAATGTTTTTTAAATACTGAAAAATTTATATTTATAAATTCACTATTAAGCAAAAATATTCCTTAAGAAGGGGAAATAATGACATTCTCAAAAAAAGAACACTAAAAATATTTAGAAGTAGCAAACTTAACTTTAAAGAATGACACAAAGAAGTTTGTCTGAAAAAACCTTAAACAATAGCATCTATATACTACCTACCAGGGTATTATAAATCATGTTTTAAGATTGAAGAAGACACTATAGTACCATCTTATAAGCAAGACAGTCACATTTAAAAGTGTGAAAGGTAAAGCAATATAAATGAAAGCAAGGCTTCCAGAATTCACTCAAAGTGGTAAAGTGTAAATGCAAGTTAACTGTGAAAAGTCACATATGGATATTATAATATCTAGAGAAACTACTATAAATACTTAACATAGAGATATACTCATTAAATAATTATAGATGGAATCTTTAAAAACTTTAAGTAGCCTATAGGAAGGCACGAAAAATGAAACAGAGGAATAAGAAACAAAGGAAAAGAATCAAGAACATGCAAATATTAATAAAAACAAAAAAAGTAATGATGATTGCATTAATATCAGATAAAGTAGAATTCACAGCGAAGAAAATTACTACAGACAAACAGAGCCATTAAGAGATGATAATGGGATTGATCTAGCTTGAAGACATAATGATGTTAAGTGTATATGCACTAAACAAGAAATGGTCAATACAGATAAACAAATCTGATAGAACTGAAAGGAGAAATGGACAAGCCTTCAATTATAATTGGAGATTAAAGACCCTCCTCTCAGCAAATAATGGCACTACTACACAGAATATCTTCAAGGATTTTTAATATCTCAACATTTCAATCAACCAAGACTTTTTTGTTGTTTTGGTAGGAGGGATTGAACCCAAGGGCAATTAACCACTGAGCCACATCCTCAGTACCCATCTTTTTTTCTGTTTTATTTTGAGAAAAGATCTCACTAAGTTGCTTGGGACCTCCCTAAATTGCTCTTGCCTTCGCCTTCGAGCTGCTGGGATTACAGGAGTGCACCACCATGCCTAGCAATCAACAAGATCTTTCTGACATATATAAGGAAGTCACTCCAAAACAGTAGAACACACATGTATTTCCCAACACCCATATCTTTTTTGGGGGGTGGGGTATCAGGGATTGAACTCAGGGGCACTCAACCACTAAGCCACATCCCCAGCTCTATTTTGTGTTTTATTTAGTGACAGGGTCTCACTGAGTTGCTTAGCACCTCACTTTTGCTGAGGCTAGCTTTGAACTCGTGATCCTCCTGCCTCAGACTCCTGAGTCCCTGGGATTGCAGGTGTGTGCTACCATACCCTGCTTCGTGCACCCATATCTTGAGCCCTAAAGTATCCATATTCTGGGCCATAAAGCAACACATTTAAAATAATTAGACTCTATAGCATATGCTTTCTGAAAATAATGGATTCATACAAGAATTCAGCAATGGAAAGACAATAGGACAAGCTTTAGAAACTTGGCATCATAATCCCAAACTGGAAATGAATCAAACAGAGCAAAATCCAAAGGTCTTTCAACTGCTGAATGCTTAAATAAATGGTGGTACACCGATATCATGAAAAATCCCTTAGCAATTTTTAACAAAACAACTATTGCTATAGTAGTTCTCCCTTATCAGTGTGTGTTGGGAGTATATGTTCCAAGTGGCCAGTACAGGCTAAAATCACAGGTAGTGCCAAACACTAAACTTAATGTCTTTTTCATCTTAACTAAGCAATTATCAGGCATTCTGTCCACAACTTATGTAGTTTGAGATGCAACAGCAAAATTAGCATGAATTTTTCCTCATTTCTTCACAAGTTCATGGATTGAAGATTCGTTCTTACCAAGTATGCCAACAAAGTCAGACACACTTTTTTCTTCATTGGTAAATTGAGAATTTTCACCTTTTAACTTAAAGGAGGCACCTTAAGAGTTTTCCTTGACATATCCAAATTGCCAGCACCACTACTCTTGCATTTGGGGCTTTTAAGTAAAATAAGTGTTGTTTGAACACAAACTCTGTGATAATGCAACAGCTGATCTGATAACTGAGATGGCTCCTGATAATCTGATGGCTTCTAATTCACAAACTTGCAGGTAGCATATACAGCATAAACTTGCCAATCAGGAATGATATTCAGTCTGGATAGATGGATTTGAATATTGCAAGATTTCATCATGCTATTCAAAATGATGTGCAATATAAAACCTAAGAATTGTTTGTTTCTGGAATTCCCTATTCAATATTTTCAGACAACAGTTGACCACAGGTAACTGAAATTGAGGAAAGCAAAACTATGGATAAGGGAGGATTACTATAAACCCAACTTAAATGAATCTCAAGTGACTTTTGTTGAGATTATCAGCAAGAAAAGCAGCTATCAAAAGGTTGCATACTGTATGATTCCATTAATATTTCACTTTTGTGTGTGTGTGTGTGTGTGCACACGCGCCTGTGTGCGTTTTGTATTGAGGATTTAACACAGAAGTGTCCTATCACTGAGTTTCATCCCTATCCCTTTTTATATGTTTTTGAGACAGGGCCTCTCTAATTTTCAGGGGTTGGCCTTGAACTTGTGATCCTCCCATCTCAATACCCAAATACATGGGATTACAGGCTTGCATCAATACAACTGGTTTAATGTTTTGAAAAATGACAGAATGTGAGAGAGGAAGGTTAGGCTAGTAGTTGTCATGGGTTAGGGCAGATTGGGAGTGAGAGAAGGAAGTGAGTGTTATTATAAAAGATCAACATGAGAGGAAAGTGTGATAGAATGCTCAGGATTCTGCTCAAAACTGTGGATACATGAGCTTACACAGGTGACAAATCAGTATAAAGTGCACACACACACATATGAGTGCAAGTTGAACTGGGGAAAGAATCTGAGTGTGATCAGTGGTGGTGTCAATGTAAACATCCTCCTGTGATGTTCTATTATAGATGTAAAAGTTGTAACCACTAAGGAAAACTGGGAAAATATTATGGAGGGATCCCTCCACATTATTTTTCACACTTGCATTTCAACTCTTACTTTATTACCACATTTCTTGGACATTATAGGATAATATGTTTTAAGCGTTTTACAGCTTGTGTGTGAAGTCTCAAACAATATTGCCAAATTCAGTGAAAGTGCAGGACTCTTTCCTGACATTACAACTACTTCAAAGTAAAAAGTTTGACTGGACAATACACAGTGTACTTTAATGTATTATTAATCCTTTGATGTAAACATCAAGCATATCAAAGACATTTGTACAAGGTTCAATTTACATATAAGATATTTTAAAGTAAACTTTCATTGGAAAAACAAAACACTTTAGAAGAATATATCAGTGAGAAAAACAACAAATTCTGTCACTTCCCATAGTAAATGATTTTCTCCTTATACTCCTTTCTCTGCATCAAGTGTCCCCTTCAATATTGTGAAAGTAAACTCGGCTTCTTTGAAAAACTTGTTTTCTTGCTTTACTGTAACAAAACTTTTAAATGTTGTTTTCCTTCTTATTTAATCCCATGACAGTGGGAAAAAAAAAATTACCCCATGGTAAAGAATGTCATAATATAGTTTCTCCATAGTTTTTCTTGAATTTTGAGACACTCCTTTTAGATGACAACTCCATTTTAAAATTGAACAATCACCTGTTTATAGCATTGTAATTAGAACCTTCATCATATAATTTTGGTATCCATACAATCAATGGACATATAGGTATGCATTTAATTAAGTACATTTGAAAATTAGTTTCTCTATTTTCTCAAATTTGTATGCACACACAATGGATCTTACAGTTTTTGAAACCAGCAAAGGAGTGTTGTATTGTAGCAATACTGAAATTTTGCTTTAAAATTCTTTGCTAGTAAAATGAAGGTGTAAGAATTGGCAGCTTCACCTCCTGCAGTATGTTATCACCATACTGTCAGAAGAGTTCATTTATGCCAACTCTGACGAAACCTGGTGTGTTATGAATCAAGCATGAGCCATGGGTTTCTTATGTCAACAATGCATTTCAACTCTTACCTTATTACCACATTTCATGGACATTATAGGATAATATGTTTTAAGCGTTTTACAGCTTGTGTGTGAAGTCCAAACAATATTGCCAAATGCAGTGAAAGTGCAGGACTCTTTCCTGACATTACTTTACTGAATACTAATCTCTGAATGTATGAATGCCCAAATATTTACCTACCAATGTGGTCAATTAGGTATCATCCATCTCCTTGATAAAGTCTTTCTTATTACATAGATCTTGTTAAGAGATTCACTGAAATATTCAATGCCAGACAAAAATTGCTTTTTCCCAAATATACTCTGCTAATTTCTGAGGACATATGAACTATTCTGGATGAAATGTGTTAGCATTATTCATTTAAAAAGAAGGAGTACATTTGAATATTGAAAGCTGTTTCTTTTAAATACAGTCACCTGAGGAGAAATTAAGGAGATTAGAAGAAATGCTAAAATATATTGATAATTCAAGTTTGTCACAAGAGACTGCTTTAAATAGGAAACCATACTAAAAATATCCAGAGATAGGAGAAACGTGAATCATTTTATAAGGAGACAGTGTATGACAAAAGGAACATATGTCAAAGAACACTTTATTTACCTTGCATTAGGCTGTCTTCCTATGAGAAGGTTAAATACTTCAGGAGGGGATAGGATTCTTCTCATGTTAACTAATCCAGACAAAAGTGAATGGAGATTTGCTTTCTTCAGCATTTATTGATATTAATTGCTTTATTGAACTAGCTGTGGGAACAGGGATTTCCCAATGCCAGCATAAAGGATCATTATTTATAAGCTAACTGATCCCACAAATTCTACACTTAGCTCAACATTTCCGTTGGAAATACTGAAAGAATCTTTTTAAAAAATGTAGTATTTCAGGTTTCATGCTGCATGTTAAATTACATAAGCTAAATGATAAAACATTTTCCAGAAAAAGGAAATTTTAACATCTCACACACAAGGCTTCAAATTGAACTCTGAAATGCAGCTTATTACTATGTTTTTCTTCAATTTGTTTTTAATTCTTCCCTTTTGGCTCTGTCATACAGGTGTCCCTAGTTAACAATCATCAGGAAAAACAAAACACACATGTAGCCTATAAACCATATTTGTGCTAATTCATAGGAGAAAAATATCTTAGTTCCTCCTTCCAATTTCCTTTCCTTTTACCACTTAGAAACTCTGAGTTTAAGATTACAGAAACCAAATTTTGTCCCTTGTAATAGGTTAACAGGAAAATGTCTGTGTATCATTTCTCATTGCAACTAAAGAAGTCAAGGTGGAAATCCCCAGGTTAACCGAGAATGCGAAAAGGCTTAGAAAGGGAAGCTATATTTGGTTAAAAAGGGGATCTGTCAATTGTTGGATTTTTTTTTTTTTTTTGGTAAGAACTAGCCAAGGCCTGAACTGTCTAATACCAAGTATTAGCACTAACTTTTCACAGAGGGAAGTCCTGGCCTTGAATATCAAATAGTAAGTTTCTCAAGCACCAAAAGGAAGGTCTTTAAATTTTGTTCAGATATTCATATTATAAAGGTGCCAGAGGCAATGCTAAAGCCAAGGTAATATTGGTTATTTGCTTGTAAAGTCTAATTTGAGTGTTTAATAGACCAGCTGTTTTAAATCACATCACATTGAAATATGATATGTGAGTTGTCCGGTTCAAGTCTTCTTTTCTTTTTCTATTTCTCCCTCACTTTTATTTTGATAAAATAGTAATTGGGCTTCAAACATGGTTCTTTATTCTTGAAACAACACAACAAATAGCTAGAAATAGGCATCAAAGCTGTATGATTACCACTTTTTGATAAATCATCATTTTATTTCTGTTCTTTTCCAGAGAAAGATGGACACATTTCTTTGTGAACGAACAGTATTTTTACAGATATAAGAATACTCCTTCTTGTAAAAGTGTTTTACAAATGCAAGAATAGTATCTGAATAGTCCTCCAAAAATTGGAGACATGAATTTATGTAGTGCTTGCAGGGTGCCTTAGGTTTGATTATGGAGTTATTGCATGAACACTTCTTGCCAAGACTATCACAGAATCAATGGACTGGACTTATTAGGTCATCATCCCTTAATAACAGTACAGAGTTTTCAAAAGCTTTATTAGGTACAATTGTAAGTGGTTCAGACAAGAGGCTTCAATCATTTCTGTTTAGAGGAGTCCACAGCCTTAGAGATTTCATTGGCAGGAAGTGAATCCTGATGCCCAGTCGGATGTATCATTTTTTTCTTAGAACACTTGCAATCAATCCTGTCCCACCTCCTACCAATCCACAGTCTTTTTCTTTTTCTTTTTTTTCCCCTAACTTCCACACTTTTTACACTCAGTAAACTTTGCCTGAATGATCAAATACCAACATAAGAAAAAAAAAATTGGATTGGACAACTTTGCACAAAGAAGGATTAAAATGAGTTGAAGTAAACCATGGAAAGAGAATATTTAGTTTGGCATAAAACACGGCTATAATCACTTAAACATGAACAATAACCCATTTGGAAAATATCAGAAACAGTTTTATTTCACAGACATATCATTAGATGACCATAATGTTCCAGGAACCTACCCTTTCCAACCCTAGTCTACCAGCGAAGAGACTATTTCTATAACAGGAATCACAATAGAAATTTCTAATATTATTTTATCTTCTAACTTAAGATGCTAGCATGGCATGCCAAGGTTATTACCCTGAGATACATCTCTCTGGGATCAATACTTAAGAAGATGCTGTAAGCCAAGCACAAGTCTCTCCCACTGCGTAGGGAAAAGTTCCTTATGAGCAAGGAGCCCCACAGAGGCTTTTTTTCAGCCCATAAACAATAGAACTATGAGTTTCCAGGGGTTAAGAATCAGGCTGGAAACTTGTACTAACATGAGTTTGGATTCCAGATCTATAATTTACTGGCTTGATGAGTGAGAATGGGCACATAACCCCTCTGACGTGTCTTTTCTAAAATTTAGTTCTGAAATTTTGTATTAGTTGTACATTTGATTGTAGTAAGGTATCAACTTAAAAATAAATAAAACCATAAAAATCCAATAATTTAAACATGAAAGCTAAGTAGATCCTTTGCAAATAAAAGAGACACATCATAATTAAATGCAATGGACCACTCATGATACCTTTTAGAAAAAAAGCAGACAGAACCTTAAAACATAAAAAATGAAATGCTGAACTTCAACAAAGTGCAGACTGCTATAACATTAATAAAATAGATCAAGATATCAGATTTGTAGTTCAGAAAAAAATAGAGTAGAAAAAATTGACATTATGTTTCAACATTTTTCAAGTGAATTCTAACTAAACGATAGAGGATCATTAAATCTTTCTAGAGAACAAATGTTCGTTTTATTCAATAGTAAAATTATTATTATTTCATGGTACTGGAAATTGTACCTAAGATGTTTTACAATTTAGCTACACCCCAAACCCTTTTTTAATTTTTTTTTCATTTAGAAATAGGGTCTTTCTAAGTTGCCAAGACTGGCCTAGAACTTGAGATCCTGCTGCTTCAGCTTCCTGAGTCTCGGGAATTACAGGTGTGCACTACCACACTGGGATAAAAATAATTTTTCCCATGGGTTAAAATGTTAAACATAAAAGATAAGCAGTTTCAGTAAATATGATACCTGTGATTGTAAAGATTCTTTCTAAATTTACAACCAATGGAGAAATTCACATTTGAAAACTAATAAGATTCCATAGCATAAAATGGAATTTCTAAATGTTGAAGTCATATATTACAGATCTGAGGTAAGCAAAAATAAGGGAAACTTTACAACAAATATAATAGACATATTGTTCTTCTTAGTTTTTAAATATCTTGTTGAGTGAGATAAATGACCACTACCCAATAAAAAACTGAAAAATAAAAAAGAACAGGCAAGTCACAAAATAAGAACTATAGCTAGTCATTGTAGACATTGAAAATTTATTATTCTTCTTTTAATGGAAGATTTTTTTTTCTAGAAAGAAACACTTTTAAACCACTGACAGGCATATCAGTTTTCATCAACATTATGGAAAGAAAGAAATTGTTGGAAATATATTTTTTTAAGAATTTATAAGTTGTTATGCCTAAATTTTTATATCACTGGCTGTATTAATTTCATTTCCATAAAATTATCTTAACGTGATTTTAAAACACCAATGAGGATTCTGGCAGGAATATGCTTATCGTAGCATTACTTAGAATAAAACGGTGCTATAACTGAATGTCACCCAAAAAGAAGGTGATTACTTGAATTCAGGCTCATGTACAGTGGTCTATAATGGAATAATACTAACTCAGCCAAAGTGATTTAAAAAATATTTGCCAAGATGAAAAACAATGTAAAATTACTTACAATGGAAAATAATACTTAAAAATTCACATTTACCATAATGTGTTTTCATATTAAAAAGTTATGTAGGGATTTAAAAAGTAATAGTTGCAATAACTATATCAAAATATTAAGGATTTTTATCAAGAATGATTGTGGAATATTTTTTCAAATGCCTATAATTGAATCCAATGATTTTATAATCAGAAGAGAAAAACATAATTTTATAGACATGATTTTTAAGGAGTTCTTAAATTTATGAATTGTAACAAAGGGAATTGAAAATCAAAAACAAAAACACACAACACTCTTTCATATTTTTAATAAGTAAAATAACTTTTCTTCGTACAATGAAAATTCAATATTTTTAATGCCGTAAGTACTGGTTTAAACAAATAATCTCTCTTTAGGAAAAAAGTAGGAAATTTTTAAAGGGAGTTGGTTGTGTAGTCACTAATTCTCATGCTTAGGTTCATAAATAATTCTGGGGAAAATTGCATCCTCAAATTTCTAATAATATAATTGGCAGACACCTCCCCAAAGGTGGTGTATGGATCCTTTCTAATTTTTCTCTTGAGTCTGTAACAGCTTTCAAAACAAAATTCTTTCTTTAAGTCCACCACCCTTTTCTCTTAGGAGAAAAAAAAAATAATTGAGAAAAAAAAAATGGTAGTCCAATCCAAGTGAAAAGGGAATAAGAATTAAATAACAGAACCAACACTAGCAGACACAGATTAAGAGTAATTCATTTTTTCAGCTTTAGTTTATTATTTCCCACCCCAAAGAATAAAATATAAGCTGAGCCATGTATGAAATCTGGTACCCAAAAGCATCAGAACAGCTTGATGTCAGATGACACTAGTCTTTGCAATCATATTCAATTTGATTCCTGACCAAGAAAAGAGACTCTTTTTCTTCTACTCCCACACACCATGCAGCACAATCACCCAGTTCTATGACTTTATTGTTTCCTGCATAGTGACTTTTAAGGTCTGCCTACCTTATTCACTATCATGTGATTCCACCCACCCCCAGAACTCCCCCGCTTCCTTTGTAGACTGCAGTTCCTGGCTCCTGTGTTCAGGGAAAGCCTTCACTCCCTCAGCTTCAGGAGGACACCCCTAGGCATATCCCTGCAGGGCTGATTGTACCTCCTCAAAGTAAGATTGAAATACAGAAGAATGACAACATTTCTTCAAGTTAGAAGTTTAAAGTGAGCCCCACAACTTAATTAGATTTTTAACAGACCTTCCAGAGAGGGCTTGGAGTGCTTCCAAATGTGGTTGTAGATTCCCAATGAAATGAAGCCAAATTTAACTTAGAGGTCATGCACCTCCATTTCCTTCCAACTCTGTCCCTCCCTGTACCCTATCATTATGTGATCTCCTTCCCCTACCAATACATCATCTTGAGAATGAGCTCGCTGGCTAGTGAAGTTTAATAACTTGTCCGGGTATTTACATTAAAAGAAAGTCTTCTTGAACACCCAACTAGTAGTAAGATTGAAAATAATAAAGTTAAAATATTAGAATGATAGGCAGTGTTTCTGGCCAAACCTATCGCTAAGATGTCTGCTCAACTAGTCATCAAATGTTTATTTATGAACTAATATATCTAGCTCCTGCCCTAGTTTCTGAAAATACATTGTCTTGTCTAACCCTTCTGGATTTTTCACGTGGAGGTTTTCTGCCCACTTTAAAACTAGAGAAGGCAGTGTATAGCTGTAGTATATCTTAATAAATATGTGAAAGGAAAGAATGAAAAAAAATATATATATATATATACACACACACACATATATACTTGTGATCATATACATGTATATATATTTTATGTAAATACAAATGTATGCAAGTATATACACATATTTAAATAAACAGACAACTCATGTAAATCACTGAATTTTTTTCCTTTCACAATGACTTTATTGAACAGATCATTGCATAGAGTGTACATACATGATATGAAAATAGTATCTAGAGAGTTGGCTTATATTTACCCACGATATCAGTGCATTTGGGGAAGTTTCTTGATCTCTTTTCTTCGTTTCTCTAACATTCCTTGAAAAAGTAGAAAAGGTGCAGAATTGCTAAAAGTTGCTGGTACCAGGCATTTTTCATGAACTCAATCTGAGTCAAATTAAAGATGACAATATCAGAGGAAGGAGTGCTTTCTAATTTCAAGCAGACATGTAGTATGCCTTGTTGGCTTTGGAGCATTGAATACCTTTCAGAAGAAAATGAGACCTGGGCAGGGAAGACCATCCCCAGATGCATATTATTGTCCTATCTGAATTCATTGAGGGGACCAATGCTCAAAATATAGTTCTCTCCCACTTTGATAAGTAGATAAAAAGAGTTACTAGGAGTAGTAATTCATGGAATTTCTTTCCAGATCTGCTACTAACCAGCCACTTGACAAATATCTCAATTCCTTCAGTTGAAATTATTTCTTAATATTTATAATTATTTTATATCCTCTGAGTCTGTCAGAGCTCCAAATGAAACATATGGCATATGCAGAATTTTCTATTTTCTGTGTTCTATTTCTGTATGGCTCATTGTAGGAGAAGCAGAGGGATTCCATGGGATTGTAGTGGAACCACCCCTCTGCTGGTGGCAACTAAAGAAACCCACCAGGAAAAGAATGCTGTAGTGTCTGCAACCAGTCTTAGTGACTTTTTTAAATATTAAGGAACTTTTACTTCAATAAACTTTTCACTTAGTGAAATACCCAATTTAATCATCCCCAGTGACCCAAATCCATTTTAGAAAACAGCGCTCTATGATTCCATGGAATCAATGTGGATGAATGGAAACTCAGAACTTGATGTCACTGAGAACATTCTTTTCAGAATTAAGACAGCAGTTAACTCTTTGCATTTTTTCTCTCTACCTGGAATGTGTCACACCAAGTCCTTGATGTACCATACAACAGTTTTTTTTTTTTTTTGGTTCCTATTTATTCTTTAAATCCCTTTGATACCTTCAGCAAAATAGCTGTGGATTAAGCTGTATTGTTAATGAGCGAGAATGAATTAATGAACTATATAAATTTCATAACTTTGAAAACTGTGTTAATAACTATGTGGCATAAGTGTGGGATATTCTTATGTAGTATATCCAAACTAGAATACAATCATTATTGAATTTCTTTTGCTCAACAGATTTAAAAGTAGGAATGGATATAATAGCATAATGGGTTACTTTCACTTTTTTTTTTTAAAGACGGGCATTTCTAATAGTCATAATTGACTAAAATTGTTTTAAAATGATTCTAATATACTTCAAACACTGCCAAACTCATTTTAGCAGGAAATCTTGTAGAATAACTGAAAATTCATTGGAGCTCACAAACTTAATTTGCTTTTTTATTCCATAACTAATAACTATATTTTCAAAATTCTGATGCTTAATCTGATCTGGGATTTTTTTTTCTTTTAGCTTAAAAAAAAACACCAGTTTTCATGAGCAATATTTTTCTGGACACTTTGGTCCTCCATCCTGATGGAAGAATACCATGTAAGGATGATGCCATTGATTACCTATGCAAGGGGACTGAGGAATTAAATGATCTTTAACATTCAGTCTTCTTCACTCTTACCTAAAATTTCAGCAACCTCTTGGAGTTTATTTTATTCTTCTGTTTGGCCATTTATCCAGTCTTTATGACTTTTTCGTTGTTGTTGTTTCATTGCTGCTTCTATTTTTTTTATTTGTTCTAATTAGTTATGCATGACAGCAGAATGCATTTTGACACATTTTACACAAATGGAACATAACTTTTCACTCCTCTGGCTGTGTATGATGCAGTCTCACTGCTCATGCAATCTTATATGTATATAGATTAATAATGTCTGTCTCATTCCACCGTCCTTCCCACCCTCATACCCTCTCCCCTCTCCTCACTCTCCTCTGATGCTTCTATTTTAAGGTTCTTTGTTAAGGTATATACAGAATCTCCCTAAAAGGCTATGATAAGAATATCAGGACCTTGAGTGACTGAAGTTCATGGTCTACAGTAGATACCATGTTGAGAGCGTGTGGCATACAAAATACCACTCAGTGGTTACTTTTCTGTCTCTCTCGAAGGATAAATAGATGGTATTGACTCTGTCTCTTCTGAATCAACACTCCTCAAGTTTTGACATGAATGCAGATCCTCATGCAATCTTGAGGAAACAGCAGATTCTGACCCACTGGACCTGTGTTAGGCAAGGTCTCAGATTCTGTGCTTCTGACAAGATCTCTGGGGCTGCTAAGCTGCCAGGAGGATCAGACTTTGGGTCTAACAGGGTTCCAAATTATTCTCCTTGTACCTTTATATTCAAATTTACAGAGATCTTGATTTTTAAAATGTGAATCAGGTCTCTGCACATTCTTCCAACTCCTGATTCTAAAAATAAAACTGGAGGGAGAACTGGACTGGATACTTTATATTCCCGAAAGTTGGATTACGTACGTTAGGTCATGAAAAATCTTTAAACATGCAGTTCAGAAGGCTCTAAATCCCTAATCTCTTTCTGAACCAGCTCATCTCAAGCTGAAGCCTGTTCCTTCTAGGAGAATCTTTGAGAGTTCAATTCTCTTCTCCCTCTCACCAAATATACCTTTGCTCTGTTATTTGTATCCCTTCCATTTCTGCCTCTGTCGCTTGCCTTTCTTATGGATATCCCACAGAAGTGCCCTTTCACATATGTAGGCACAATGGGTGGATTGTACATTAAATAGGAAAGAATCTTTATCCTTCATAGTTACAGGAAATCCCGCACCCAGGGCAATATGTACATGATATCTGAATACACAATCAGACTCTTTGAATTGCACTGTAGGAGCAACAAACACAGCAAAGAGGCCACAAAAGCTGTCTTTTTCAGGGTATTCACAATGCAAATGAGCCATGATGAAGGAGAAAATCTGGTTAAAATCACCCACTAGCTGGATATTCATATCCTACCTTTTATCTTCAATTTCAATTTTCCAATTTAATGGCTGGCATCTGTTAGAAAAGAAAAATGTAATGGCCAATGCTGTGGAATTAAATCCATAGCCTACAAATTTATTAGAGACTTTCCTTTCCACCCCTGAAACTCTGATACACTGATTAAAATGCTTACTTTTACTTTTAAACAGAGTATGGAAATACAACTTGGGAAAGATTACCTCTGAAGTATATATATTACTCTAAGAATTACTGAAGATCTGAAAATTATATCTATTTTGGGGGGATTATTTACTAATGAAAATAGCATTGTAGTGCTTGTAGAAAATGCTACCACCACCTACTGGCATACACTGTACATAAAATTGAAAATGCTTTTAAAAAATTGTGAATAATGCCAAATAAGGGTAGTCAGGAATAAAATACCATAGCTTTATTATTACAATTTAGTTTCAAATTTATTCAAATAAAGTGTATTGTCTTTTTGATAATATCAATGTTAATCGTTACAATGTAGTGTACAAAATCATAAGAAATAACAAAAGAGCAAGATGATGACATGGGACATTTAAACAGAAAGGGCTAAGATGTATTTATATTCTCTAGGGTGACAGAAGTCCTTGCCTTACACCTGTCGCTATGTTCAGTTTTTTTGGAAATTTTTATTTGATTAAACTTGGAAGCAAAATGAAATTTTGTGTCAATGTGACAATTTGAAAATATATTCATACATATTGTTATTGAAAATCATATTCAACAAAATTATCTGAAGCAGAATATAAAGATATATACCAATCCCATTGCAATTTTAGCAGCTATTTTGATAAAGAGAAATAGTTGAAACTAGAATGTACACCAAACTTTTTAAATTTTTTTCTGTAAGTAACTTCCATTAATTATACTTTAGCATTAAATCATATTCTTTTCATTAGAATTTCCCCAGGGAAAGAATTAAATCCTCATGCTTTTTCCTTAGTTGTTAGTTTTGAAATTTGTCCTCAGACAATCTAGTCTTCAGTCTTACAAATTTCCTACCTCTAAAGAAAGTATCTCTTGCATAGAATCTATTTTCTTGTTGAATAGTTTAATATTTTGCATCAATGAGCTAGATTTATGAAAAGGATATGGAATTAAAGATAGATTTTCTTCTCAAACTTTACTGTAATACCTCAATTTGTTAGAATTCCAAAATGGACAACTTATTTATTTAATGATAATTCTAATAACATCTGTATGTTAACAGAGATATAGAATGATATATTTAATAAAATCTAATGATAATATGTTTATATATTCTTATTGTAGTCAAGAAAATTTTTGGATGGTAAACATGTTAAATTTTTTATTAATTTTTTTATTTATATATGACAGTGGAGTGCATTACATTTCATATTACACATATAGAGCACAATTTTTCATGTCTCTGGTTGTATACAAAGTATATACATGCCAATTCATATCTTCACACAAAACATGTTAAATTTTAATGAAAAAGTAAAGCAAGCTTCTCTACTATTAGAGTTCAGTTATATATTAAAAGTTGATATCATTTTTTTTTCTCCCATGGATTAAAAAATGTTTGTAGATAATAATGATAACTCATTTCTCATCATCTTATTTTAATTAGTCAGCTCCCTACTAGCCTCTTGAAAAAAAAAAGATATCGTTCCTCAAAATATTGTACATAAATTGAATATATA
>NW_026000037.1:35115207-35200744 GCF_001458135.2 Marmota marmota marmota
ATATATATATATATATATATATATATATATATATATATATATATATATAATTAGAATTCATTGCTTAACACAAAATTTTCATTTTTGTTGAATTGTTTGGCAACTCAATATTTTGCTTATTGATCTGATAACATTTATGATATCTTACACTATTTTGACTTCATCTGGTTAAGAAATCGTCATTGAATTCCTACAGTGTGCTCAGCATCAGATCGGCACAGGGGATCCTATGGCGGGTATTCCTGGTAAACAAGCTCCTTGATCTGTTGGAACTTCAAAGGGTGATAGGGAAATGAAATAACTAGTCAAACACAATAAGTTAAACAAACAGAAACATTGGTATAAATGAGATGGAGTATAAGGGAGCAAATAGGTAAGCATTTTAGCCTGTGGATAGGAGAGGCCTGTCCAAAACCAGGATGTTTTTGGTTAAAAAAAAAAAAAATAGACACAACTCCAATCATGCAGAGTTTACTTTTATATGATTGTTGAAGTTTATTTAGTGGAGACAAATATACTAGCTATTAAAATATATTAATAGTGATGAATGCCTATAGTTCCAGTGACTTGGGGGGCTGAGGTAAAAGGATGACAATTTCAAGATTACCCTCAGCAATTTAATGAGGCCCTAAAAAACTTAGCAAGATCCTGTTAAAAAAGAAGAAAAAAAAAGTGCTGGGGATATATCTTAGTGGTAAAGCATCCCCTGGGTTCAATTTTCACACACACACAAAAAAAAGTTACTAATAAGGCATTAACAATATATGCCTATCTTTCTTTTATTTAATGCAATTAATTATAATGAGCCTGAATCTAATATATAAAATTATTAAAACTGAGTTCAACAATATTTGAGTTTCTATTTTTACAAAAAGTTGAATGATAACATTACAGGTTGAACTATGTACTTCCACACAGTATGTTGAAGCCATCAACCAAGTAAATCAGAATATGACTAGATCTGGACATAAGGCCTTTAAAGATGTAATTAAGGGGAAAATGATTTATATTTGTAGGTGTTAGCACAAGATGACTGGTATTCTTAAGTGAAGTGGACTTTGGGATACTGACACAAAAGAATGACCACATGAAGATACTGGAGAAAGAAGGCCATCCACAGGGTGAGGGAAAAAGCGACCCAGCTGACACCTTGATATCAGAATTCTGGCCCCCAAAATTGTGAGAAAACAAACTTATGTTATTTAAATCACTCAGACTCTAGAAATATCAGCAAATTAATTTAGATTAGATGGGCAAAGCAATTATAGTGGAATAAAGTGTTTAGTTAAAATCAAGAGTCTAGATGAAAACAATAATGTAAAGAAGTTCAAGAAGGAGAAAAGAGTGATTTATCAAAGAAATCATTACATTTATTTTAAGTGAAAGTAGAGAATGAATGGAGGAGAATAGGTAGATAAATTTTAAAACTCAGATTATCCTAAGTGATTTGGGTTTTCAAGCAAAGAAAGTAATTTTAAACATTTTCCTGAAAGTGAAGAAGGCTATTATTACACACACACACACACACACACACACACACACTTCCCACCAAATAAGTCTTACACAGGCCTCTGATATATATAAAACAGATAAAATCAAACCTACTATATAATGGGAAAGAAACTTGCCTTTCTCAATTTCTCTTGGCATCACCAGGACATGTCCAAGGAACCTCAGGGCTAAACACAACGTATTGAAATAAAGAGTTAACTGAAATGAAAAAGCTGAACTTTATTAATGTACTCTGTGAGCCACTACAGTAATTTGTGGTGCCCCTAATTTCTTGCTCCCACCCTGTTTTGTTTTACCCGGGTGTTTTAGTTCACTCAGAACCAGATAGCCTGCTGCACCTTTTCTGTAGGAGCAATGCACAACCAAGTATAGCACTGCTGAATGTGGCTGCTTGATATATATTGGCCAATGTGATACAGTCAGAAGTAATGTACACCACATCTAAGCAACCAATTTAAGAGACCTGGCCCATTTTTGTTAGCTCCCCTGTTCTTTTGTTTCTGCTATAATAATATTATTCCACAAATGGTGGCCAGTCTTCCAGCATGTCTGATTTAACAAGGCCCAAAGAGCATCAGGCAACCATCACTTATGAAATGAGCAAGAAACACATCCATTATAAATCACTAGGATTTGGACATGGTTAATTATTGCATCAAAGCTGCCTGATATAGTGTTTATTAGAGGCATCAAGTAAATCAAACAATTAAAAATAAGTGAATAACATTTCTTGTATCTTTGTGTGTTTTACCACATACTTTCTTTTCTGGATTGGACTACAGTGGGAAAAATATGGAGATGAGAAGTGCTATATATCCTTGTATCAGAGTTATCTTTCTCAATTCTATCCACTCCTTTTCAAGTAGTTTCATTTCTACTCATAAAACCCACTGAGTTGGGTTAACTCAATCATGGCACTTTTGCTTTACAAAAGATAAATGGACTTTATTTCTAGAAGACAGGTACCTAAATTATAACCAGAAGCTTGTGGTGCTTGACCTAACTCAATTAAAATTATTTTCTTAGGCATTTTAACATAAAGAGCAAGAACAAAAAATTATAATGACAAGTTAAAAGGTCATATATACCCAAGGCTATGTCAAAGCATTTTTGATCCTTGTGAATGGTATTATGGTAATAGAACAAGTACCAGTTTTAAGAACAAACAATCAATCAATCAATAAACAGAAAAAGACAATGACTGGTTTATGTCATTGTCTCATCTCCTGCCCATATGGCACCTGGTTTTGCTTTCCTTAGTTCTCTAGAATACTTTTCAGCAGCTTGAAGTGGCTTCCTACCTATTTTGGTCAGCTTTTGTATCATTGTGACAAAAATACCTGGCAAGAACAACTTAGAAGTAGAAAAGTTTATTTGGGGCTCAAGGTTTGGAGGTCTCAGTCCATAGTCAATCAACTTCATTGCTCTCGGCCCAAGATGAGGCAGTACATCCTTGGGGAAGGGCCCAGCAAAGGAAAATGTGGGTGATCAGGAAGCAGAGAGGAGGAAAGGGGCCTCAGTGAAGATGTACCCTGCTAGGGCATACCCCCAGAGACCCACCTCCTCCAGCCACACCTCACCTGCTTACAGTTACCACCCAGTTATTCAAACAAGGATGAATGGATTAGGTTACAGCTCTCACAATTCAATCTCTATACTTCAGAATATTCCTGCATTAATAGGAGCTTTGGGGAGAGATCTCAAGTTCAAACCATAACATTATACCTTTTTTATTTGAATTCATTTGAGAGGGATTCTTTATTTGGATGCAAAATGAAGAACATTAATTTCTTAAAATACCCAAGCAAAAATAGTGATGGCCAAAATTTGCCTGGTGTGGCTAGAGAATGACATGCTTTTAAGATCATTCTACTCTCTGTTAGGCATGGTGGTGCATGCCTATAATCCCAGCAAGTCAGGAGGCTGGAGCAGGAGGATTGTGAGTTACAGGGCTGGGCAACTCAACAAGACTCTGTCTCAAAATAAAAGATAAAAAGGACTGGGGATGTAGCTCAGTGATTGCCCCTAGGTTCAAACCCTAGTATCACAATAAAATAAAATAAAACCATCCAACAAAACATTCCACTCTTTCAGATTTAGAATAGAAATCATACTGATTTTTTTTTTATCAAGAAGTAGTCATGATATGATGGGTAATAGATGCTCTAAATTTTTGCATTTGAAGAAACCACAATGATTTTAGCATGGAAAATGGTTAAAACACTGATCACCAAACAGTCAAGTCTAAAAATGTCATCAGAGTATGCTGAACTTGGAGCAATGCAACTTCTGTTATATTTTCAACTAGTTGTAAAATGCAAACCAGAATAAGGTAAGGGTAAAATGCTCTTCATATTTATTAACTGAATGTTGGGTAACGTCAACCAGATAGAGTTCATCTGAAGCCCTTTCCACTAGCCATAATTAGATAGCAGGGTCAGCTGATAGGGCCATTTAAGAAATACAGTCATTTGTTAAAATGGTTCCCAGCTCCAGTCATTCCAGATTGTCCCTGTTAGCATTCCACTCTGAGGCCTATCACAGCTTTGTCTTCATAATAATCATTAAATTCAGCTCAAATACTAGTCATGGGAATTGTTATTTGACATTTATTTATTTTGTAATCTATCTCAAACTGATTTTACTAGGGGAAAATTCACTAAGGAAGTTGATCTGCTGTTTCAGCACTTACTTGTTTACAGAAAATTTCAGCGTAGGTGACCCTGTGCTGGTCGGAACCTTACGGTTAGAGCTCTTTCTGCCTCAGTGAAGAGCACATGCACTTTTCGTTTTTCTTTTCAGCTATCACGGAGTCTTTTAAGGAAAACAAATAAAGGCAACAGGCATTTTTTTTAAAGGGCCATATAGGGGACACACTTGGATTTTTTAAAATACCTAATAACTTTAAGGTAGAAACTGATTATGAACAGATAACTTATCATTGGATATGCTGGCATGGCACATTTGTTCCAAATAAAATGAACCAAAATTTGAGCAATTGTAAGTACAACTTAAATACAGGATAATAGCAATCCTTACACCGAGATTAAAAATAAAATACATGGAATGTGATGTGTATATTTAAAATAATGTTAATGTACCTTTTTCTTTTTCTAGTTTAAATATATAAAATTAAATCCCATATAGCTGAATGCATGCATATATATTTTCTTAGAAAAGAAGCAAAACAAATTTTCTCATTTTTTTTTCTCTCTTTGTAACTACTTTCCCCCAATCCCATGTTATAATACTTCCATCCTTATACAATCAAAATTAGGGTATTGGAAGATACCTAAAGAAGGAATTCATTAACAGAAATTATCTTCTTTTGAAACAAATATGTATCAATAAGTGGCAGTTTATTTTTGCGTAATTTCCAAAGGGTTTTTATAAAATAACTTTTTCACAAATAGAAATGCATTTGTTATTACTTTGCTCCTTATTTTCAATTAAAATAATCATTTTAATTCTTCCATGAAAATTTCTGATGTGTGGATTTTCACACTCCTCAGAAAAGTAAAATGAAACAAATCAGAAAATAAATTCAGAAGGGCTGATAACCTATGAAGTCTTTGAGTGGAGAACATGAATTACAGAAAGGTACATTCAAATGGAACCTGTTAATATGATAACATAAAATTAGCCTATTCATTTATAACACAGAAATGTTAATCCAGAAATATCTAGATTGACTTTTTTTCTACTTTTTTACATTTTCAATTTCTTTTTTTTTTTTTTTTTTGGTACCAGGGATTGAACTCAGAGGTGCTTAGCCACTGAGCCACATCCTCAGCTCTTTCTATTTTTAATTTTGAGACAGGTTCTTGGTATGTTGTTTAGAGCCTCACTAAGTTGCTGAGGTTGGCCTTGAACTAAACTCTCTGGGATTATAGGTGTGCACCACCGCATCTACCCTTTGAGTCTTTCTTACCCATTTTAAGAAGGCACTGAAACGTCTTAGGTAACAACATGCAAGATTAAACCACAGTTGAGAAAGTCTCTAGTTGAGATAGATAGGCTAAAATTGATTAAGAGAAGCTTTGTTTGATTTGCAAAGGTTTTACTTATTTCAAGTTTTGCTATGTTGCCAGCATTAAAAAAAACTAAGGAATTTGATATAATTTTAAAATCCATATTTGTGACATTACTTAAAAGATAGGGCTAGCTCACAATATGGGGCAAAACAACCATCTGCTAGGGTTATGAACTCACTGCTCACAGTAGCTGAGCACTGAGCCCTGGGTTGTCAGAGATCCATTTCATGTATTTATCATACAGGCATCTCCTGTAGAATTTTAGTTCCTGCCTCTCAGAATGGCCTGTGATCCTAATGATACTTATTCTTCTGGCAAAAGATAGAATCATAGTGTTTTCTTAATTTCTTCCTTACGACTTTCACATTCTCTCCCACGTGATGATAATATTATATGAGAGGAAAGAAAGCAGAAGTGTGAAGTAGTCCACACTGAGATAAAATGGTCACCATCCTGTATCTACTTCAGGAATATCTTTTCTATGCTTGATAGTTCAGCTTGGAATGAAAAAAACAGAGAAAACACCAACTACCTTTATGCCTTTCTTAGCCCAGGTCTACATGATTTTTAAAAGATGTACTTTCCTGACCAGCAACAGCATCTCAGTCTGTGCAAACCTGCAGGCTACACTACAGATGGTGCCATTTAGCAATGGCCAAATTGCCAGTTACGACCCTCTAAAAAATGCAGAGTTTATCATAGAAACTCTGACAGTCGCTGGAGTATCATGTCTCTTTTGGGCATTGTTTTAACAAATGCATTTAAAAGAAAAATGTTCCCAGTTAACTACAGTTCCCAGAATACCTTGTAGAACATTCTGTTTCTATTGATCATAAACTAGCATGGCCACTGTGCTTCCTCTGGCAGAACTCAGGGTGAAGCAAGCAAGTGCATTATACCATGTGACAAACTTTAAATTATGAAAAACACGAGAGTGCAGTTTTATCAGTATTTGCATTCTCTTAGCGCAAGATAGATCTGAAATATATTTTTATCCAAAGGATCTTATTAAACTAAGAAGATTGCCTGTTACTATATGTAGTTGTTTCAGGCAGTAGTGCCTGATGGTACCCTTTGTAAACAATAGAGAATAAATCCAAACAAGCTAAAAAATGTTTATTGCAAACTACTGTAGTTCAAGAAAAATTACATCTGCATGGACTGCATATTTTGGAAGCAATTTATGGTGCAGTCTCTCTTCATTAACCACATCTCAGAGAACTTTCTAAGCATCCACTTACATATTATTAACATGTACTTAAAATAACAATATGGAAACCGTCAGGATTAAAATAAAAGGTTAAGTATAAGATGCAAAGGTGCTTTCAGTGTGTATGTATATATGCAATTCCATACAAATTCAGCTTTTTAATTAAAGTGAACTAGACCTTACCTAGACCAACTAGATTAATATGTATCTCATTCTACTATAACTATTCTCCTTAATAAAAGCAGATGGAATCCATTTTGCAAGGAAAAAATATAGAACTAACCATCATCTAATTATTCTACAGCATTTTTCATGAAAAGGAACAGTGACAAAAAGGCAATTATAACATTTGAAATCAATGGGAATTTTCTTCTATTACTCTATATTACAGATATGTATTTTGTGGGATGTTTAATTGTTTACTTTTGGCCATTTCAGTGTATTTCCTTTTTTCATAGCTTGTTGTTCTTAAAGGAATATCTGTGTCAACTTTACTTAAAAATGTACATAGCATTTTATTCCATAAACAAGCCAAATATGAGAATAACTAATAAAAGATTCTCTGTAAATTCATTATGTTATTATGTTTCTCATCATTCATGCTCAGGGACATGAAGTCACTCCTTGGAAGTTGGTAGAAAAAGATACATCTAATCAGTTATTGCTTAAATGTACAATTTCCAGGTATAATATTATAGAATATCCTTGGTCCTTGGAATTGACAGAACTGGGTTTGAATCTAACTGATATCCTCTAAACTCTATAATGTTGTGCAAGTCAATTACTCTGTCTGAGTTTCAGGTGTCTTATCAGAAAAAAAAGAGATTAAAAAAGTACCTATTTCAGCTGGGCATAGTGGCTCATGCCTGTAATCCCAGTGGCTCCACTGGCTGAGGATTCAAAGCCAGCCTTAGCAACAGTAAGATGCTAAGCAACTCATTGAGAACTTGTCTCTAAATTCAAAAAAAAAAAAAAGAAAGAAAGAAAGAAAAAAGAAAAAAAGAAAGAAAGAAAATACAAAGTAGGGTTGGGGATGTGGCTCAGTTGTTGAGTGCCCCTGAATTCAATCCCTGGTACCCCCCACCACCAAAAAAATCCCTACTTCATAGAATCATTGAGAAGATTTAGGGGACAGAGCAGTGCCTATTACAACTCTCCGAACACAGTAGGCCACTTATAAAAGGCAAAGTGGTTATTAGTATTTACATTTCAAATGCAAATGCAATCCAAGGCAGGCTAGACTTATATAAAATGTTGTTTTGCAGTAATGAAGTTGAAATTCTTCACTTCTTCAACTTTCAAACATTATTTATAAACTGCCTATGCCCGCATATTCCAGATCTCTCTTATTGGTGAGGATTCCAATTTCATTAGTGGTGTAGCTAACCCTGTCCTGTCTGGCTCATGCTCTATCAGGTCTCTTGGCTTCCCTCCTTTAAATTGTCTTCTTGGTTTCCGCCCTCTACTGGATTCTTGGTTGCTATTCACTAATACCTTTTCCTGATACAGCAAGATAGAAATTCTCTATTATAGTAGCATCAAATTCCAGTCTATGCATCTGTAGATATTTACTTCTTTGACTAAAAGCCACTTGAGAGGCACCATTGTTTCCCTGGCACCAATATGGCATCTCCAAGATGCCAAAGGAGAAGAAATAAAATCATTTGAAATATAAGGAGATTTCGATTAACTAAATGGAAGGTAATAAAACAGAGCCAAAAGTTAGTGTAAAACTACCTTTTAGGAAGAAAGAGCTATAGTTGCTGTTCATCTTTCTTAATCTCTCTTTTCATGTCAGAGCTCTCCCAAATGCTTTGCAGGACACCCTGCCATAGCCTGTATCAGGATGAGTTTGGGCTCTGCTTCCTCTCTCCTCATCTTCGCATGTTGGAACCATGCAGTCTTCCCCAAACCTGCCCAGCTCTTGTTAAGTCAGGCACTGAAAAAGTCCAATTCCATCCATCTAGACATTTTAAATACTACTACTACTACTAAAATTTCAGATGTGAAAACATCATTTAATAATCAATCCTTTTTTTCTTATTTATTGGTGGTTTAGACTTTTTTTCCTATGGTTCTGAAGTGTTAGACCATGTTGCTTGCCATTTCATGCCAATACCTATTCATCCAGTGCTATTTGGCCTGGAGACTCCTGAGACACTGTCTAAAAACCTGCTGAAAATCAGTCGCAAGTGCTCATCAGAGATTTTAGTGTTTGAATTTTATTTTGGGTGGTGGGAGATGAAGGTATAAATCAGAATGGTTTTTTAAAATAAACCCAACATAATGCAGTTACAATTCTCATATGAAAAATAAACTAAAAGAGAATTTGAAATATAAGACTATGGACCTCTTTGTGAATGGGATGAATTTTGTATTCATGTTCTCCTATGCAAAACATGAGTTAATTGAAAGAAATTGAAATAGTAAATTTGTAATACTAGGTTTGAACTCAGATACATACAATTAATTCTTTATTTTTCCAATTCCTGTTCTGTGATTTATTCACAGACCAAACCACAGAAATCTCATTGATCTTTTCTTTCAGGTGAGATCATCTGTTGTATTTCTCAATGCATTTTATTTGAGTAGCACCATGTAATAGGAACCCAAGTGCTTTTAACCCTTTTTACTCTCCTACCTCTCAGAGCCCGTAGGCTTCAGAACAGCATTGTTCCTCCTCAGTGGAATTGTAAATAACCATACAATTTGTCTTTTAGCCTTGTAATATGCATCCTAATACAGACTCAGAAGCCAAAATTTCCCACTTGTTTCATTTGCAAAGGAGAGCTCAAATCTTTGAGGCCCATTTCTATCCCCCAAGTCCTAACACTGCAGTCAATGCAGGCCACCCTTGGGGAATACCAGAGCAACTTCATTTTAAAAATATATTTGATTTTCTTTTCCTAATCTTGCAGCCTTTCTTTCTTTTCCTTTTTTCCCCCTTACACTGCTGCGTGCTTTCATTTTGCTTTCAGTCGGTAGTTTAAAAACTTTAGCTTCTAATAACTGGAAAAAATGGTTATTTAAAGATAACTGCAACTTGCTTAACATGCCAGGCTATCATATGCTCAGTGCTTTGAAGCTGCAAATTAATGACGAGCAGGAACAGTGACTATCTTTCAGAGGAAACTGACCTCTTTCTAATGGCACATCGCTAATGTCATCTGTCTACTGCATCTCATTATGTGAATTTCACGGAGTTAAAAAAAAAAGTATCTTAAGGCTGTGCACAAATAAAAAGGACCTTCTAGTATTAAGCACTTTGAAAATTTTTGATCTCTCAAAATACCTTCCTTAGATACTGCTTCCCCCTTTTGTGCATGGCACGCTGCTTATGTCATCTATTCTCTGTGACTAATTATGTTAATTTTGTGCCATAAAAGTAACTGAAGGCTGTTAAGGAATAAAAGCTTTTGAGTGGCCTTATTTCATAAACACCCCTTTTGAACAAGGCACATTTAGTCATATTTGCAGTAACAGAAAGAGTCTTGTGCTAAAAATACAACAAAGGCTCTTGAATATGGCCATTTATTCCCACTTTATTAGGTAATTTATGAAAAAGTATGAAGGGAAGCCTTTTTGTTACTATAATTTGCATAAAGCTGGTGCCCCATTAATGAGATAACTTCCTGCCTTTTGTGTATCACCAGCTGGAAATAGAAATGGAGGAACTTTTCTGTTGCCCAATTACTTAACCTGCTGAGTTCAGAGTTGGAAAGTAAACAGGCTTCCTATTTGCCAAAGAACTTTATTTTGGTTTCTCTAACCTGATTTTTAAAATAAAAATAATCTGCAGAAAGATGAAAGCCTAATGTTAACACTAACAGTATTTCAGTAAAGCTTCATTTTAGGATAGACATTCATTTCTGGTGAATATTATCTATTTTATAATCATATTTTCTCCATTAAAGCACATTCGTGATATTCTTTTGCATTCACTGGGTCAAATGTGTTACATTTGATCATCTGTTTGAACACATAAAACAATACATGTGACAAAAGAAAAAAATTGAGAACAAATTCTAGATTAAATTTTTTGAAGTGCATAGGGGCAATACTTTTCCTTCTGAGTTGCAGATTTTCATGAAAGTTATTCATACTATCTAATAATTATAATAATCATTGTGTCCTACTGAAAGTTATTTGGTAATATAATCATTAACATAATATCAATTTAGGGCAAAAGATTTGCTGGGAAATGTAGAAATTCTATACATGTATTAAAAACATGCAAGAACAGAATAGGAACAGAGGAGTGAATTTAAATTTGAAACTTGTGCACATTTATACATCATATTAGAAAAAGGTTGTTAAACCCTCATGAACACAGTTTTTTTAAAATTCTGCTTATTAATATGTGACTAGATGATTTCATCTAACCTTTGAAAACTACAGGTTAGTCAAATTAAGCTATTATACATTTTCTCTTCAGCCCCTAATGCCAGCTCTAGAAATGTAGTTCCAGATGACACATGGTAAAGATCCTTAAGTGGAAAATAAACCAGAGTAAGGACAGAGGGACAAAACCACTGACTTTGCCTAAAGTTCAGGGGGAAAACACTATAGAATTGAATGGCTGGTACCATGGTCTCATCATCCTTAAAAATATGATGTTGAACACTTTGAAATTACATTAAGAAATTATCTTACCATTGGGGCTGAAATTCTATTTTTCTATACTCCCTTTATAACATCTTGGGTAAATTGCATTTACTAAAATAATAGAAATGGTTGCAAAAGCCTTGGGCTTTGAAAACTATCACCATTCGAATGTGGTTGCATTTTGTCAGCTGCTGTGCTCCTAGTGGCTAACTTTTGAGATTAAGCATGATCATGTTTTCATTCCACTTATACATTTATTCTCTGGATAATTTCTCTACAGTTTGATGTAAAACCTGACTTCCAGTGTGTGACATTCAAGTCTCCTTGTGCCTTGCACCCCAGTGGTAGTTTATTAGACAGATTCTACTTGGGCCAACCCTTACATGAGCGCAGCATTTCCAGAGTATTGTAACTTGCAAGATAGTTTTTGCATAAGATGTCTACCTTCCATACCTTCTTAGACACCAAAAAAAAAAAAAAAAAAAAAAAAAAAAAACAGAATGAGAACTGATGTCCTAAGGAAGCAACTTTCATGTATAAAGCACTCTGCTGGGGAATTCTTTTCCTATTCAGTTGGTACATCACTCAATATAAAATAATTATAAATAGGGAGGGAAAACAAGTTCAACTAATTCTGTCAATGAGTTGTTTTCTCTTGTTGTGTTTGTTTTTGCTCTTTTAACATAGATTTATGGTAAAAAGCACAGATTGTTAAATGACAGTGGAGAAGATTACGTAGGCCCATACATTCATCTCTAAAAGCTTACCAAGGAATTGGTTGTTCTGCATAGTTACTTCCTGATTGCTTTCTTCTCACTTTTACCTGCAGAAAGAAATGTATTCCACAAGTAGGTCATAGTTTCCAATTCATTTGTAACTGGATTTGTGACAATCTGTCATTTGGATTTTAAGGAGGGTTAGTCATTTAAGCCACTGGAACACAGAAAAAAAAGCTAGTGTGATGTGTAATCTTTTAAGGAAAAGAGAAAAAAAAAAAGCCTAGAACAAACTTTAATTAAGTCAGTAGGAAAAGTAGTCAGAATGACAAAGCAGACACATAACTGTAATAATTTTTTATTTTAATTATTTTGGATCCCCAATATCTTGTTTTCTAGCTACTCCACTAAAATATGCTGTATTTTTCTACTCTCGTTTTCTGTGTTCTGACTCATATTTTTCCAGCACAAACTTAAAAAATTGGTTGGTCTTTCAGTTCAAAAACTGAATGAAGAATTTTACATGTGTTATGTAAATATACTTGATTGAGTTTTAGAATATTAATTAAAGCAGGCATTTGGGGTCATATGATATGGGCTTATTTTATCATCACCTTATAGGGTGAAAAATCTTATAAAGACTCCTCTTTCTCTTTTTGCCACTTTTCTAAAATTCATTCACTCTTTCCCCAGATAGCCGAAAAAATGGAAGTCATCATTCAGCATAAAGTTAATAAACTGCTAAAACTAGGCAAAAGTAGTTGGGAAGCTACAGAGAAAAGTTTTGAATCCACAAATGTTTTCTCCATTCCTACTGGTAACTCCAAGGCGTTTCTTTCTCTGTTCTTTCCCCCCCCCCCCTCCTTGTCTGTTACAAGTTATGATGTGTGGATGAAGGCTTTTTCCCATGCAGTAATGACTGTATACTGAGATTTCAAGGGGCTGTTCATGACAATCCCATTTTCTGTGTAATTTCATGGTTGTCTTCTTGAATGAAGATATTGGCTGCTCTGAAGCAGGGGGTCAGCCGCTCTTGCTCCCTTTCAGTATTGTTCCGGAGTATGTTTCCTTTCAGCTGATGAAAAGTAATTCATCATTTACACCCCTGAATTCTGCCAGCATTTTTTGAACAACTTTTCTTTCCCTGTGGTACCTTAGGCCCATGAAAGAGATAAATAGGTTCAATACAACACTAGGCCCCAGATCCTGGGAGCAGGTTAGGCCTCTGAGGCCCCGAGCTGCCCCTTTCTCATGATAGAGTTTGTCACCTTTCTACCTCGAGAAGTCAAATCCTGTCGACTCAGCCATCTTTCAGGCTCTCTGAAGTGGCTTTGGCACCCACTGGGGCATGTGAGCTTAAAATTGATTTTTTTTAAGATCTGTCAAGTTCCCTTAAGGGACGAAGTTGACAGCCAGCAGGCCTCAACTATCACAAAGCATTCAATGTGTAAAAGACACCTAAGGAACTTCCTTTGTGGGGCCAAAGGGCTTCAGAATTTGTGACACATGGAGAGGGTGCTGTTGCTAAGAAACTGGCTTTTGGCAATAGGATTTTTTCCTGCAACGCTGCCACTTTGGGAAGTACTTTATGCTACCTTTCTTCTTAAGGCAAGAGACATATCGTCTGTTTCAAAAACAAGATACCAAAAGAAGATGCTAAATGGGCTCATGACATGGTTCTTCAGACCCACTAGCCTATCACTTAGGTAGTTTAGGAATTAGTTAATATATGGGCACTAGCTTTCAGGAAAACACAGCATTAAGCAATATAAACTTAATCAAAATAATATCTGGTATTTATTTAAAACCAAATATACCAATGTTTAGGGATCTGCATATTATCAAACTAATGCAGTAATAGATCGCTCTTTCCTCATCTTAAAAGTAAACAGTGATTGATTTACCAATCCATCAGTGGTATTGCCAATGCTCTTGTTTAGCTTTCCTTTGCTGAGAAATAATGCTGATGCAGATAGGACCATTTACTTCTGACCTAGGACTGTTAATACAGCCTTTTATTTAGCTGTGTGTCCTTATTTTATATGTTCTCTCAGAAGTCAGAATTATAGGGGCAGGATTCTGTTGCATGGTTTTAAAGGTTATGGAAGTGTTCTGCTGTTTGTGATATTGATTTTAAACAGCTTCAGTATGGCAAGCAATTTTTTTGTTGTTCTAAATAAAGAGGAAAACAACTTAGCCTCTTCTTATGTCCACAGAATAACCACTTTTTCTAGCCAAACCAATCATGCAGAGCCGGCACAGCATCCTTTGGAAGATTAGTGATTCCTCAAAAGAAGTCAGGAGACAGATTTTCAAATTCAATTCCAACCTGTGTGGTTTGAAGGCTGTGAAACTTTCAACAACAATATAAATACTGCATGTGTGTCTCTCCTGAGGCTGGATTTTACCGACTGGTATGTGAAAGGCCACTTGTATAAGCAGGTGTAGGTCTGAGTTGAAAGGATTTGATGGCATTAATCTCCCTTTAAGAGGTCTTGTTTTCATGAGCTGTTGTCAAACATAACTGGGTTGTTCTGTGACTATAACTGCAGTTATCTGTCCTTTGTCATAGAGAGTTGCCCTAGCTTTTGAGGGAATTTCTGTCTGACTTTCCCAAGGACAGTTTCTGTGTTCTCTGTAGCAGAAGGCAGTACAGCAGGAATAGGGACAGGCTTAAATATGACTTGTGTGAGCTGTGTTACCTTAGCAAATTCTTGAACTTTCTCTAAGGTACAGCTTCCTTGTATGTAAAGTGAGAATTAACAGAATTTGAGGATTAAATGAGGTTATTCATGCAAATAACCCAATGCCATCGTTGGATTAGAAATTCAGTAAATGGTAATCATTATTACTCAGATTGATCAAATATATTTCACACTGTAGATATTAATTATGGACTTTAGGCAATTACACTCCAAACTGCACATTTCCAACTATAGGAAGTATTACCTGGTGCTAACTCAAGACAACTGTGATCAAATATAAAAGGAAACACCAAGACATAATCTAAACCTTTGATTTAACCAAGATTTCTAGTAAGTTCTTAAATTAAAAAGAGCATATAAGAATAAAAGTTGGTACTATTCTCTTATGTTGTTACATAGACATAATATACTTTCTTTACCTTGGCCACTGACTAGATCCTGCAACCAATAAAGAGCACATTCTGTTATAAGGGGATGAGTGAATGTAGTCCTGTAGTAAGTTGGTACATGTAAGTTATATGGTCAGTTTTCCTAGATTCCTGATTTATTTAGCATAATGGAGATCAATAACTGTTTTTTTAAAGTTGCTCAGATGATTCTAAAGTTCAACCTGGGCTGAATATCACTGGCTTGGGAAAACAAATAATAACTTAAGTATAATTATCTCATAAAATGTGCTACATTTGGGAGGCATGACAAATTTTGCAGGAGAGAGACAGCAATCAGGAAGTTGCTAAGTTGCTGAAGTCAAAGACAAAAATCAAGCAGCCAAAGCTGAAGTGAAGCAGAAAGGGAGTTTTCAATAAATAAAATGTTAAATTACATTATTATTTCATTTTGTTCTCTTAAGAATCAGTGACTTCTGCAATAAGTTCAGCTAACAAATTTTGTGACTGGACATTTATTCACAATGTGTTGGAAGTTCCTTTTAAATCCTCTTCCATGTGAACACACCAAAGGGGATGAAAGGGGCTTACTTTAGGCTTCCTTTAAAAAAATAGCTTTATGTTATCCATTTTCCTTTCTGGAGGAGGTCTGTCCCATCTTCAATAGTAAATTAGATGTGCTAGTTCTGTGTTTGCCTACTACAGCAGTTGTGATGGGGGAGGTGGGATGTGTGTGAAGTGCTACAGAAAGGAAATGAACACAATGAGAAGGACTCTTCCAATGAACCACAGACACTGGAGAAAGAACCCACGTGTAGAGTGACTATCCTTGTTTCCCCAGTGCTTACTTCAGGGTTGATTGATTGCAGGCACTTACCTAATAACATGAGCTGAGTGTGGGAATAAATAAATGAGATAGTCCCACCAAGTGTTTCCAAAATCAACAATCCCTACAATAGGCAATATGCCTAGTTTTTGCCCAAGAATCTAACAATATTTCTACTACAGTAGTTCGCAATACTCTTCTAAGAGATGCTAACAAAAAGATTCATAATTCAACTGGAAAGAAAAAAAAAGAATTTTCTCTCCCAAAGTGAGAATGCTCTGGTTTCATTTGAGAAGGCGGAAACGAGGTAGAGCATGCCCATCCGCTTTCCATATTGGGATATAAGTTCACCAGCAGCATGAGAGGCAATAAACGTTTTGTCTGTCTTAAATATTTTTACAGCCATCCTATCTCTGATAAAGAAAAACTGCACAAGTTTCAGTGCTACACTTTGATGCATCTATTGTTCACGGGGTCATCATATTACAGTCATTATGGCAGGAGTCTCACTTCCCTCCCTGGTCTATTATAACTGACCGTAATGTACCATAGAGGCTCAAGATGTTCTCTTCTTGACTGAGCCTGGAGAGTATCTATTTCACAGTGTATTCCCCTTAAAGGGAGAGTCTAAAAGTGGCAATAGTTGAGGCACTTATCTGTACATAAGCATCGAAGACAGAATGGGAGTAAATGATGCACTTCACAGAGTTGCATTACTGCCTCAGTACAATTTGTTGCAGAAAGAAAAAAATAGAAGAAGAAGAAGAAAGGAAGGAAAAAAGCAAGCAAGAAAAGTAATTTGGTAAATGGATTCTATGACCTGAAAGAGTTAATGTGCTTCTTCCCCTGCTAGAAACAGTGAACCATTTATATATAGGCAATGCCTTCTCTTCTGAGTCACATCACTGCTGCAAGAGACATTTTTAAATGGATCTTCACAGACTCCAGGGATGGATGGGGAGGATTTTTTTCACTGTCAGTAGTAACTACAAAATAAGTTTGTACTTTTTTTTCTTGTTTATATGTTTTTCTCCTGTGGTGTCACCCTGAAATGAAGTTTTAAAAGACCTGCTTTCTTACATTTGGAATTATTGTTAGGGGAAGGTTACCTTCTGGGTGTACATATTTCATCCATACACCTTGAAGAATTAGCAAATATTTCCTATGATTAAAAAGGCAAATACTAACCCAAAAGAATCTAATATGTCCTTCAACACTTTGATAATCTTCATTAATTAGCATCTCTCTTTTCATCAACTCAGTTCTAATATTTAATATCTATTTTTTGGATATATTAAACATAATTTTGCTTAGGTTGCTCATATTTAAATTATACTAGCTTTATCCTTAATCATAATTTATATGGATATTAAATGTCACATTTTTAAATTATAATCTTCTCCCACAAATTCATCATGCATTATAAGATTTTGTTACATGTACTTTGTTTTATACATTCTTTCCTAAAGATCTTTTCCTAGGAAAATCTTTCTTGCATTTCTATATTTTAACAAAAAATTCATGTCTAGGTGTTTCAGAAGTAAATATTTGTTAAGCATTAAACACTCACATTTTTTTCAAATTCTATAATATTGCTTCACAAATTGTTTTCTTTAATTGTGCATGAATGTAATATGTACTTAGTTCCCTGAATAAGTTTCAATCCTGCAAGGGACACTTTATCAAGAAGAAATTTAAATAGTAAAAAATAAAAGATCTCCTGCTCTATTTTCTCTTCATGCCCTAGAGGCGTATTTCAACATTCACAAAGTACCTGCCTGCCCTTATTTTCCTTAATGTCTATCCAAACACTAGATGCTGTGTCAGCTAAAACACTCATAGCTTTTCTTTTTGCTGGCTATCATATCTGTGCAATACTGAACCCTCCCTCACCCTTCTTATTTGGTTTCTACTTTCAGTAAACCTTATACTAGCATTTTAAATTCACAGTCATTTCTCCGACTGAAACATAGCACTGCTATTTCAATATCATGCTTATCCCTTATACTCATACTTATCGTTGATAAGGCTTTTGATGTAATAAATCCTTGATATAATATCGTACTTATCCATGCTATGAGATATAATCAAAAATGAAAGCAGAAACTTAAGATACAGAGTAAAATATATTACTTGCCAATTTTCCACAGTAACTTTTCATCATTACTCCAAAATTACTTTTTAATGCAAAGAGTAGTTTCAATCACATTGAGGCCCACATGATTCAGATACTATCATAATCACAATTAGATTACATTACTGCAATCAGGAATGGAGATCATTAAGAGAAAGAATATAAATTGCTTTAGTTTTACAAGTACTGAGCTAGCAAAATTATAATTAATCTCCATTTATAATCTTTTCTTTCATAGAACTGCAAAGCATGCTACTTTTTTTAGGCCATCAATACAAATTAGAACTAAGTAATAAAGCCCTAACTACTACTACAGTGCTGTTCACAATTGAAGAAACTTTTACATTATGTATAGAAAGCTTTTGATGCAAACAGTGCCCTTAGAGTAGATTGTTTCAATGCAATAAGCCCAACTATTACAAGGTGCAGTATAAAAAGCAGAATGTGGCAGAAACTATCCTTCTTCTCAGAGTAATCAGTTTGTGCATTCCATTTCTTAAATGAGATGGTGCTGCTCATGTGAGATGAAGTAATGACTTAGCAATAACAGTGAATGCATCATGCTATATATCTCAAGTTTTAAATATAATATTTCAAAGTAGAGGAAATAATAAGAACATGAAAAATAAATGAATTTAGCATATCAAGTCCTTTAAAATACAGTTAATTATAATTGTTTTATATTTCAAAATGAATTAGGTTCTACTATACTTTGATATTCCAAATCCCTCTATGATTATATATACATATATACACAGAGACACATATATGAATACATTTTAGTTATTTGTCCTTGGAATTCTCTATGAATAATAAACTATTTTATTAAGCAAAGATAATAGTAAGTATAGATAATATCTAATATAGTATAGATTTTACTTTCCCCACAATTCAAACAGTACCAGACTGACTCAGACAAATTTTTGAAACTTATGGGTAACAAGTAGATCTCACATGAATTCATTTAGAAGGAAGTTAATCTGACATGAATTTATTCAATGGAAAATTTTCACCTAATCTAGTAAAAAGTTATTCATTCTGTGTTCATTTTTGACAAATAAATGTGTATATATTTAAGGATTACAAATTGATGAACTCATATACATACACATTGTAAAATGATTGTCACAATCAAGGTAATTAATACAACTAGTACCTATGTAGTTAACAAATTTTGTTTGTTGAAAACACTTATGATCTACCCTTTTAGCGAATTTCAAGTATACCATAAGATAGATTTTATTAACTATAGTTAACATACTGTACATGAGATAACTAGAACTTCTGGATCTTTTAACTGACCCTTTGACCCACATCTCATGTTTTTGTCCTGACAACAACTATCTATTTCTTTGAGTTGAAAACTACTTTTTTTTTTTAAGATTCCACATAGGAGATCATTCAATATTTGTCTTTTGTGTCTAGTTTACTTCAGTTAGTATAATGTGAAGCTTATCCATGTTGTCATAAGTGCAGAATTTACTTTCTAAGATTGAATATTATTCTAGTATGCCTACCACATTTTTAAAATCTATTTCTCCAATGATGAGCACATACTGTTTCCCTAAGTAAGCTATTGTGAGTACTTCTGCAATGAACATGGAAGGGAGTGCAAATATCTCTTTGAGATAGTGATTTCATTGCCATTGGATGTAGACCTAGAGGTGGTAGTTCAATTGTTACCTTGTTGAGGAAACTCCATATTACTTTCTATAATGACTGTTTATATTCTGACCAACATTGTTCAGAAACTCCATTTTATTTCTATTTTACCAACGCTTGTTATCTTTTGATTTTTTAATAATAGCTATTCTCAGAGGTATGATGCAATATTTTATTGTTTTGATTTATGTTCCTAAGATGATTAGTAATGTTTTAAATTCTTTATATACCTGTTGAACACTTGTAGGAAAACAGGAAAACAAATTCCCATTCAGTTTCTTTGTCCATTTTTAATCAAGGTACTTGTTTTTAGGTTATTGAGTTGCATCAGTTCCTTATATATTTTGTATATTAACCCTTACTGGATATATGATCTTGAAATATTTTCTCCCATTCTACAGGTTATAAGTTGCCTTTTCATTTTGTTGTTTGTTTTCATTACTGAGCAGAAACATTTTAATTTGATGTAATCAAACATATATTTTTGCTTTTGTTGCCCATACTTTTGGGAAAGGCAAAAATTCATTGCCAAACAGATATCAAGGAGCTTCTTTATTTTTTTTCTAGGAGTTTTAAAAGTTTCTTGTATTTCAGTTGCTTAATCCATTTTGGGTTGATTCATACATATGGTAAAAAGTAAGAATCAAATTTTATTCTTTTGCAAGAGGATATTTAGTTTATCCAACACTATTTATTGAAGACTATATACTTGGCATTTTTGTCAAAGATTAGTTGACTATATTTCTATCAGTTTATTTCTGGGATATCTAATCTATGCCATTGTTTGGTGTTTCTTTTTATGCCAGTTTCATCTTGTTTTACCACATTGATTAAATTTATTCTATGTTAGTATTACTATTATATCAACATCATCATCATCATCATCATCAATATTATTCTGAAGATTCAACCAGGGGCCACACACATACTAGGCAAGTACTCTATCACTAGCTACATCCTCAGCCCCCATTATATTATTTGAGATACTATTAGAAACAGCATTATTTTCTTAATATCTTTTTAAAATGGTTTTATATTACTGCATAGAAACACAATAGAGTTTTGAATATTTATTCTGAATATTTTAACTTTATTGAAATTGTTTCTTAGTTCTAGCAGTGTTTTTTCTGAAGTCTGTATTGAATTTTCTATATATAAGATCATGTCATCTACACATAGATATTTTGCTTCTTACTTTCCTATTTGAGTATTTTTTTTTCTTGCCAAATTGTTCTGGCTTAGACTTCCAATGTTATGTTAAATTGAAGTGGTATCTTCAATTTCCTGAAGTTAGAAAAAAAGTTTTGTTTTTTTACCATGTTATATTTTAGATAATTTGGATATTTAGTGTCCCCCAAGGTCCTAAGCTTTGCTCCCAGGTAACGTTATTGAAAGTTGATGGGACCTTCAAGAGATGAGGCCTCAGGAAAAGACCTTAGAACATTGGGGTGTGCTTTGAAGGAGATGTGGGAGCCTGGCCCATTCCTTTCCTCTCTTTTTGTTTCTGGGATTGCAGTAAAAACAGTTTTTGCTTGATTATGTACTCCTGCTATGATAAGTAGCCCCTCCATGGGATCAATTTTGTGGACTGGAAACTCTGCAACTATGAGCTAAAATAAATATTTTATTTTTATAAGTTAAACATATATATTTCATTACAGTAACAGAAAACTGACTAACGTAAGTATGGTCTTGGCTATGCTTGTCAAATATGGCCTCTACTATGTTGAAGTACATTCCTTTATATCTGTTGAGATGTTATATTATTAAAGGATGTTAAATTCTGTCAAATGTTATTTCTGCATCTATTGAGATGATCACATGATTTTTGTGCCTCATTCTGTTAATGTCATGTGTGACATTAGTTACTTTACATGTATTGAAATATCTTGGCATGCTAGGAATAAGTCTCACTATCCAATTGTACAAACCACTTAACATAATGTTAAACTGGTTTTGTAGTATTTTGTTGAAAATTTACACACCTAGCAAAAGGTATATTAATTTTTATCTTTTCAAAAAAATGACTTTGATGTACTTGATACTTTCTATTTTTTTTCTCTTTCTACTTTATTCTAATTTTCATTTTCTTATTTCATATAATGTTATGCTTATTTTGTTCTTTTTTTCTACTGTCTTTTACTATACAGTTAATTGTCGAAGAAGAAATTCATCATCACAGTAAGCTTCCCTCTTAGAACTCTTCTGCTGCATCTCCTAAGATTTTTTTTCTTTTCTTTTCCTTTTCTGGTGCTTCTTTTTTATTTTTATTTATTTATTTTTTCGAAGGGAACTGAGGGTTGAACACAGGGGAGTTTAACCACTGAGCCACATCCCAACCCTTTTAATTTTATATCTATGTATTATTTATTTGTTTATTCACTTATTATTTTGAGAGACGGGGTATCTCTAAGTGACCCAGAGCCTTACTAAGTTGCTGAAGCTGGCATTGAACTTGCAGTTCTCCTCTTGCCTCAGTCTCCTGAATCCCTGGGGTTATAGGCACCACTGTTCCTGGTATGTTTTTCTATGTTTTGCTTCCATTTCATTTGTTTCAAGGTATATTGTGATTAAAATTTTGATTTTTAAACTGATTGTCCAGAAGTGTGAAGTTTAATTTTCATGCATATTGTCTACTTCATTATCAGTTATCTATTTCATTCTATTGTCTTAAATATATGATTTACCCTGGATAATATCCTGATCTATCCTGACTGCACTTGAAAATAAAGTAGTTTGAATGTATGTCCTTTAGGTCCTTTTGATACAATGTGTACTGATTTTTCTTCTGAATGAGAGATTCATTTTTGAAAGTGGAGAATTAAATTCATCTACTTTTATTGTGTTGCTTATGTTGCTGTTTTGATTTTCCAAACTATTAATATATGCTTTATGTTTTTAGGTATTGTGATATTGGGAATCTATGAATGTACAGATATTTACCTTCTTCATGAATTGACTCCTCTATCATTATATAACAATCTCTTTGTCTCTCAAGACATTTTATGACTTAGACTATTACATAGGAAATAAGCACAGTCACATCACCTGCTCCTTTGACTTACCATTTGCATGGCATAACTTTTCGTCCCCTAAATTTAAGTCAGTATTCGTCCTTAAAATTGAAGTGAGTCCCCTGTGTGCAGCATACAGTTAGGTAATTAGGTCTTAATTTTGCTTGTTTGTTTTGATTCTTTTCTATTTACACACTGGATGTCTTTATTACAGAATAAAATCTAGTTTTATTTATAGTCACTTTTGATAGGTAAGAACTTACTATTGTCCTTTGGTTGTTTTATTTTATATTGCAATTCCTTTATTTTTCCTCTCACTGTTACGTTGTTTGTAATTTGATGTTTTGTGTAATGTGTGTTAATCCCTTTTATGTATCTATCATTTTCTTAATATTTGCGATTATTAGGGGCTGCCATAAAACATTTTAGAATTATACCAGTATATTTAAAGCTCTTAGCAATTTAATTTTGCTCTCATAAAAAATCTATACATTTTGTTTTTTGAAGTCATGATTCATTCCTTTCTATAGAGTGTATCTATTATTAATTTATTATAGTTATAGTGGTTTCATCCTTTATTATTTTGCTTTTATACTGGAATGAATAGCAATTTATAGACCAAAACTACACTATTAGAATATTCTGAATTTTGCTATGGGCTTATCTTTTCCAACAAATATTATGATTCCATATGTTTTCAGTTTACTGTGAATATCCTTTCCCTTTTACTGATCCCCTTCAGCCTCTGTAGTCAGGTGAGTCTCATGGTGATGAAGTCCATCAGTTTTTGTTTGCTTGGAAAATATTATTCTCTATTTTGGAATGTTAGCTTTTTGGGGTAAAGTTTCTAGTTTGGGACAGTTTTTTTTTTCTCAAGAAGCACTATTAATATGCCTTCCAATTCTTCCCTTAGCTGCCAGAATTAGACAGGCAGATAAAGCCAGGGTCAGATCCAGAGAATGGACGGATTGAAATGCTAATTCCTTCAGAGCCCTTCCTCCACCCTTACCAAAAACCTGCCCCTGCTCGAACCTGTTGTTAAGGTAGCCTGTCACAGGAATTGACCCTTCCTATCTGCAAGTTATAAAAGTTGCTAATTACTTTGCCTTGGGTCCCTTCCCGCCTGGATCAGCCTGGATCACTGGATCATTCCACCTAGGCTCCTCCAGCTCACATGTTTCTCACCTTTTGACAATCCCACCAAGCATTTTCTGGGCCTAGTCACTTACCCTATGCAGAAAGGAGACAGATCTGGGGAAGAGAGCAGGAGAACAAAGGACATATAAAAAAAAGGCTGAATGCCTCACCAGAATACAAGATATGGCCTCTTCTCCCTGCTGGGAGAAGTCTTTGTTACCATTTTTTAAATAAACCCTTCTTTAGATGCTTGCCTCCTCCTGCTTCTCTAATGTGATCCTTCAACCTGTGAGGAAGCAGGACTCCTCACCTGCACTGGCAGTATCACTAGGAAGTCTAATGAGTTCCCTTGTTTATAATGAACATCTTTGCTCCTTTAGTTTTCCGATTTTTCTTTGTTTTTTGACACTATGATAATAATGTATCTCAGGGAAGTTCTCTTTCTGGCCTTTTGAGATTCATGTATCTTCATATACCTTTTCACCCAGGATTTGTGGAATACACAGCCATTATTTCTTTAAATAAGCCTTTTGTCCCTTTCTCTTTCCTCCTCTTCTTCTTGGACCTCCAAGACTTACATATCATTTTTCTTCATGGCTTTCTATAAGTCCCATAGTTTGTTTGTTTTTATTATTTTTCATTTTTTTCTTTATCTTTACTCTTAAGTGATAGCTTCAAGTGCATTGTCATTTAGTTACTAGTTCTTTCTTCTGCTTGATGAAGTCTGCTGTTGAAGCTCTCAATTGCACTTATATTTCATTTATGATATTTTTTAATGCCAAAATTTCTGGGTGTTTAAAATAAATCATTTGTATCTATTTATGAACCTCCTTTTGTTTTAGTGCTTCTTTTTTAAAAAAAAAAGTCATTACACTTTCTATGTCCTCTTGTTGATTTATTTATTTAAAAAGTCTTCAGTGCTTTCTTAAAATTATTATTTTGAATTTGGTTTAAGTGGGTCAGCTAAGAAATCTCAAGCACCTAGTGGGCAGACATCTTGATGAATTCTGGAAAGAAGTTAGTAAGAACTGTAGTCCTTGTCAAATTTCAAATCCTGGTTTCTCAGTCCCCACCTCACTTCCTTTCTCCCAGTCATGCAAATGGGCTGATGCCCTCAGTGTTGTGTGAAACAAAAACACATGGGCTCTTGGGCAGTGTCTTCCAGACCTAAGACAATTGCACCTTCACTCACTATACATGTCTGTCTCACAACAGAAAGAATTGCATGTGGGTAAGTCTCTTTCAGCACTGAGCTGAACTGCCTTGGGAGCTGGGTGATAAAGGTGGAGGGGAGGGCTGGGGTTGTGGCTCAGCAGTAGAGCACTCGCCTAGCACATGTGAGGCCCTGGGTTTGATCCTCTGCACCACATTGAAAAAATACATAAACAAAATAAAGGTATTGTATCCAATTAAAAAATAAATATTAAAAAAAAGGTGGAGGGAAACCTTTATTTTTTCTTTCTTTAATGTACCCATTCTTAGATGTTTTGCTTCACTGTTGCTAGAGAATTTTCCCCTGCATTCAAGGACTCTCTTCTATTGATGATTGTAAAAATTAGTGCATTATTGGGAGATGAAAATAGAGAACACCCATTCTACCATCTTGCAGATATCCATCTCTAATGATGCTATTTCATATGAATATTATAACAAGACACTAATCCACATCCCACTGCATAATTACATAACGTATGGCCCATATACAAAATTACCCTTCGTAAAATGAAAAAATGTATTATTCTCCAAAAGACATATTGCACCAATTATTTCAAATGAAAAATTATGCATGCAATAGCTGCATATAGGTGACTGGACATGATTGAGGTTATAATTGTCTCCTTTGCCTTTTGCCCACCTCACCCAGTAACCTTCCTTTTAGTGTATTCTTGCTCTTCATTTCCTTTGAATCAGAGATTTTTCCACAATTTTACAGTGAATGGGCACATCTGTCTCTACGTTCTTATCCATTTCAAACTGCAAGGAAGCTGATAGGAATTTGAGTGACTGGAGCCCTGACTGGTCACCACCAGTTTTAAATCTATACATTCAGTTATCTAAGTAAGCAGTGGTTCCAATGAGCTACACAGACATTGATTTCTGTGTTTGACATGAATTGAAAAATATTTGAATATATTGCCTTGACTTGATATCTCCATACCTTCTCTCTCATTCTCTGATAGCAGGTAGAGGCTGTTAATAATAGTCACTGCACAGAAAGACAAATACCTATATCTTTATTAATATGAGGAAGCTTAAGAAGTTTATACCATAGAAGAGAACAGAACAGTGGTTATCAGAGTCTTATAAATGGGGAAAGGGTGGTAAGAATTTCTATGCCAAAATAAAAGGAAGAAGACCTAGTATTCTGCAGCACAGTATGCTGACTATAGTTTACACTGACTTATTATATATGTTGTAAAGAACTAGAATACAGGAATTTGTAGGTTCCAAACACAAACCAATGATAAATGTTTAAGGAGATGG
Source organism: Marmota marmota marmota (assembly GCF_001458135.2). NCBI lineage: Eukaryota > Metazoa > Chordata > Mammalia > Rodentia > Sciuridae > Marmota > Marmota marmota. The sequence goes on from NW_026000037.1 coordinate 35,141,633, forward strand.
AAATGGTAATTATCCTGAGGTGGAGGGAAACCATTCTTTTATCTTTCTTTAATGTATCTTTAATGAGTTACAAGCTTAATTCATAAGAGAAAATTGCATTGCTTCTCTGATTTCATGTAGAATTTCTTTTTCTCTGTCATAGTGCAGAAGATGTTCAAGGTGGTAACTGCTCAATACACCTTGACACCAAAGAGAGGGCAAGGCAGAACTGAGCTCTAGCTAAGGTTGACTTGTTATATATCATAACATTAAGGAAATGGATCTTAGAATTTGGGCATTAATTATTATAATTTCAATGCTAAATGGATAGAATGCTTCCATTCTTATTACCACTTTTATTTTTAGTATAAGAACATAAAGTACTCATTTCAAGGTACCAAAGTATCAGAAATCAAGTTGTAGATGGCTTAGTGAAAATGTTGTCATCCTAATGTCAATTGGCATATTTCTAAGACAGATCCTAAAGATAAGACCCATTTAAAGAAAGGAAATATATAGCTCCAATATTGTTTATTTTTAACAAAATATTCTAATGGTGGAAAATCTATGGCAACATGGGTTTTAAAAGTGATGTATTATAAAAATGTGGAAGTTCATAAAAATCTAAAATTCCTGGAATTTTAATGATCCTATGCAAAAACAAAGATAAGGAAGAACAATTTTAAAAGACTATCTTAGCTATCCAATTTTTACCACAGAGAATAGAAGTTTTATTTATAGATAATGGGTTTAGTTTAAATTGTTAAAAAGATATATTACATTGTTATACTCTGAATCAAATCATGTTAATTAAACACTGCAAACTGCTGCCCAAATTGTGTTTTTACTCTATATGTGATATGGTAATAATTTTTTTAAAAATGATATTTCTGCTTATAGGCAATGAAGTCAGCTTTTATTGTTAATAAACTCAGGCTTTGGTACTATGATATTCTGTAGCTCTATGCTAGAAATTTTTAGAAGAATTTAAAGGTTTTGTAGAAATTTTCCAAACCTTAAGAAGGACAGTATACACTATGCAAAATTTTATTCATTTAAAAAAATTCAGAGAGGGAAGAAGGAGTAAAAAATTTGAGCATATTTTAGAAATGATTGGTGGAGATATTATAAGGATTTTCCAAAATTCCTATAAATGAAAAGAAAGAGAGAAGAATAAAGCATCAAATAACTCATATTATTCACAAAGAATAAATTATCTGACTTTTACTAGTACAATGTTGAACAATTATGGGTAATGTGCTACATTTTCCTTTCCACATTAATTTACATATTTGCATTAGATGCTGCTACGATATTGATATGAAAAGACATTGTATTTGATTGGAAGGAGACAAAAATAGGCATTAAAACACACTTCAAAATACTATAAGAGAAAATCAGAACTATCTGAGGATGTAGTTTGTTTCTGACTGCCATCATTAGAGAACTTTCTTTGGATATGATATATAATGCTCTCTGAAGTCTAAATTTCTTAGATAAATTAAGTTTTTTTAAGATTTCATACTAGTCTGACTTTGTATTTATACAACACACCTTCCAAAAAATAAGATTTCTTTCTAGTGTGCTACGAGAAAAGCATAAGACTTAGATTGTATTAGACAATAAATACAATTTATCTTAAAGAAAGATACTATTGTTTGGAGAAAGTTCATGTTCTGCTGGTGCTTGGAATAAACTGGAAGGTGAATGATTGAAGAGGAGAAGCACAATTCAATAGTAGAGTCCAGATATATAAAAAGACAAAGTGGGAGAATAAGAAAGGAAGAATGTGCTTGTATCAAGGGGAAAAGGGAGAGAAAGTAAGTCGGAAAATTCTGCTAGTGTTTTTGGTGTTTAAATAGCCTGAAATACAGTTCCATTGAAAAATTAGGAAATTGATCATTGGGACTTCACTCAAAACACAGCAGCATAAAAGATTCATTTTCTTTTTTCCATTTCTTTCAACGTTCAGTTTTTTCTTGTAATTAATGGTGCTTTCCAAGTATTGCTAAGACAGGATAGAATTGCTCCTCATAAGCCTCATGGTACTTTGGATTCATGTGACCTGTTCTGATTGGGGAGTTACAAGCCTAATTCACTAGAGGTAATTGCATTGCTCCACTGATTTCATGTAGAATTTCTTTTTCTCTGTCCTAGTGCAGAAGATGTTCAAGGTGGTAACTGCTCCATACACCTTGACACCAGAGAGAGGGCAAGGCAGAACTGAGCTCCAGCTAAGGTTAACTTGTTATATATGATAACATTAAGGAATTGAGTTGTAGAATTTGGGCATTAATTATTACCATTTCATAATTTAGTCTCTCCTGCTGAGTGCTCCACCTACTCCCCCAAATTCAAAAGTTAGTAATAATCAAAGAAAACAAGAAAGGGGATGTGGAAGGGAATGGTGAGAAGGGAGAGAACAAAAGCAACAAAAGAAAATAATAGCACATCTCATGTAAGCAAAAACTCAAGGAAACTGAAAATTATGGCAATTTCTGATTCCACATACACTTAAAGGAGATAGAGATAACATGCTGTCTCTAATTGGATTTTTCATTTGTTTGTGAGTTTGTTTTTTGCAGTGCCGGGGTTAGAACCCAGGGCCTCACACATACTAGGCAAACACTCTACTGCAAAGCTACCTTCCCATTTTTTAGAGGATTCAGACCTGATATAAAGCAACACAAGATAAAATTAGAAATAATATCATTGTTTAAAAGAGAAAAATGTGGGTCAGGTGCCTGGCTCATACCTGTAATCCCAGCAGCCCAGGAGGCTGAGGCAGGAGTATAGTGAGTTCAAAGCCAGCCTCAGCAAAGGCAAGACACTAAGCAACTCAGTGAGACCCTGTCTCTAAATAAAACACATAATAGAGCAGGGGATGTGACTCAGTTATTGAGTGCCCCTGAGTTCAATCCCCAGTATCCAAAAAAAAAAAAAAATAGACAAATGGATATGGTATGATGAAGAACAGGAGTCAAAAAATTTCCTGTAGAATGTCAGGTATTGTCAACCTTTTCAAATTTAGCCATTCTAGAGGAGGTCACTAAATAACAACCAGAAGGAGGTTCTCCAAACAATGGTGGCACTGATTTTATATGCAATGGGAAAGCTCATGTCATAACAAATGATAGGCACATTCAGGGAAGTTAAGGCAGGAGGAAAAAATTAAAGGTCAAAAGGATATATTTAAGTAAGTTGTCTGTATACAAACTTCATTGGTCTTGGATACCCAGGCAGGAGCTGGTGTTAGCTCATTAGTGGAGGCGGCTTGTCTGAACTTATAATCTGAAAGAATAATAGAGATAAACGTTTTTAGAGAAATTTACATACACATGGCATGGGGCCAAGCTTGTAAAGCACGGGGACTCTCTTGTGAGACTTTATAAAACCTTGAAAAAGTGTTTATCTCAAGTCGTCAGGCCTGAGTCCTTTGCTTTGTTATTTCCCAGCTCCAATTTTGTAAAGATCTGACAGGAATGACTTCTTCTTGGTGTTATCAACTTCACAAAGGGTATATAACTTAATTACAGTATAGTGTTCATTTGTGTTTTTCTGTTCAATAAATACATTAGCATATTTTAGGGGTTAATTGAATTTTTATATGTCTAATTTCAGAATTTTTTTTTGTTTGTTAAAAATACATCTGGTATTGACTGGCTGCTACTATTATTTTCAATATTATTGTGTTTTATTGTACATTACCATTAACAGCATGTTCTTTGTCATATATATAGCTGTATATATGTACATATGTGTGTATATATTTATGTATATACATATATATTCTTAGGATGTGACTTGCATTCAATTTTTTTTTAATATTAAGTGGTTCTTTATAGAGCAATTTTTTACATTAAAGTTGTTCAATATGACCTTTTGTCTTTTCCATGTTATTATTTACTTCCCATTTATGAAATTTTGGTTTATTCCAACTACTCATAGTCTTTCTTATATGCATTCTCCAAGAAGTTTTATAGGCTTAACTTTGTTTGAGATTTATGATCAATTTTTTATTTTATTTATTTCATTTTAAAGAGGCTTTTTTAAAAAGGCAGTTTTACGTTAAGAGCAAAATTGAGAAAAATGTGCAGGAATTCCCATGTATCCATTGTTCCACATACACAGACTCCTCCACTAACAAACTCTTGTACCTAAGTGATACAGTTGTTATAATTGATGAACTTACAGTCACATCATCATTGCCCTGAATCAAAGCTTGCAGAAAGTTTTAGTTTTTCTTTTGTACATTCTATGTGTTCTAGTGAATGTGTAATGACATATATCTGCCATTATAGTATCAAAAAGAGTATTTCACCACACTAAAAATCCTCTGTGATCCTCCTACTCATCATTCCTTCCTTCCAACTCCTATCACTGATCTTTTTCATATCTCCAGAGTTTTGCTTTTGCACAACTGCCACAATTGCATTTTATGGGTATCATACAGTACTTAGCTTTTTAATTGGGCTTCTTTCACTTACTTACTGAAATGCATTTAAATTTCCTTAGTAGTTTTTCAGGAGCTATACTTTATTTTTTTAGTGATTGCATAATATTCCAATGTCTAGATATACCTTTAAGTAATGTGGAACATTTTCAAGTTAAAATCAAATATATTAATCAAAACACTAACATTATTTTTATCACCAGCTAAATTTGGAGCAAAAAGCCTTTAGAGAACAAAGATGTGAGAAACTACCTGCAATAATTACTAATTGCTATTATACTTTAGGAAAAAATTATTTTGACCCCTCAAAAATATATCAGATTTGATTCTTTAACATAATTTATGGAAATTTTTATCAGAAAATGAATTATGATTTATAACTTATTATAAAGTATTATTCTTTATCATAAGAATTCAGAAAGTTATCGTGAAGGGGAAGATGAGAATGATTATGAAAATTTGGTTATATCCATTTGAGGAACTATTTAATGATTCATCTATCCTAGGGTTAAGAACTTGAACTTTGGCATTAGAGTTGTGTTAATTGAATAAAACAACTGAAACATGTAACTATCAGTCTGATTTTACACACACACACACACACACACATTTTTACACAAACATATATACATATGTATGTGTACTTATTCATTTATTTTTGTGGTGTTGTGATGGAAGTCAGAGTTTCATACATATTGCATATGATCCACATCTCCAGGCTGATTTTATATATTTTTGAAAATTTCTGAACCTAAATGTATTCATTTAAAAATTGAATACATACATTTGTAAATGTATTTTATATAGGTGTGTACATATATTTTTATATATATTGATTGACATACTTGTATAAATTTTTGGATTGCAAGTTGAGCCTCTTCAAATTAATTCCCATAATATTTTTTGATCAACAAGTACCTTTTATACTTTTATTCTATACCAGATGCTCGGGATTCAATGATGAATAAGAATTTGTCTTTTTCCTTAAGGGAAAGGTGACATGAAAAAATACATTCAAAGAAGCAGTCTTAGTAGGATATGGCAGAAAAAGTCGGGGGGAAATAGGGTCTATTTTACCTGAGATGCCATTCCTCTCATATCAGTGTGGAGGGAAATTTTTTATTCCTTTACCTATGAATTCTTCATTTCCAGTCCTGTGATAAAGAATATCTACTCTTAATTAATTTAGGAGTTATGGTAGATTATCTACTGAAAGATTAATTACATGCTTTCCACTGAAGTATTATAAACCGTAAGTTTAAAGTTGGACCAGATGCATTTAAGCCCTGGAAACTCATTAACCATCTGACCATGTTGCACATATGGTAACAAAGTGAAGAATGTATCCAGTCAAACACACATAAACACTTCTTTATCATTATAGGACAACCACATCTTACAGTATGCCAGGGATCTTTCTATATCTGATACCTACAACAGAAAAGCTAGCAAGGGAAACATTTCAAATGGTGAATTTGTAAATCTACACTGAGGATGTAGAAGTCAGGATGGCTAGTCTAGTTTTTTGGTTTTTTTTTTTTTTTTCTTTTTGTAACATTCAGCATTAATTGTAATCTCACAAGTATATAATGACTTCGGGTTGAAAATACACAACTTTATGTTGAAAGTTCACATTTTCTCTACTGGAAAGATCCTCTGCAGAGATTTATTTGGGCAAAATGTTGCATTACCTCAAAGATCTTGCTACTGGTATATCTAGAAGGAATATCCCTCTCTTTTTCCTCAAGAAAAGATTAAGTTTTAGATGTATCCCAAATATCTTTCATAATTTCTTTTTTTGACTCAGTATGATCACTGTCAAGGCTTTTACCCAGTCCAAAATGGCAGCTAGCAATAACAGCTTGAAATACTGATAGACGAGGTGACTTCAAAGGAGAGTATTTAACAATTCCATGTATACAATGGAAATATGTCTTTCCATCTTTGAAATTGTGATACTGTGCTTTATAAAGCACATAATATTTTCAGAGTGAGAATCTCAGTCCATCACACTGGTATCATTATTATTAATATACTAATCAAAATGGTTTATTTTTTATTACTCTTTTTGGTATTTTAATCAAATTTTGATGAATATCAATTTGATATTTCTGGATGCAAAACAAACAGTGTTAATTTTGGTCAATATTTGATTAAAATTGTTAATAAATAAAAGTTGACCAAATAAAGCAATCGATTCATAGCTTTCTTTAAATGTGCCTAATCTTTACAAATTTGTCAACAATAGCTAAAATAGTTTATAATTTTATAATGTCTCAATTAATCCACATTGCCAGTAGAAGATGCTACTCTGATTTTTTAAAACTAAGGCCATTTCTTCATTGAATTTTCAGTTTTAATAAAAAGGCAGGATGGTGAAGGAACTGTACTCAGTTGTGAGTAGACAGTTTTATGTTGACATGTATGACCTACAGTGATGGGTCATGGTCTATCGTGTAGAGAAGTTACTACACTCTTCTTTATCAAAATGAATTTTAAAATGGTAATTTGACTGACTATTTCTTCTTATTCTGAAATGTAATGATTAGGACAGAGGATAATCACCAGATTTCTAAATAAGAACACCAAACTCTTTGCATTATTTTTTTTTAATTTTTTATTTTTGGTACTGGGGATTGAACTCACAGGCACTCAACCACTGAGCCACATCCCAGCCCTATTTTGTATTTTATTTAGAAACAGGGTCTCACTGAGTTTCTTAGTCTCTTGCCATTCCTGAAGCTGGCTTTGAACTCACAATCCCTTGCTTCAGCCCCTGTACCACCATGCCCAGCTGTTTGCATGATTTTAAAAAATATAAAAGAAGAACCTGAATTAATATCTTGTATTTTTTAGTATATTTTTTATTTTTAAATTTGTTTTAATTAGTTATACATGACAGTAGAATGTATTTTGATACATTGTACATAAATGGAGCACAACTTCTCTTTCATCTGCCTGTGTATGGTACAGAGTCACACCAGGAATGTAATCATACATGTGTAATAGGTAATAATTTCCATCTCATTTCACATTACTTCCCATCCCCACACCTCCTCCCCTCCCCTCTGCATAATTCAAAGTTCCTTCATTCTTCCCTATTCACCACCCCACATTATGGATCAGCATTCTCTTACCAGAGAAAACATTTAGATTTTGGTTTTTTAGGTTTGGCTTAATTCACTTAGCATAATACTCTATAGCTCCATCTATATAGCTGGAAAATGCCATAATTTCATTCTTCTTTAAGGCTGAGTAATATTCCATTGTGTACCACAGTTTCTTTGTCCATTAATCTATTGAAGGGCATCTAGGTTGGTTCCATCATTTAGCTATATTTGTGAATTGAGTTTCTATAAATCTTGATGTGGTTGTGTCACTACAGTATGCTGATTTTAAGTCCCCTGGGTATAAACTGAGGAGTGGGATAACTGGGTCAAATGGTGGTTGCATTCAAAGTTTTCTGAGGAATCTCCATACTGCTTTCCATAGTGATTGAACCAATTTTCAGTTCTACCAACAATGTATGAGTGTACCTTTTCCCCCACATCCTTGCCAACATTTATTGTTGTTTGTATTCTTGATAATTGCCATTCTAAGGAGTGAAATGAAATCTTAGAGCAGTTTTGATTGCATTTCTCTAATTGATAGAGATGATGAACTTTTTTTTCATGTTTGTTGATCAATTGCATTTCTTATTCTCTGAAGTATCTGTTCATTTCCTTTGCCCATTTATTGATTGGAATATTTATTTTTTGGGTGTTAAGTGTTTTGAGTTCTTGATATATCCTAGAGATTAAGGGTCTATCTGAGGTGCCTGTAGTGAAGATTTTCTCTTTCATTCTGTAGGCTCTCTCTTCACATTATTGGTTGCTTCCTTGGCTGAGAGGAAACATTTTAGTTTGAATCCATCCCATTTATTGATTCTTGATTTTAATTCTTGCACTTTAAGAGTCTTGTTAAGGAAGTCAGATCCTAATCTGACATGATGAAGATTTTGGCCTACATTTTTTCTCTTAGGCACAAGTTCTCCTTTCTAGTGTCTAAGTCTTTAATCCACATTGAGTTGATTTTTGTGCAGGGTGACAGATAGAGGTTTAATTTCATTTTGCTATGTATGGATTTCCAGTTTTCCCAGCACCATTTGTCAAAGAGGCAATCTTTAGTGAATGTTTTTGGTGGGTTTGTCTCTTTGTCTTCTATGCTGTACCATTAGTCTACATGTCCATTTTGGTGCTAATACCATGATGTTTTTGTTACTATGGCTTTGTAATATAGTTTAAGTTCTGGTATTATGATGTCTCCTGCTTCACTCTTCTTGCTAAGGATTTTTTTAGCTACTCTAGGTCTCTTATTTTTCTGAATGAATTTCATGGTTGCTTTTTCTAGTTCTATAAAGAATGTCATTGGGATTTTAATAGGGATTGCATTAAATCTGTATAATGCTTTTGGTAGTATGGCCATTTTGACGATATTAATTCTGCCTATCCAGGCACCTGGGAGGTCCTTCCATCTTCTAAGGTTATTCACCTTCTTTCATTAGTGTTCTGTGGTTTTCATTGTAGAGTCCTTTCACCTCTTTTATTAGGTTGATTCCTAAGTAGTTTTTTTTTTTTTTTTTCCTTTTTGAGGCTATTTTGAATGAAGTAGTTTTCCTAATTTTTCTTTCAGTAGATACATCACTGATGTATAAAAATGCATTTGAATTATGGGTGTTGGTTTTATATCATGCTACTTTGTTGAATTCATTTATTATTTCTAGAAGTTTCTTGGTGGAATTTTTTTGAATCTTCTAAATACAGAATCATTTCATTAGCAAAAGTGATAGTTTGAGTCTTCTTTTCCTATTTGTATCCATTAAATTTCTTTAATCTGTCTGATTGCTCTGGCTAGAGTTTCATAGAAGTGGTGAAAGTTGGCATTTTTTTATTTTTCCAGTTTTTAAGTGGAATACTTTAAATTTTTCTCCAACTAGAATGTTGTTAGTCTTGAACTTAGCATAGATAACTTTTACAATGCTGAGGTATGTTATATTCCTACTATCCCTAGTTTTTCTAGTGGTTTGAACATGGAGAGGTGTTGTATTTTGTTAAACACATTTTCTGCATCTATTGAAATGATCATATGGAAAGTATCACCAACAGACTAGACCACTTCGAAGACAATCTCAAGTCTTTAAGTCTATTGATGTAATGAATTATGTTTATTGATTTCTGTATGTTGAACCAAACTTGCATCCCTGGGATGAACCCCACTTATTGTGGTGAACTATCTTTTTAATATGTTTTTGAATGCAATTTTCCATAAATTTATTGAGAAGTTTTTCATCTATGTTCGTCAGTGATATTGGTCTAAAGTTTTCTTTCCTTGATGCATTTTTCTCTGGTTTTGATAGCAGGTGACATTAGTCTCATAGAATGAACTGGGAAGGATTCCTTTTTTTCTATTTCATAGAATGATTTGAGAAGTATTGGAGTTAATTCTTCTTTGAATTTCTTGCAGAACTTGACTGAGAAGTCATCTGGTCCTTGGCTTTTCTTGGTTGCTAGGCTTTTAATGGCATCTTCTATTTTCTTGTTTGAAATTGATCTGTTTAAACAGCATATGTCTGGCTTATTCAGTTTGGGTAGATCATATGTTTCTAGAAATCTTTTGATGTCTTTGAGATTTTCTATTTTTTTGGAGTAAAAATTTTCAAAATATTTTCTAATTATCTTCTATTTTTTCAATAGTCTCTGTTGTGCTATTTTCTTTTTAATCACACGTTTTAGTAATTTGAGTTTTCTCCCTTGGTGTAGATTATCAATTTTATTTTTTTTGTCAAAGAACCAATTTTGTTTTTGTCAATTTTTGAATTTTTTTGTTTGTTTCAGTTTCATTGATTTCAGCACTGATTTTAGTTATTTCCTGTCTATTACTGCTTTTGATGTTAATTTGTTCTTCTTTTTCTAAGACTTTGAGATATAATTTTAGGTTATTATTTGTTGATTTTTTATGTTTTTAATGAATGAGCTCAATGCAATAAACTTTCCTCTTAGCTCTACCTTCATAGTGCTATAAGTCTCTTGTAGTTGATTTTCCATTTCATTCTATAGATTTGGGATATTTTCTGGTATTATGTCATTACAAAATTATGCATTCCTTTGGTTTCTGTCTCCACACTTTCGTCTATTCCAATAAATCTTAAATTTGGTCTTTTCATGTTATTCAATATTTCTTGGAAGTTCTGTTCATGGTTTCTTACTATCTTTTCTATACAAGCAACTTTAGTTTCAACAGTATATATTTTGTCTTCATTGCCTAAGATTGTCTTCCAAGTGGTCAAGTCTGTTGGTGATACTTTCCATTGAATTATTAATTTAATTTATTGTTTCCTTCATTTTGAAGATTTCTGCTTGATTCCTTCTTATAATTTCTGCCTCTTCATTGAAATGATCTTTCACTTCCTGTATTTTCTATCTGATACCATCTTTTATTTTGAAGATCAGTCTATGTACCTTCTAAATTTCTTCTCTGACATTTTTTCTACCGTGTTGTGTATGGATTCTATTGTTGGAATATCCTGGTTTGTTTGAGAATGCTTTGTTCCCTTGTTTTTTCATGTTGTTTGTGTCTTCCCATCTAGTGGTGTGGATCTGAGGCAGTATTGTTTCTACCCTGCAGTCTTATAGTGTCCTTGAAGGCTTTCACTACCTCACTTTTAAAGGGAGACCAATATTAACAGCACCCAATGCAAACAATATACAACCTTAAACCAAAAACTCCTATTGAGGCATCTACAGTTTTGTCACAGTAAACAGAAATGATATGTTCAATTATTGTCTATAATATAAACAGTAACTTTGCTAAAAGGGTTTAACATTTCAAATGATGGACAAAGAAGGAACAGAAATAATATAAAATGTGATGTTTATGAGAGACAAGGAGAGAAGATAGAGGTAAAAATTTATAGTAAGAGTGAATGAGGAATTAATAGAAGTTGGCTGTTAGCATGAGAGAAGTGAGAGGGAGAATCCAGAGAGAAAGATATTAAGTGAAAAAATAGAGATTTTTTTAAAAAGTAAAAATATAGGAACACACAACAACGGTAATATACTATTCAGACATCCCATTCCTCAATAAATTGATGCATGAAAAATATTTGGCTTCAAAAATGGTAGAGATGTTAGAGAAAGGGCAAAAAAGAAAAATGGAAGTCTTTATGGAAATTTGAACTATTGCTTCTGTTGACTTTCAGCTTCTCCACCAATGGGTGAGGTTGTTTGAAGTTTGATGGTGGCTCCAGTTTGGTGGGTGCCAGATCATTTGACTGAGGAAGCTCATAATAAGATGCCCTTACACCCTCTTCCAGTTATCCCACCTGTTGTAGCAAGCAATTTCCATTTCTGCACATATCAGGACTCACTGAGCTTGCAAGAGCCCAGTTTTCTCCAGTTTCTCCAACTTGTGCTCCCCCCAGGGAATTGCCTCCAGTCTTTGACTTTCCACAGGCTTGCCAGACCCAGACTGACCCACGCCAACCACCTGCAATCTGATGGACCTGGGTTTTATATTCCCCAGGCTCTGGCTTGCTGAAGTCTCAAGTACTCAATACCACTCCAACTTGTAGAGTGACCTCCAGGATGCACTCATACAGAGGAGCAACCCTACAAAGAGGCAGCCAGACAGTAGCCACTAGAACACCCAGCAAGAAGGCCTCAGGTATAACTGGACCTGCAGGTTATATCTCCAAGCCCTGGCCAGAGTCCCAGACTTAGGCAGCCGTGGCCCAAGATGGTGACAGTGGCAGTGGCAATCCTGCATGTCCCTTGGGCCTAGACTCCCAGATTCTGGCCAGTGTCCCAAGATGGCAGCAGCCTCATGTAACCAAACCTGTGGGTACCCTGACAATGGACTTCCAGGCAGCAATAGGCAGAGGGACCTATGCAGGCAAAGGCTGGAGATCAGCGGGTGGACATGGGGCAGCAGGGATGGGCAGGCGAAAGACAGGCAAATGGACACACAAGCAAATAGTGGGCAGCCAGTGGATGCCAGTGAGCAATTTGTATGCAAAAAGTGGGTAATATACTGGTAAATGGCTGGTGATAGCACCAGACAAACGGGGGACAAACATCAGGGTATCTGTGGGCAGCAAGTGCTCCCTTGCAGAGAAACAGTATTTTTTCTGCTTGAATCTCAAGTCACAGAGCAAGAAAGAATACAGCTTTCCTCTGGTTTGTCATCTTGGATCTCCAGTGTCTTGTGGTTTTGTCAGATAATTTAAGAATAAATTTTATTTAATTGTTGATTGTGGATATTTATTGTTATGCAAGAATTCTAAAGAATGTGAACAAAATAATTACAATAAAATGAAAGAGAAGAGACAATTGTGATAGTAGGAGCAAATGTGACTCCATTTTGTTTTATGACTTCATCCTGTAAAACAACAATGCCAAGTAGAAGAGTCATGACTGGGGCAAGATGTTCTTTTCCTTTTGCTATAGAAACCTTTAAGAACACGGAACTACCTAATGGGGTATTGTTTCTGTAACTAGGGTAATGGGGCTCTGTTTCTGTAACTGGGGTAACTGGGCTAACTGTGATTGGTTAGGCTTCCCTCTGCTTGACTGCACTGTCCCGCTTCTGTAACCTGGCTTGCTTGCATTGGCTAGACCCCCTGAACATCCCTTTTGCCATTTTCAGGCTTATAAGGAGTGCCCTTGCAATTGTTCGGGGCTGATCAGGGGAACAGCTTTATGTTCTGGTCAGCAGCCACCAGTGTGCTTCAATAAAGGCTTGATTCGATTATACGTGAGTGGTCTGGAAGTCAGTTTATGAAACCCTGGGATGAAGCTTTAACTATAACAAATTAACAGAGAAATTAATAAACTTTTAGAATTTTATTTTATCTTTATTGATTTTGTCCTATATTCATTTCCACTGTTATCCTTTTTTTTCTCAGTTAGTAATCAAAATTTACCAAATATTCATGGACTGAAGGAAAAATAGTGATAGGATTTGGTGAAGTATATAGCACCAGTTAACTATTTTAAGGACATTCTGAGTATATGTTATTTTTATGTTGCAGACAGTGTATTTAAGTTTTGTATCACAAACATGGACTTGTTTACACATAGAAATAGAACTCGCCCACAGAAGTCATAAATCTTTAAACAGAAAAACAAGAAAATATAGAAGCAAATAAATAATTACTAAAAAAAAGAAATCATTCTGACTTAAAGTATACTGACTTCGTACAGAAGTGATTAGGGTCTGTAATTTGATATTTCTATTTTAAACATTCTTATTTAAATTTCAGCAAAAGTTCAAATATCTCTGCTGATTCAAAAGGATTTCCTTTTATATCTACCATATTTTTGAAAATGTTATGTACCAACCAGCAATTACAAAGCAGTCAATAAGAAGGAGAGAAAAAAAGAGAAAGGACAGAAAAATATTCATAATAAAATCACAGTAAGTTAAGTGCCATTTTACATTCAATGTTAGTTTGAGGGCTGCATATTTGGATAGAGGTATTATTGTGGCCAAATTAAGCTAAAACAAAATATGTTGTGTTTTTTTTAAGCAACAAAATATTTGTAAAGAAAGCAATGCAGTTGCCCAGCACAGTATTAAACAAAAACCAAAACACTGTAGATAAAGGGATGACTAATAGTAATTTAATTAATAAAATCTCAGAAAGCACTACAGTTTTTGTTTGCAAGGATAGATGTTCTTTCTTTTTCCCCCACAATGTTATTATATTTATACAAAATTGAAGTATTCATTGTTACATATTCATGCATGCACAGAATATAACAATATAATTTGACCAATGAAATTCCCCAATATTTCCCTCTGCTTATCCTTCCCTCTATTCCCTTTCCTCTAATCTACTCATTTATCTTCAATTTTCATGAGAACAATCCCCCTTCTTTTCCCTTTTCCTCTTTAGTGTTCACATAAGAGGAAAACACATATCCCTTGATGTTCAGAGTTTCACTTATTTCACTTACTGTTCTCAAATTCCATCTATTTTGGAATTTGACTTGATTTTATTTTTCCTATGGTTGTTTATTGGAGTGCACTCATACAGAGGAGCAAATTTGCTTTATCCATTCATCCATTGACAGACACCTAGGCTGGTTTCTTACCTAGGCTATTGGAAATTGTGCAACAATAAACAAGTGTATGCATATATCACTACAGTAAATTGACTTTAATTTTTCAGTGTAAATACTGAGCTCCCCCCAGGGAACTGCCTGTGTCATAGGGTGGTTCCGGTCCTAGTCTTTGAGAAACCTGCATACTGATTTCCATAGCGGCTGTATCAATTTAAAACCCCACCAACAGTGCAAAAGTATTTATTTTCTCCACATCCTCTCCAAGATTTATTATCATTTATATTCTTGATGGCTGCCATTCTGACTAAAGTGAAATGAGATATTAGTGTAGTTTTGAGTTGCATGTCCCTAAATGCTAAGGATGCTGAACATTTTTTTTTTTGGATTTTTTTTTTACCATTTGTATTTCTTCATTTGAAAAATGTATGTTTAATTTATTGCACATTTATAAATTGGGTCATTTACTTTTTTGATGTTAAGGTTTTTGATATTTCATATATATATATATATTTTCTAGATATTAATTCTCAGTCAAAAGAGTAACTAGCAAAGATCTCTCCATTTCTGTAGGCTCTCTCTTCACATTCTTAATCATTTTCCTTGCTATGCAGAAGCTTTTGAAATTGATGTTATCCATTTACTAAATCTCGGTATTATTTCCTAAGCTTTAAAGGTCCTGTTGAGAAAGTTATTACCTGTGCCCATATGTTGAAGTGTTTACCCTATGTTTTCTGTTAGGAGTTGCATAATTTCTGGTCTGATTCCTAATTCTTTGATCCGTTTTGTAACTCTGTATATAAAGTATGTTCACACCAAATTATGCCATTATACATGAGCTCTCTTATTTTTATTTTTTTTGCATACAATTCTTAATACACCTTTATAACACCATTTATCATATCTCTGTTTGTATATAAGGTATGTTGACACCAAATTCACATCTTCATACATGTATATTGTATAATGATGACCATCTCCTTCCACCATCCATGCTATTCCCCTTCTCCCTCCCTTTCCCTATTTTTATCCCTTTCATTTCCTTCTCTTCCCTGAGTGTTCTGTTTAGAGTTTAAATAAATATATTATCTAGGAGTACTGAGAGTGGATAGACTTCTCTCATACTGGATTTTAAAGGAGATACATTTAATAAACCTCGTTAATTATTATGTTGCTTTGTGTTTGTCATAAGTAGTCTTTATGATGTTAACTGAGGTAGATTTCTTCTATCCCTAGTTTCTCCAGAGTTGTTAACACGAATGAGTTCTGAATTTTGTTTGATACTGTCATAATGTTAAAAGCCAAACACTATTCTACAACTCTGAGACTATGTCTTCAGCATGGCATAGTCTATTAGAAAAACTTTCAATGGAACATTTTATTTGAATTATTGTCTAGCTCTTTTCCAAGAGTTCTTTGTTTGGTTCTTTTTCAATATCTCTATCTCCTCATTGAATTTCTCATTCATATCTGATTTTTTAAATTCATTAAGTTACTTATATCTGTGTTCTTTTAGAATTCATTAATTATTTTTATAATCATTCTTTTAAATTATTTTTCTGATATTTAATCTATTTCAATATCTTTGGAGTCAGTTGCTGGTGAATTATGAAATTTAATAGTTATCATGTTATCTTGTTGGGTTTTATGCATGTGTTGAGATGGATTTATCTTCTACTCATATGTGTGGTCCTTTTTTGTATATAGTCTTTCCTTGCCAAATTGTCACAGAGTGATCTAGATGCAGACCACTCACACCTGTGATACGAACAGCCTTTTTAAAAAATCTTATTTTTGATGTAGTGGTAGATGTCAATGACTGGGGATCTGAGGGCCCCTATAGCCATTTTTATTTAGGGTCTGTTTTTTTGGGGGGAGGGGCTTTGTTACTTATCTTCTTTCTATTAATGCATTGATGAAGATTGAGTGTGGTTGTGTATGTAGCTAGGTGTACCGTCTCTTGGCTGTGTTTAGTTCATTAGAGTCTCTAATATGTGAACATGTAGATTCCTGTCACTTCAGAGAAAAGGGGGAAACAAACAATAACATTCAAAGTAAACAATCTATAGCATGAAAATAAATACCTGGTGCCCATTATTGCATCTAAAACAATGATTACCACAAAATAGAAATAGTGGATCCTGCAATTGCCAACAGGAAAACAACAACAAAACTAGTTGTCAACTAGATCTGGTATTAAAGTAGACCACAAGTGTCAATTATGTTATTCACAAGCCTGAAAACTGTAACAACCTGAATGGGAGGATAGGAGCTATATTTATTTAAAGGAAAGTGACCACAACACTCAGAGCAACGAAGTGATCTTTATTGCAGCAGTGCAACAGAGGGGAAAAGAGAGAAAGAGGAGGGAGAGAGGGGGAGAGGGGGAGAGAGAGAGAGAGAGAGAGAGAGAGAGAGCGCATCCAAGAGAGAGACAGAGAAAGCAAGAGAGAGAGGGGAGGGGCCTGGCAGGAGCGAGTTTTTATAGCCCAAATCTAATAGGGTCTCTGGGTCTGCAAGCTGCCTTGTTGACACACAAGGGGGTTAAGTGTTTGGCCTTGAATGGGGGCTGAGTGTTCAGCTTCGAGCAGGGGGGCGAAGCACTCAGCCTTGATCGGGGGCTTGGGCGTTTGGGCTTGAAGCAAACAGGTGATAAAGAATCAGACAGAGGGTTACAGAAGCCAGGTCATCCTTCATCTAACTTTGTTTGGCATGCCCTGCAGACAGCTTACTCAGCCTGTCCTGCACCTAACATTTATCAAATAGGTCTAAATAAAAAAGTATAGTTCATTAAGAGAAAAACAATAGGAAAGTAAAAAAAAATAGAATATTCAAAATGCGAACAGAAATAATGTAGATATAGGAATTTTTATTATAAAGAAGGAGAAGAAAAAGCAGAAAAAAGTAAATGGAAAGAAAGAGAACAAGAGAATTTGTTAGTGGGAGAAAAAAGGACAGAAAGAGAAACAAATTAAAAACAAAAATAATCAAAAACTCCTAACCCTCAGAAGTTAGGACTATGAAAAAATAACTATCATTTTAAAATACTAAACCAGGCATAGTGGTCGATTCCTGTAATCCCAACAGCTCTGAAGGCTGAGCTAGAGAATAGCAAGTTCATGACCAGCCTTGGCAACTTACTGAGGTTCTAAGCAACTTAGGACTCTGTCTTAAAATAAAAAATAAAAAGGATCAGGGATATAGTTCAATGGCAAAGCAACCCTGGGTTCAGTCTTAAGTGGGAAAAAAATAGCTAAAAATGAGGAAAAGCAATAAACAAATAGGCATATGCCTCTGTATCCGTAAAATCACACTCCTTCAAAAAAAAAAAAAAAAAAACAAGGAAAAGGAAAAATGTTTTTATATTTATTCATATTTATTTATTTAGGTATCAGGGATTGAACTTAGGTATCCATAACCACTGAGCAACGTCTTCAGACCATTTTTTATTTTCTATTTTGAGACACAGTCTTGCTGAGTTGCTTAAGGCTTTGCTAAATCCTTTGCCTCAGTTTTCCAAGTCACTGAGATTACAGGTGTGCGCTACCATGCCACTAGCAAGATTCTTAATATTCTTAATGCAAAATGAAAGAGTTGTTTCCACTTAGGTAATCAAAGCTGTCGATGAAGATGATTGGTTACCACCCATGTCCAATTATCCTTTTTTCCACTACTTCTTCTTCAGCTTGTATCTATAAGTAGGGAGAGAGCAAGGGCATGTACTTGTGTAAACCTTGAACACACATGAGATCTCAGTCTATTCTTCTTTTGTATTGCTCACTGAGCTGCCAAATTGAGTGTCCTAAAACTGAAGCTGGTTGAGATAGCTCTCAACTTGAATTTTCACCATTACAGAATGAGAACTACTATTGATTGGAGTTTGGTGTGGATAGACCAGATTGATGCATTCCTAGGTTGGAGCTTTTGTGAAGTTCTGAGGGTTCTGGCAGCTGTGGATTAGGTGAAATCAAGCCTTTGAGATTTTGTTAAATGGTATCTTCTCTGGATAGAAGATCAATCTCTGTTAGAAGTCTGGATCTCATGAAATTCCCAAGAATTCTACTTGAGGGGAAGGGGGCAACCCTCATCAGTGCTCACACACTCTGCTGCCTATAATTATGACCTTTCCAGGCTTATTCCTTGAGTATAATCTCCCTGGCTTGTTTAGCCTTTCAACACACTTTAGTTGGTCACATGAGCCACCAGACTCAAAGGAAAAGCAATTGCACTATACTCTGTATTTCTGAGTTCAATCCCCTTATGTGCAATCTTGAAATCTCCTCTATGCCTATTCTCTCATTCTGCCAGGCCACACAGTAAGTGCTTTCTGGGACAGTATGTTTGTTGTGATTCCCTAGGCTCCTGCAGGAACAAGCTGCAGTATAACCTTGTTGAGATGGTTCTTGTCTCAGCTGTCCACTTACCAGCTGAGAAACACAGAAAACCTTTTAAACACCAGTTCACTGTGCAGCTTCTGGATCAGGTAGGTTCCACTTGCATTTCACATCTATAAGTTTTTTTCTCTCCCTGTTTGTATTATTTTCCTCTCTGAGGTGAACCAGCACTCCCGCTGTTGCCCCAAGTGACTGAGCTCCAGTGTACTCTTTCTTGTTCTCTGTTCCATGCACACGAATTTCTGAGTTTAAGACACATGATCTGATACTGAGTTTTAGTGAATTTCCATTTTCCAGTGATTTCCTTTTTCCCCAGTGGTTCGATTTCTCAAAAATGTTAGACTCATTTTGGGGGCAGTTTTCCTTGAATACTAACGATTTCTTGACTCCTTGTGGTCAAATTCCAATAACTGGAGATGTTACTATAAAGATTCTGCCACTGAAATATTTCGACCTTCTTGCTACACCTAGCAGTGTTGATACTGCTGGTTACTGGTTCCTGTGAGGAGTCCTGCTTCCTCAGATGTTGAAGTATATAACACCAGAGAAGCACGAGGAGGAGAGCATACAGTAGAAAGAAAGAAGTTTTATTAAAGGATAGTAAAACAGATCCAAAGGCGGAATGACTGGGATGAGGAAGTCATGTCCCTTTAGACATCTAAAATTTCCCTGTTGTCCTGCATTTTTCTCCCTTATCTTATTCATTTCTCCTCATCCTGCATAGTGACTGGGGGATGTCAGTGGAATGGCCAGGGGGTGAGCAGGTGGGCTTCAAGGGCACAGGTGGAATCCTGGGTAGGAAGGGAGCCACAGCCCAGGAGGCATTGATTAGCAGCTCCCTGTCTGCTCAGCAGTTGCTTAATAAACAACCATTTTGGGAGGGGTAGTATCAATGGGCTTTGGAGACAGGAACATTACGTTTTCCCAGGGGCTGTTTCCAATTTCCTGGACTTGAATTGAACTCCATTTTCTCCATCAGACCCGATTTACCTAGCTACACTGACTACCTGTCTTTAAATCTGGCTTCTGTGTTGTTTTCACTTTCGCATCATGGCTCTATTAAAAATGGTAAGCATGCTCACTGGGGACATACTTGGTCACTGAAGAAAAACTGGGTAGTAGCGTGGGTGATATAGGATTCTAATAATCATTAAAGAAAAAAAAAGTGAGATGCAATCTGATTTGATATAACTGATGTTATCTGCGAAATTAAAGAAAAATGAATGCCCTTCATTAAAAACTACTGTTGGAATATTAGGTTTCATCAGAAATACTAGAATATTAGTTAAGAACCATAATTTAGCTTTCTTCTTCATCATTGTACATTGTACTGTGTTAGTAACACCTTAATCAGTTATTTCAAAAAAATACTTAATGAAAAATTATGTTTAGGAGAAGTGTTAATATATTTTAAATGACATCATAAAATTGAAGTTCACTTTTTATTTCTCTATGATACAACTTAAAATTTATTTAATCCTGTTGAATTAAAGTATACTGTTAATATGTATGTATTTGACAAGGTCTTTTTTCAGTGTTTTTTAACCTTCCCATTTCTTTAAAATTCTGTGAATTTTACTTGCGCAAAATATACTTTTTTCCTCCTATTTAATTGTTGCTCTGTCTGTATTCTTGTAATTTTTTAGTGAATCCATCTTTATGTTTTCGATAGTTTTTTGTAACGTTTCACAATGTCCTTCTTGAAATATATTAACATTAATTTTAGGTAATAATCTGGTTTTAACGTTTTTACCCATTACTATATTTTCTTTGCAGCAATGAAACTCTCATTTTAGGATCTTCCTGTATATGATAAATTGCTTTCAAAATTTATGGTTGTCTTAAATTGCTGAGCTTATTTATTTCCTTTTGCTATTTGTTTTAGTCAGCCTTTTTTGCTGCTATGACTAAAAGATATGACCAGAACAATTTTAAAGGAAGAAAAGTTTATTTGAGGGCTCATGGTTTCAGTTTCAGACATCTTAGTCCACAGAAGGCTGTCTCCATTTCTTGGGGCTCAAGGTGAGCCTGAACACTGGGGCGGAGGAACATAGCAGAGGGAAGCACCTCACTTTGTGGTGATCAGGAAGCAGAGAGAGGTTTTAGTTGCTGGATACAAATATATAACCCAAAGCCCCACCCCAATTCCCACCTCCTCCAGGCACACTCTACCACTTAAGTTACCACCCAGTTAATCCTTATCAGGTGCTTAAATCACTAATTGGGTTAAGACTATCACAATCCAATCACTTCTCCTCTGAACCTTCTTGTATTGCTCACACGTGAGCTTTTGGTGATTCACATCTAAACCATAATTCTATCTAAACGTCTTCAAGTCTGGATTATTGGTTTTAGTTAAGTAAGTTTTATATGATAACTTATTAATATTGTGTATCAGGTAAATAACATTAATTTGGTTCTCCAAGCATTTTTTTTTCATACCTTAAGAAGTTCATCTTAAATTGGGTGTGGTGCTGTAGGTCTGTAATTTCAGTTACTTAGAGGCGGAAGAAGCTGGAGGACTGAAAGTTCAAGGACTGCAAGTTCAAGGCCAGACTGGGCAACTTAATAAGACCCTGTCTCAAAATTAAAAATAAAAAGGGTGGGAGTATAGCTCAGTGATATAGTGCCCCTGGGTTCAATCTCCAATAACCCTCCTGCAAGTTCACTTAGATATCTTTGGCAACTACAACATACTATAATTGTCTGATAGATCACTTAAATTCCTTCTTAAAATGTGGGTAACTAATTGCTTGCATAAGAGTAAAAGGGTTTTCCTTTTTAGCATAGATCTTCTGTTTTTGCAGTGCATATGATTTAAACTTCTCTCAATGTTATCATTACTTAGCAGTTTTATAAGCTGTGTTGTTTCCTAGATATATATTTCCATCAATAGGACAGTAAAGAATAAACACATTAATAATTGCTCTATTAAAAAAGTAAATTTGTTTTTATTTGATCTGAATTGTAGTTCATTTTTATCATAACTTCAATTGGAAAAGAGATGTCTAAAACATAATTTTCTACTCGAAATACAAAAATTAAACTAAGAAATAAGTGTAGCCACAGATTCATCAAGAATATCTTCACTTGGGGGTGCATATGTTTGCTTTATTAGTTCTGTGGTGCTTGAAAATACAACTTTAAAAAGTCCTGCAACCTAGAAATAGCACACCAAGCAGAAAGTACCAAAATAAAAGCAGCACAGGCAGAATCCATTAAAGCCAATCCCCCAGTGGTACCCTGAATTAGTGGTGCAGCATCCACTCTTTCTTCAAAATGAAAAAATAGAAATTCAAAATAGATTCCAAAATTCTCACTCGAGATTTCCCGTCTGTTCATAGAAGTAAAAGATATTAATGATGTAAGGATATATGATGAGGATTACTGACTTCTTTGCTCTAATAAAAATTATCTCTACACAATGTTATTTTAAGTATTGACTATATGGCAGTAACATGTTAGTTAAACTCATTGCTAAAACACGTCTGATTTGCCTTTTGATTTCCGTTTAGAAGTTTTCACATTTGAAAACACTATATATCTAAATATACTTTGAATATTCCCTTTTATCCTAATAATCCTATGAAAAATAACACTGCATCTAAATGCATTCAGGATTGACTAGAGCCTAGGGTTCTGTCTTGATGATGGTTGTCAGGTGCTAGATAAATATTAGTAGATTAATTAATGAATCATACAAAAATAATAAATTGACACAAGCAATTCCCTAAACATATAAAACCAAATTAATTAGACAATTTTGTTAAAATGGACTAATATGAAACTGCTGTGTAGTCAGTATAAATTAGTGATGGGCAATGGGCTGTCTACTGGCCACCTGCCTCCTTTGCAATGCTGGAATCTGTCTGTAATCTCAATTAAAATAGTGCTTCTGAGTTCCTAAAAGAAGAGGAAGAGAAACTAAGTGAAAAACAAAGATAAAAAGACAAAGAAAAAAATTGATCTTGTAACAACTACATCTGACCCAAAGAGAAGACCATGAAGAATTTCTTAACTCTGATAAGTACTAGTAGGATAAGCAGTTAAATAGTGTAGAAGGCTGGGAGTTGTCCAGAAAAATGACACATGGAAGGAATAATACCAAAGACACTTAGTTGCAGTCCATCCTAGTCCATAAGTCTGAAACATCTATCACTTTTGGGAAATGACTGTGACAACGCTGTCATGACTTGTCCAAGTTCTCCTTGTTTCCTTAAACAACAACAACTCTACATCTACTTTATTTTTTTCACTATTCCTAATATTATAAACAAGGCTTTTCACATAGTAGGTACTCAGCATTGGAGTTATAAATAGAAATGAAAGATTTCTTTCTAGTAGATCTACCAAATCTGATCGTGATAGTCGAGTGACTCTCAAAAAGTCTCTTGATACATCTCAGTATATTTCTCTATATGCAAATCTTGGAAGATGATACCCATATCAGTGTTTCAGATGCCAAAGGACAAAGAAGGTGAATGCACATAATGAACTCTATAGTACAATGGAAACAGTGTTTTAAAACTATGGACATTATCTCCATTACAAATATGGCCATTGGTTCATAATTTTAAGAGTTACATCTTTATTGAGAAATAACTAACATCTAATATACTCCATAAAAAATTGATAAATCTTAATGCATACATATAGTAGGAAAACATTATCACAATGAAGATAATTGACATATTTATAACTGTTAATTTTTTTCTTCTTCCATTCCCTCTTCCCAATCATCTTCCTTTCTCCCAAATGACACCAATTTTCTAGAATTCAATATAAATAAAATAGTGTGCAATCTTTTTAATTTTTTGTTCTTAATTCTTTCACTTGGTATGATTATTTTGAAATTAAACCATATCTTAATATCTACCAATAATTCATTACTTTTCAATACTGAACATATTCTGTTGTCTATATATACCAAAATTTTAATATATTTGATTACCAATGGGTATTTGAATTATTTCCATTTTGGTATAACATATAAATATTATTACAGGTAAAAGAGCTACAATTGCATACAATTATTTTTGTTGACATGTTCTGGTGTTTGTGGTTAATACCTGGAACAAAATGAACGTAATATGCTAGGTATGTATTTACACTTGAAGAAACAACTAAGTTGTTTATAAAGTATTTGTACCATTTTCCATTTCTACTAGAAACAGATGAGAGTTCTGGTGCCACTACTTTCATAACAACATTGGTTTTGAAAACATTTGTGTTTTTAATTTTAGCCATTCTAACATTTATGTGCTGTTTCTCTTAGTTTCAATTTGCATTTACTATGACTAATAATTAGTACCTTTCATGTTCATATTTGCTAAATGCATTTGTTTCTTGATAAAGTGAGTTTAAACTGTTTCTCCTTTTCTAATAAACCATTTATTTTTTACTGTTTAGCTTTAACAGTTCTTTATAAATTCTCATTACCAGTCCTTCATTCTATGTTATTTGCAAATATTTTATTTTAATCCTCTGGTAAATCTTTTTATTTTTTAACATGCCTTTTAAACAGATCAAATTTTTACTGAAAATTGTTTCAACATGATGGCAGTGGTTTGTTTTGTGGTAATTCATAAAATCATTCTATAATTCATGGATGAATGCATAGGTCCTAAAAGAAATCAAACAGTTTTTAAAAAGAACCAAGTTTTACTATAAATACTGTCAAGTTTCAAGATTTACTTTTGAGCTACCCTATTCAAAAAAGTGTACACTTTTCATAAAGATAGACAAGTAGATGAATGAACAAAAAAGAGTGCCCATAGTTGAATCACACAGATTTAATCAGTTTGTTATTGGCAAACTTTCAATGAAATGCAGTATAGGAATGCTTTTCAACAAAGAATACTGGAAAAATTGGATTTTCATATTTTATTTATGGAATAATTCCAACCCATACTTAGTAGCATATACAAAATTGGTTCAAAAGTGTGAAACTTCTTTAAGAATAGGTAGGAGAAAAGGTTTATAACCTTGAGCTAACAAAGATTTCTTAAACTCAACTCCAAAAGCACAATTCACAAAGAACCAGGTGATAAAAATCAGTGATAATGTGCTCAGGGACATTCTCCTATTCAACAAATGGCATTTTCATATGTCAAAAGAAAATGAAACACAAATAATTATCATTTTCCCTAAAGACTTTAGAGGAAAGGTGTGTTTACTTTGAACAAAATAGACCCGCATGAACTATAGATATATTTTTGTTAGAAATATCTTCCAGAGGCATTTACATAGTACTGCAATTACTTTTTTCTTTAAGTATTTGTCATATTTATCAGTGATGCTATCTGTGCTGGAACTATTTTTATGGGAAGGTCATATGTTTTGAATTCAATTTCTGTCTGTTTTATAGAAATATTCAGAATTTTTTCCTTTTCTTGTGTTATTGGTTACAGTAAGAACTTGCATGCTTTTCCCCCAAAAGACTGCTTACAGTCTAGATACTCAAGTTCAATAACATGAAATTGTTTATAAAATCCTCTTGCCTTAATATGAGCAGAATTAGTAGCAATGTCCTGTTTTTTATTTCCCAAATTGATAATTGGACTTTTTGCATCAGCATTTTTTAGATGTTTATTATTTTAACTTGATTTATTTTGAGTGTGATACCAGGGATTAAACTCAGGAACAAACTGTGCTACATCTCCAGGCATTTTTAAATTTTTAATTTTTTTTGACAGTACTGAAGATTGAGCTCTGGGGTGCTTTACTGACAATCTATACCCCTATCCCTTTTAATATTTTTATTGTGAGATAGGATCTCACTAATTTTCTGAGGTTGGCCATGAACTTGTGATCCCACAGCCTTAGCCTCCTGAGTGGCTGGGATGAAAGATGCAACTTCACCCACTTATTAATTTATTATATTTTCAAAAGTAATTTGCTAATGTCTTTCATTATGATTCCAGATTTTTCTATTTTAAACAACTTCGTTAATTTTTGCTTTACATATTTCAGTCTATTGTCTTGAATTATACCCAATCAAGAATATCAATGTATTTGTAATTTATTGATCTTTCTATAATTATGCTTTTTTTCTAGTAAACTTTCATTGGCTGATATTAATTTGGCTACCTCAATTTTACATCTATTGTAATGACAGACTAGATAGTTTCTATATTTTATTGTCAGTCTTTTTGAATTTATAATCCAAAATAGTTTACAGCCTGATATTGTTTTTTTAATACAGTCTACTAATCTTTTTCTTTAAAATTGGAGCACTAATTATACTCCTATGTAATGCAATTTGTAACATCTTTGAATTAAAATCTACCTGATTATTCTTTGGTTTAGTAATTCCTGTCTGTTCTGTTCCTTTTTCTTTTCATTCTTGCCTTCATTGCTTTGGCAATGCTATTTTTTTTTCAAGCTCCATCTCTTTCCCCCTTAACTGGTTAGTTACATATAATTTTAATGTGCTTTCATGATTATCACAAAATTGGTTTTCAGTCATTTTGTTCCCAAGATCTTTATATAATCTTGTAATTCTTCAGATATAAATAGATCTTCCCTCCATGTTAGCTATATATACACTTGATTACATAATAGTAATTGAAACTGAGAAAATTTTATTTTAAATAATAATAAAAAATCATTGTATATGAGCATAAATCGTATTTTATTAAAAAGACCAATATTTTCAAAAAGAAAGATATTAGTTAAATGGTGTTGTTTTGAATTTTTGCTAATCTCCTTGCCATTTGACTAAAAGAAAGACAGCTGCATTCTTAACTATGCTTCTCCATTAAGAGACAATTGTATTTTTTTTTTTTATTAAAGTGCATGAAGAAAATCTGGTCATGTAGAGATAAGTAATTGGAAAAAAAGGAGTATATTAGAAGGCAGTTTTAGACAATTGCACATATTTTTATTTGATAACATAACAAATATAAATGAAAGTTACTTTCTTGGAGATTAGCTATGATATGGAATCTTAAACCATATCAATATATTTTCCATATACTATTGCTTTAAACTCATTAGTCTACTTGAACTCTGAAAGAATTAATTCTACTATTTTATTTTAATAAGCTACATTAGTCTTTTGTAAAGATTTCATTTACTATGTTGAACAAATTCTCAAATGTTGATACATTTCAGTATTATATTAAATTATCATTACCAATATCATCAGAAAGTGTTTATGTATTGGAGAATCATAAAGTTCATGCTATTAGAAATTTTTAAAATTTAGAATTTTTTATTGTAAGCTCACATTTTTATGATTGGCAACTCCTTCTATTAATTGTTTTCCATGAAATGATAGGTTCACTTGGTTTATTCTTAAGAAAATCTTTCTCATAATACCAGGTTTGAAATTCCATATTTTCCCTGTCAGTCATTCTTTTAACTAAAAATAATGCTTCATGAAAAAAGCCGTTAGTTAGCCTGCAACTTAAATAACTGCTGATGTGCTTTTCTTTGACATAACCATCATATTTTAGTGTGCAGAATACTTTTACAAGAGCTTCTTATTTCAGCTTACCAGGTAATAATGATATGCACTTGAGAACATTCTCGAGTAAAATTTATTTTTTTCCTTTGATGGTATGAGAATAGAATGATAAGTGATAGCATCTGGTATCACTGATTTGGTCCAGATGAAAATACCAACAGGTTTACCCACTGTTACTTTTGCACAGAATAAAAGTAATTTCATTGAAAATGAATACTGCCTTAGAGTTCAGAAAGTTGTTTTGATCTGTGGATCTTGAGAAGGCTTCTAGAAATGAGCAGAAGTTCATGAATCACACCTTGAAAATGACTGTTACAGAGTTTACCACATTCAATTTGATATATTGAAATCAACTAGCAATTAGAACTTTTATCAAATCCCAGAAAATTCAAGAGCGTTAGAATAATTTGGCTCAATTTACCATTCTAATTTCAATCAGGCTGTTATTATCATATATCAGAATATATATTTATTTTCAGAACCTATAAGAGATTGTTATTAGTTTGTAAAATTAGTATTTGTATAGATTTATTAATTTATTTTCAGTTTTCATTGCTCTTTACTTACTCTTTATTTTAGTTGTGTATGTAGGGATCCTTTTTTTTATGGGGGGTGAAAAAGGTCCTTTTAAAAATTCATCTGCCCATCTACTGGAGAGCTGGTGTTGTAGCTCAGTGGTAGGATGTGTGAGACCTAACATGTGTGAGTCCCTGGGTTCAACTTAGCACCACATAAAAAAAATAATAAATTAACAAATTAAAATATTGTGTCCAACTACAACTAAAAAATAAATATAAAAAAATTCATCTGCATGAGCATCAAAGAGGGAGTACTCTGTTTTCATATGTTTGAATACATCTTTATTTTGCCTTTACTTTTTAGAATATTTTCACTGGAAATAGAATTTTAGATTGTCATTTCTTAATACTGTTTGTTATTTTCAATAGTTTATAGCTGCCATTCCAATGTCTTATGGTTTCTGCCATTTTTTATTCTTACCTAGATATTTATCTCTATTGTTCTATAACTTCAAAGAAAAATAAAAGCTAGTTTGTTTTGTATTTTGTCCAGTTTTTTTATTAGTCTAGCAAGCTTTTATTTTCCTCATACAAGAAGCTAATCTAATGGGAAGTAGAATTATTTTCTACTTTGTTTTGAATCATAAATTGAAATAATTAAAGAAAGCTTGTATTTAATTTTAGTTGTATTTAATTGTCTCAATGTTTCAGGTACCTTACCATTTGTTTAATCTTGATGATTACAAGATTTGAGGGAAAAATCACCACATTTAATCTGTCAACACATTGATTCTTGTGGTTTTTACACAGAAATCCAGTATGTGTCTTTGTGTCAGACTCTTGTACATCAGAATATACCATTTTGATGAACCCTCTTATTTATGAATATGTCAGTCCAAATACCTGAATGGTATTTCAGTAGCAAGCCTAAATATTTATTGAGTAATGAAAAAGTCAATACGTGTGTGTGTGTGTGTGTGCACTACTGAGAATTGAACCCAGAGGTGATCTACCACTGAGCTACACCCCCAGTCTTTCATATTTATTTATTTGTTTTGAGATGAGGTTCTTGCCAAGTTGCTCTTGAACTTGTGATTCTCCTGCCTCAGTCTTCCACGTCCTTGGAATTTTAGTTATGCTCTTTTCACAACCACACGCAGCTAAAAGGACAATTCGTTATAAGAGATTAATAAGTATTTTTCTTATAAGAGGTTACATCAGTGTAAAATGTGCACCTCACCGTAGGAACTGCTTATGTATTAAAGAAAAAAAGTCTTCTGCCTCCTATGGGAAGCAAAATAAAAGTGAGAGGCTTATGGATGAAAATGAATAGCAAAAGAGGAAGAAAAGAAAGAGATAGCCAACAAGGACCTACTCAATGTAAGAGAATAATAATAAATTGCAGGATAGTTTGCTCAGCAACCCATTTCTTCATTTTAATTTCTTATAGAATGATATATTCTGAAGGATCTATACTGTTGATCTTCAGAGCATCTCACAATGCTGACATTTGAAGTGACAGAGAGAAAGAAGCAAGTCTATTGAATATTGCCTGAGAGACAAGGTTTATAGCCAAGGATTAAAAGGAACCTCAGCTGCCTGAACTCCCTAGAGATTCTCGGGGCTACTTGAGGAGGTTAATGGACTTATTATACTATTTCTTGAGGAAACTTATTTTATTTTGTTACAAAAAGTAAAATAAACTGGAAATAAAAGAAAATGTGAATAAGGACTAATTTAGAGAACTCGAGTATGAAAAGTTTCATTGAAGGAAATTTTATTTTTAAAGGAATTTAGAAAATCTAGTCTTGTTTGTAAGTAAAATACTAAAATATGCATTCATGTAAGGAATAGTGAATGTACCCTAATTGAGTTCAATATTATTTTTTTTTCTGTTTGTAGATTTACCACTTATAGGAAAAAAATTACAGATCTTTGATGACGTGCTATAACTTTGAGAAAAGTAGTTCATGCTGATAAAAAGTTCCAGTTGTTAGCCCAGAAAGTTGCCTAGAATGAACAGGCCTCTGGTTATGGCTTCTAATATATAAGTTAAGTAGATTTTTAGTTATGCTCTTTTCTGTGGAACCACAAAATGGCAAATCTCTAAAATTCGAGAACTTCAAAGCATTGTTGGAAATTGATTTGTACTGTAAAACTACATACTATTAGGAGGGAAGGTAAATTTTATTCTCTTTATTCATTCTCTTTAAAAATGTCTGCAAATGTTAAAGAATTTTTTCCCCAGGTTGGCAGAAAACAAGTAAAGCAAAACAATAGTAGTACTATTTCATTTGCTCAAAAATTTCTACTACTTTCTTAATTTATATGCATATATTATGTTACATCATTGGAGGAAACATTGTTTAAGAATCTGTCAATAGACTAGACTTCTCAATCCTATAAACATCATTTTAAAATGATTACAGAACAGTATTTAATAAGTGAGCTAAAAAGATGGCTTTATGTCTTCATGTTAAAATAACATTTTATATAGTTGTATGTTTCAGATTAAGAGGATTCTACATTTCTCATGCTCTCTTTCTTTTTTCTCAACAAATATACACTTATATATGTTTGTGTTAGATTTCATTAATCTAACTTTATTTATATATCTACATTACATATTAAGATATGGATTATAATAGATACAAAAAGCTTCTATAGGTCTTTAATTTCTATGGCTTTACTTTCAGTTTGTAGCACAAGTTCAATTCAATACACTTATTAATCAACCATTAGAAATGTATTAGGATGTTGAAGCAGCCACAGCCTTTGTTCCATGTCAGTAGTGTTGGTGTAAGCTGACACATAGCTGCAAGGCATGACGGATCAAAGTAATTAAAGTTCCAATCACTTACCTTTCTATGTTCAATGTCAACTCAGCTGGCCTTCACCCTGACTTCTGAGTATTATAATATTGCCAGCTGCATGTGTGTGTGTGTGTGTGCATATGCACATGTGTATGTGCTTGTAAATAATATAGAAGTGTCATTACTTTTGCTTTATTAAAAGAATTTGTCAACATTTTCATCGTAAAGTTTGCATATGTATTATTAAATTCCTGGAGAATTGATACTTTAAAACCTCCCTGTTCAATGAAATTATCTTTGCCTTTGTGTATAAAACAAGAATTATCAGTAGTTAGAAGTCATGCAATATATGGAATTATAGAAGGTAGAAGAAAATTTGCATTGTCTTCCAACCAATCATTTTGATTTAAACCAGATAAATATGATTCCATCTATGAATTTGGTAGTATAATTAACTTCTTATCAATTTCTCAAATGAAGGCATAATTTATAATTGAAGTTTCTGTCTCTAAAAGATATTTTTTTTGGTAATTCAAGAATGTAAATATAAAATAACTTATTTAAATGGATAGTTTGAGTTTCCAAAAGAAGTCTACACTGGTCACAGGATGCTCTATTCTCAATATTGAATAGCTTTGTTGATTTAATTCTATCAAGTTTTCCCATTACATTTTAGTAGTTGCAGTTTCCTGGATGTTAGAACTTACCACTAAAGTCAGAGTTACTTTTTAATCGTACAATCACCAGCACAATTATCACTAGTGGTAGAAATCTACTTGATGACACTAATTAATCATTTCCAATCCTATCCTTTGGCTTTTTTTTTAAAAAAATCTCTACCTAACACTTTTTAAAATATCTACCTAACATTTTTAGTTTACCATGTTAAAATGAAATGATATTTAGCTTTTTGGTCATGAAACACTTTAAACATTGGTACATACTCAATTAGATTTCATTTGACAAAGGTCTCCATAGTTATTTATTCTTGAGTTTTTCTTTCCTTCCTTTTATTTTTCTTGTTTTTTTTTTTTTCTTCTTCTTTTTTTGTACTGGGTATTGAACCCAGAGACCCTTTATCAATGAGCTACAACCCAAGGCCTTTTTAATTTTTTTTTTTCTTGTTTTGAGACAGGATCTTACTATGGGGCCTCACTAAGTTTCTGAGGCTGGCCTTGAATCTGCCATCCTCCTGCCTCAGCATCCCAAGCCTCTGGGATTACAGGTATGTGCCACTGTGCCTGACTTTCTTGTTTTTAATTCATTCTTTTTTGGTTTGTTTAGATGCAGCTTAGATGGAGGTGAACTGTACTGTACTCTACAACATAAAAACCCAAGCATTTTTTCAAGAGAGAAATGGTGTATTTTATTATAAAACTATTATTTGGGAAGATTATTAGATCAATGGAATTGCTACTTTAACTATATCAGTTAAAGAATGAGATCCTTAACAGATTTACAGAAATAATAATGCATTGTTACTATTTGATTAGTGTCATGTATTAATTGCTTCGTGTTGATAGATGGTTTCAGGATAATATATTTATCCCAAGTTTCTGACATAAAACATTCTTTTGATGCTTAGAGTTATCCTGTTGGAATCTCCTAGCCTGTGGCTCTCAGTTGCTTAAAGCAGTGTGTTCCTCTGGCTGTGGATGTTGCCACACTTTAATTCAGCACCTAGTCAACATAACTGAGGCACATGTGATAAATTAATGATGCAGGATTCTTCTCATAGAGCTGCTTTGCTTTCTTAAGCCAGTGAAAGATTGCCACATTTATTATTTTTGTTGTTTTATTAAATATAATTCACTACAAATTGCCTGGCCTTTTAGTTAGGCTGACCTTTTTGGCCCATGAATGCCAGCTGCAAAAGATAGCCAGAATAGTTAGCCTGTTCTTCCCAGACTTTTCATAAACCAATTGAGTGCAAAGAAAAAAATGGAGGATTGATGAATGACTTGCATGTGTATTTCTGTTTGCTAAGCACACATATATAAAATTTATCTATTATACTTTGCATAGTGTGAATGTAAAAATGAAACTAAAAATATCAGCTACCGACACCATCATTTTTAAACATCCAGGACATTTTCACAAACAAAAATTATATACTAGAACTAATTTTGGAAATAACCAGACTTCCTGAAATATTGGCAATCGGCAAACTTTCCCAACAATATATTTTAGGATTTCTATATTTTAAGATAATGCATTTAATGAGAAAATATTTGCCTGGGTGTAAGTTTGATAGTGAATCTGTATTTGAGAAATTATCAAAGCGATATCACAAAAAGCCTTAATTTTTATAGATACCTCTTTCATCATTTTATATTAAAAAGAATGATCATTAGTGAAAATATAAGTCATGCAATTTTTTTTTCAAAATGTGGAAGACACTGTAAATTTATTCTGGACAAAAAAAAAAAAAAAAAAAGGAAGCCAACCTTATGACTCAAATAGTGACTCTTTTGTCTCTACCTCTGTAGAACTTGCACCTTTTTTCTCAATGTTTGATTATATGAACTAGATTGGTCAAAACTGTATGAATGGAAAGTGATAATGAGCATCTTAATTTGCCTTGTGGGTACAATTATCTTGGAGTTTAGCAACAGATATACCAAAAGCATTTGTTTAAAGTCAGTATCCTTAAAACTAAATATTCCCATTGTTATTTACATATTTTATCAAAATAATTGTTGAATTTGATCAAATGTCAGTTCCTTACAGATTTAAATAGTTTTATGATTTTAATCATGATATAAAATATTAGCTAATTTTCTTTTATTCAATCATCTTTATGTACCTTCACTTGGTAATCACGTTTCAGTATTTTATTTGGGTGTTATAATTTTATTAATATGATATTTTTCTTGAAATTTTCTTTAAATATAAATATCAAAGTTATACTAATTTCATGCAATCCATGCAAGAGTTCTACATAGTTTTGTTGATTTTTACATTTAAAACAAACTTTTCCCTATTATTCCAATTTTAACCATTGCAAAATAGAGAATAAAAGATTTTAAAAGAGCAATAATAGGAAATAAAAATTAAATCTGATTGTGATAAAAAATTTAAGCCCATTTAATAAATTAAAATTTTGAACCAGTTTCACTTACACAGTATTTTCATGATGTTTTATGGTGTTGATTGCTATGAAATAACCAGTAACATCATATAGAACATCAGGACTAACATGAGAAATGTTCAGATGAATTTAATACTTCTTCTTACTGTATCCTTGGAGTGTTCCAGTTATTTCAAATATCCAGTACATACTTATTGGAAGAAAAATAATATTTATATTTAAATTCTACACGTGTTTGCATTTTTCCTTTTAAAGGTTTAAATTCCTGCATGGCAAACATTTATTATCTTTGCCAACTTGCACCAATGTATTGTATTTGCTCAATTTTAATATTAATTTTGAAGTTATACCTGCTTAAATAGAACTGAAGACACTGATTGATACACACATAGGGTAGATAACAGAGATATTATCATAGACTACACTGAGTATCTGACATTCTTGATGTTTCCATACGAAAAATTTAAAATTAAGAATTTAATCAATATATCATAAATTTGAGAGTCCTTAAGTACCTCTAATCTAAGAAATGTATTAACTACATAAAGGATCTTTGTATATCTTAATTTTCTATGGGATTAAATGTGAGGAGAGATTAAAATTTATTCCAAATGAGAATTTTATGCTATAGAACATAAATAATTTAAATTTATATCAAGTATAAGAAAAGATTTTCAAAGAAAATGGCATATATTCCATAATTTATGACTTTTAAAAGTTGGAAGGATAATATCTCTTGAAATTACAGTGATTAAAAAAACTATTTCTTTTTTCTCATGTGTGGTTTTTATCCAATTTTCAAAACATGCATACATTTATATTTGAATATGTATATATATGAATATATATGTATTCACCATACTACATTTACTTTAACAATTAATTTTTTTATTTGTTTTAATTAGTTACGCATGACACATAACCTCATATTAAACCTGGTTATGTTGAGGAGTGCAACCTGTATTTTGTTATTTCTGAATTTAGATATCAGAGTATTTGTTATTTTTATAATTTACTTGTAAATAATTCTTACATCATATAAAAACTTCAGCCCAAATTAAATTCAGTTATTTATCTATATATCTCATCTCAATAATAACACTTAAACTTCTGGAAAAGAAAGCATATACTTTTAATATATTTTCTTATGGTGAAAAAATTATCCCTCTGACTTATCCCCCCATACTTCTTTCTCTGTCTCTCTCTCTTTCTCTCTTATACACATTGCTTGTATAAACTGTGATATTTCCATGGTATTTTCTTTTGACAATTGTGGACAGGCACATGTTAATTAAGGTGCTTATTGTGGCAGAGTGTATGTTTGGAGAAAACCATTTTAGACTCCAGATTCCATAGATGGAAGACACAGGAAAAAAGTGCACATACATCTCTCATCTGTAGACATTGGAATTTGGGGAACTTCAGGCTTCACCAAACCATGGAACTAAGCAACTAGGGACTAGAAACAACTGCATTTAGCTCTTTGGCAGACATTCTATCTGACTTGTGGGTTTGAAGGAGGTATGTTTCATCTTGAAATGTTTTTAAAATGCAATGAATCAGTTGTTTTTTGATGGGTATTCGTGAGTTCTGTGATAACTCCTGCTATTTCATGCAACATAAAACTTAAAATACTGAAAACATCAACTTTGATGTTAGAAATATGATATAAAATAGTTATCAAGGAGTAGTACCTGAGTAAGCCAAATCTTAAATCTGCTTACAAAATTATGACTATATTTCAAAAAAAGTGTTTTTCCATTAGTAACTCTGATATAAACACCATTTTAATTGTATTTTGAGAGCATTGCACAGAAGTTACATAAATCTATATTATCTCACATATTTGAATTTTTATACTTTTTATCTGTTCTCGGGTTTGCTGATATGCATAGAAAATTGATCATTTGCTTCTTTACAATAATGGGCATTTGAATAATACCAAACTCATTGTTTTAATTATGTTATGTTAGTGCCCAAATTATTTTATACTTTAAAGGGAAGGACACACTTTGGAAAATATCCCTATGTAAATGAACCTGTTAAAATATGGCATCTTTCTGTGTATGCACAAATAACACATTAATTGCCAGATTTTTTTTCAAACTTTATGTAGAGAAAATTCAATATTATACATAAATACAACATATATTTAAAATAGATTCCAATATGTTATGTATTCTTATAGACTTATAACATATGTCACTCAATATTTACATGATGAAAAAAATAGATTTTACAGTAATTTCCCATCTCAAGTATGTCAAAAATCTATAAAAGGGATTGTGTTAACAAAATTGCACTTGACACCTTTGAACAGAGAGGTACAGGTAGCATCATGAGCCATCTGGAACTCCCAATGGATGTCTGTAGATCCTTACACAGGAACACAAGACACCCCTTCTATCTAGGGAACAGAGAACATCTGTTTGGTTTTCTTGAAATATTGCTAGGTAACATTTGGGCTAAACTGCGAAGCCCAATTAAATCACTAATAGAACTTAGCATATATACACTTTTTAAATAATTACAATGTTTTATGC
Organism: Marmota marmota marmota; assembly: GCF_001458135.2. Classification (NCBI taxonomy): domain Eukaryota; kingdom Metazoa; phylum Chordata; class Mammalia; order Rodentia; family Sciuridae; genus Marmota; species Marmota marmota. Next base: position 35,177,994 of record NW_026000037.1, read on the forward strand.
TAAAAAAATTACTTTTAAATATTGTTTTTCAAGCATTAGAACTTTGAGCATTTTGATCATCTTTGAGGGAAAAAGCATACTGGTAAGGAAACTACATTCATTTTCAGAAAGTTGTCATCAGTATTTACAATTTTTTTAAATTAGATTTCCCCAGATTTTATATTTTATTGCTTTTAATTTTTCATTATTTTAAAAACTATATTGTCTTTGGACCATTTTAAGTCATATAAGAATGGATGTTGTGACAATACAACTTTGATCTATTTTCTTGGATGTTTAGTCATTCATTTGTAAATTTATGCCAACATTTCTTCAAGGAGAATGGGTACAAATGGTATCATATAACTCATTAATAATTTACTCTTAAAAAAACTATGTAATTTAACTATTACAGGGCCTGGGTCATGGCTCAGTGGAGGAGCACTTGCCGAGCATGCATGAGGCACTGGGTTTTGTTCCTGGCACCACATAAAAAAATAAACAAATAAATATTACAAATAGAACTAATATAAAGTACCACTAAATAGAATTACCAAAAGTTTTTAACCAACTGCCCAACTATGCAGATATGAGGTTATTTATTACAAGCATATTCATCTAACAGTCTGCATCAGTGTTAAAAGTAGAATATATTTTAATTACTTTTTAAAGTTTAAGAACTCACATAATCTGAGATAAATTTATACAAGAGATTTTATATCTACGGCTCAATAAGAAATCTAAAATATTGGGGCTGGGGTTGTGGCCCAGCAGTAGAGTGCTTGCCTAGCACATGCGAGGCTCTGGGTTTGAGCCTCAGCACCATATAAAAGTAAATAAATAAAATAGAGGTATCATGTCCAACTACAACTAAAAAAAAAAAAAACAACGCAAAAAACGAAAAACTAAGCTCTACACCTAGTTGAAGATAAATAGAAAGAATCAAAGAAAGAGACAACTAAGAAGAGTTCCCTTGAATTTGGAATAACTTGCAACAATAGCCTCAAAGACTACCACTGCAGCAGGGTCCATATTTGACTGTGGAGCTCCTTATACTCCACAGTAGTGTAAAAATCTGTGGAGCAGTCACCTAATATCTAGTGCAGACTAACAGTAAACATGATATCAACAGTAACAGACATCTCAAAAGAGAGATCGAAGAGGCAAGTAAATAAGCCCTGTTTTTGATGCATTGTTATCCAGGAAGAGGTGCCTATGCCCAAGATTGGGCCCTCTGAGGAGGGCCAGCAGAAGGTCCAAACTCCATAGGAAATGCTCAAATATGGTCCAGTAATCCACTAAACAAATAAGCAAGCAATCAAAAAACAAAAACAAGCAAACAAACAAACAAAAAACAGCCCCAAAGCCCTATAATAAAAGAGCAATCATGTCTGGAGTAGTTACATTAAACTACCTAGAACATAAAACTTTCAATTTTCTGCAAAATATTAAGAAACATGCCAAAAATACTCTAGAATAAAAAAGTGTGAGCCACAGAAAGGAATATGACAATAAAGAAATGCCTTTGAAAGTGCCTATATATCAGATCACAGAGAAAGATTTCAAAAGAACAACTACGAATGAACTCGAAGAACTAAAAGGAACCATACTTAAAGAACGAAAGACAGAAATGATAGTTGTATCTCATTAAATAGAAATATCCAGAAGGACATAGGAATTATTTTAAGAATTGGAATTCCTAATAACCTGAAATGGGAAGTTCAGGAAAGAGACAAATCAATGTATGTGCACTGGAAGAATTAAATATCAGTGAGCTTCAAGATAAACCAATGGTGATCATGTGTACTGAATAACAGACCAAGAAATAAAAAGGAGGCACCAGAGCCTGAGAGGAATGTGGGACACCATTAAACTTCCCACACCATATATGAGGAGTACCAGAGGGAAGCAAGAATTGGGAAATGAAATTAAGAAATCATATTACTTATAGGTAGTATACAAGTAAAATATTTAAAGTTACATTTAAGCAAAAGTTGTATTAAAAAACTCCCAGCATTGTTGATAAGAAGTTTTAATGTACTAAGTAAAAAATAACATGTGTATATGTGGGAAGATTTCATATCCTTAAAGGGCAAGACTATAGATTGGTCTATAGTGTAAGCCTTGACAAAATTTCAGCTGGTCTTTTGTATACATTAACAAGATGATTCCAAAACTTGTGAGGCACTCAATAACCTCACTCCATCCAAATAAATCTGAAAAAAAAAAAAAGTTTGAGAACTCAAACTTAACCACTTCCAAAATTTGTTTTCCAGCTATGTTAATCAATGCAGTGTGGTGGTGTCATAAGGATCCATGTATCTTTCAGTAGAACAGAATTTAAACTTCAAAAATAAGCACTCATTTTCAGTCATTTGACTTTCCACAAGGCTTCCAATAAATTAAATGGAAAAAATATTTTTAACAAAGCTGCTGTATACCTAAGTGCAAAATAATGGGCTTCACCTGCTACATCATGCCACATAGAAAAAATATTTCAAGATGTAATACATGCATAAATGTAGAAGATAACATCATAAAACCTCTGGAAGAAAACTTGAGTAAATCTTCATTATCATGTGGTTGGCAAAAAACAATAGTGATAACAGGAACATATCTCAACATCATAAAAGCTATCTATGCTAAACCCCAGACCAACATGATTCTAAAAGGAGAAAAAAATGAAAGCATTCCCCAAGGCTGGTTCAATATACGGAAATCAATAAATGTTATTCACCACATCAATAGACTTAAAAATAAGAACCATATGATCATCTCGATAGATGCGGAAAAAGCATTCGACAAAGTACAGCATCCCTTTATGTTCAAAACTCTAGAAAAACTAGGGATAACAGGAACATACCTCAGTATTGTAAAAGCAATCTATGCTAAGCCTCAGGCTAGCAGCATTCTGAATGGAGAAAAACTGAAGGCATTCCCTCTAAAATCTGGAACAAGACAGGGATGCCCTCTCTCTCCACTTCTGTTCAACATANCCACTTGAATCAAAGTGTCGAATATGATATGTCAAGAAATTTGTAATGTTTTGAACAACCCACAATAAAAAATTAAAAAATAAAAAAAATAAAAAAAAACATTTGTGGAACAATATTTGAGACTAGTTCAATTCCATGTGAACTTGATAAGTGGTAGGGAAGAGGAAGCAGAAGGAAATGACCCCTCAAATCCTTTGGAATTTTAAGATTTGTACAGTTAAAAATGCCAGTTCTGGAGAAGGACTAAATAATTTTATCTTCATTTTTATGACTCTTCAATACTTTAATATTGTTTAAGAACATGTAATTTCCTTTAGTGTGAATAAGAAATTCATATTATAGAAAATAGTCCTATAATGTGAATGTGAAAATTGTACATTATGTATTTTATTATAAAAATATATTAAAATAGTTGTTCAATAAAAAAAAATGAAAGCATTCCCTCTAAAACTGGAACAAGACAGGGATGCCCTTTTCACCACTTCTATTTAACATAGTTTTTGAAACACTGGTAAGAGTTATTAGACAGACAAAAGATATTAAAGGGATATAGATAGGAAAAGAAGAAGTCAAATAATTACTATTTGCTGATGATATGATTTTAATATCTAGAAGACCCAAATAATTTCATCAGAAGACTTCTAGAACTAGTAGATAAATTAAGCAAAGTAACAGGATACAAAATAATCACCCTTAAATCAAAGGCATTTCTGTATATCAGTGATGAATCCTCTGAAAAGGAAATGAGGAAAACTACCCCATTTACAATAGTCTCAAAAAAAAATAAAATAAAATACTTTGGAATCAACCAAAGAAGTGAAAGACCTCTACAATGAAAACTGCAGAATGCTAAAGAAAGAAATTAAAGAAGACCTTAGAAGATGGAAAGATCTACCTTGTTTTTTGGATAGGTAGAATTAATATTGTCAAAATGACCATACTACCAAAAGCACTATATGGATTTAATGCAATTCCAATAAAAATCCCAATGACATTTCTCTTAGAAATAGAAAAAGCAGTCATGAAATTAATCTGGAAAAATAAGAGACCCAGAATAGCTAAAGCAATCCTTAGCAGGAAGAGTGAAGCAAGTGTCATCACTATACTAGACCTTAAACTATACTATAGAGCAATACTAACAAAAACAGGCTGGTATTGGCACCAAAATAGATTTGTAGACCAATGGTACAGAATAGAGGACATAGAGACAAACCCACATAACTAAAGTTACCTTATATTAGACAAAGGCTACAAAAACATACATTGGAGAAAAGATAGCCTCTTCAACAAATGGTGCTGGGCAAACTGGAAATTCATATGTAACAAAATAAAATTAAACCCCTATCTCTCACCATGCACAAAACTCAACTCAACGTGGATCAAGGACATAGGAATTAAACTAGAGACAATGCACCTATTAGAAGAAAAAGTAGGCCCAAATCTCCATAATGTCTAATTAGGCGCCTACATCCTTAATAAGATTCCTACAGCAAAAGCACTAAAATCATGAATCAATCAATATGGGATACGTTTCAGACTAAAAAAGCTTTTTCTCAAAAAAAGAAACAATCATTGAGGTGAAGAGAGAACTTAAATTCGGGGAGGAAATTTTTACCACATGCACATCAGGCAGAGCACTTATCTCTAGGATATATAAAGAAATAAAACAAAACAAAACAAAACAAAAAAAACTTAACACCAAAAAACCACATAACCCAATCAAAAAGTGGGCCAAAGGACTAAAGAGACACTTATCTTAAGATAATATACAATCAATCAACAAATATATGAAAAAATATTTAGCATCTCTAAGCAAATTAGAGAAATGTAAATCAAATCTACTCCAAGATTTCATCTCACTCCAGTCTAAAAGGCAGCTACCAAGATTACAAACAACAATAAGTGTTGGTGTGGATGTGGGGAATAAGGCACACTCATATATTGCTGGTTGAACTGCAAATTGGTGCAGCCAATATGGAAATCAGTATGGAGAATCCTTGGAAAAATGGGAACTGAACCACCCTTTGACCTAGCTACCTCTCTCCTTGGTCTATACCCAAAGGACTTAAAAACAGCATACACAATGGAATATTATTCAGCATTAAGAGATAATAAAATCATGGCATTTGTAGGTAAATGGATGGTTTTGGAGAATATAATGCTAAGTGGAGTTAGTCACTCCCCAAAACTAAATGCTGAATGTTTTCTCTGATTTAAGGATGCTGATTCATAATGGGATGGGGGGGCTTGGGAGGAATAGATGAACTGTAGATAGGGCAAAGGGGAGGGAAGGGAAGGGAGGGCACATGGGTGTAGAAAAGATGGTGGAATGAGATGGACATCATTACTCTAAGTATATATATGAAGACACAAATGTTGTGTTTCTACTTTTTGTATAATCAGAGATATGGAAAATAGTGCTCTGTTTGTATAATATGAATTGTAATGCATTCTGCTGTCATACATAACAAAGTAAAATTTAAAAAATAAATAATTAAAAAAATAATATGCAAAAAATTGTGGTGATATACTTTAAATAGTTTGGATGTATGTTATGTGAATAATATATTAAATAAAACAGTTGAAATTTTGTTCAGTTTATGGCTAATAATGCTCTTTAATCTCTACATAACCACAAATCTCTTGTTTCTGTTTTCATCATTTAAATGAATACATTTGAATTCTAGGATTTCCAATTCTTTCTGAAGCCCATCCTGTTTTCTATTTGTAATTTAATGAATATTCTTTAAAGAAGTTTTCTTTCTTCCAAGTTATTATAAAAATATTCTTTTCCTTCCACATATCATTATGAATATTCACTATGTTGATATAATCAACCAGGGAACTTTTCTAACTCTCAAAATGTTAAGCGGGTATATAAGGGTAATTCTGTGAAAAAGTACAGTGATTTTTTTGGGAAGGTTGCCTTTCTTTACATTTTATTTATAATAACGATAAAATGAGTCCAGATAACTTCATTATTTTCAGTAAATTTCTCACAGCATGGAATGGTACTAAAGACCTGGTACTATAAAAAGGATTCTGTTTAATACTGTGTCTAAATATCAAGCACGCTCTACAGATATGGTGTCTATCCTTCTAGTATAGTTCCTCCCTTTGCTGGTTTTCACTTTTATTTTTTATATCTTCTCCATGAAATATTTTATTATGTTTTCTAGTGTAGTATTTCTTGTTGTGAATTCTTTTACCTTTTGTTTATCATGGAATATTTTATTTCATCATCAATTAAGAAGCTGGGTATAGTTTTCTTGGTTGGCACCCTTTTTTGTTTTGTTTCATTTTTCTTTTTATCCCGATCTTGATACATATTCCTAGATCTCCAAGCATTGAGGGTCTGAGTTGGGAAATCAACTGAGATCTGGATTGGTTTCCCTATAAAGGTAACCCACCTTTTTTTTTTCCCCCCCTCTGGCAGCCTTTAAAATTCTACCCTTATCCGTTAGGTATTTTCATAACAATGTGTCTTGGTGTAGGTCTGTTTTATTTATTTATTTTTTTAATTTTTTATTGTGGGTTGTTCAAAACATTACAAATTTCTTGACATATCATATTCCACACTTTGATTCAAGTGGGTTATGAACTCCCACCTTCACCCCATACACAGATTGCAGAATCACATCAGTTACACATCCATTGATTTACATATTGCCATACTAGTGTCTGTTGTGCTCCGCTGCCTTTCCCATCCTCCACAATCCCCCCTCACCACCTCTCCCCTCCCCTCCCCTCCTCTCTCTCTACCCCCTCCACTGTATAACCCTGAGGGTCTCCTTCCATTTCCATGCAATTTCCCTTCTCTCTCCCTTTCCCTCCCACCTCTCATCCCTGTTAAATGTTAATCTTCTTCTCCTGCTCTTCGTCCCTACTCTGTTCTTAGTTACTCTCCTTATATCAAAGAAGACATTTGGCATTTGTTTTTTAGGGATTGGCTAGCTTCACTTAGCATAATCTGCTCTAATGCCATCCATTTCCCTGTAAATTCTATGATTTTGTCATTTTTTAATGCAGAGTAATACTCCATTGTGTATAAATGCCACATTTTTTTTATCCATTCGTCTATTGAAGGGCATCTAGGTTGGTTCCACAGTCTTGCTATTGTGAATTGTGCTGCTATGAACATCGATGTAGCAGTGTCCCTGTAGCATGCTCTTTTTAGGTCTTTAGGGAATAGACCAAGAAGGGGAATAGCTGGGTCAAATGGTGGCTCCATTCCCAGCTTTCCAAGAAATCTCCATACTGCTTTCCAAATTGGCTGCACCAATTTGCAGTCCCACCAGCAATGTACAAGTGTACCCTTTTCCCCACATCCTCGCCAGCACTTGTTGTTGTTTGACTTCATAATGGCTGCCAATCTTACTGGAGTGAGATGGTATCTTAGGGTGGTTTTGATTTGCATTTCTCTGACAGCTAGAGATGGTGAGCATTTTTTCATGTACTTGTTGATTGACTGTATGTCCTCCTCTGAGAAGTGTCTGTTCAGGTCCTTGGCCCATTTGTTGATTGGGTTGTTTGTTCTCTTATTGTCTAATTTTTTGAGTTCTTTGTATACTCTGGATATTAGGGCTCTATCTGAAGTGTGAGGAGTAAAGATTTGTTCCCAGGGTGTAGGCTCCCTATTTACCTCTCTTATTGTTTCTTTTGCTGAGAAAAAACTTTTTAGTTTGAGTAAGTCCCATTTGTTGATTCTAGTTATTAACTTTTGTGCTATGGGTGTCCTATTGAGGAATTTGGAGCCCGACCCCACAGTATGTAGATCGTAGCCAACTTTTTCTTCTATCAGACGGCGTGTCTCTGATTTGATATCAAGCTCCTTGATCCATTTTGAATTAACTTTTGTGCATGGCGAGAGAAAGGGATTCAGTTTCATTTTGTTGCATATGGATTTCCAGTTTTCCCAGCACCATTTGTTGAAGATGCTATCCTTCCTCCATTGCATGCTTTTAGCCCCTTTATCAAATATAAGATAGTTGTAGTTTTGTGGATTGGTTTCTGTGTCCTCTATTCTGTACCATTGGTCCACCCGCCTGTTTTGGTACCAGTACCATGCTGTTTTTGTTACTATTGCTCTGTAGTATAGTTTGAAGTCTGGTATCGCTATACCGCCTGATTCACACTTCCTGCTTAGCATTGTTTTTGCTATTCTGGGTCTTTTATTTTTCCATATGAATTTCATGATTGCTTTCTCTATTTCTACAAGAAATGCCGTTGGGATTTTGATTGGCATTGCATTAAACCTATAGAGAACTTTTGGTAATATCGCCATTTTGATGATGTTAGTTCTGCCTATCCATGAACAGGGTATATTTTTCCATCTTCTAAGATCTTCTTCTATTTCTCTCTTTAGGGTTCTGTAGTTTTCATTGTATAAGTCTTTCACCTCTTTTGTTAGGTTGATTCCCAAGTATTTTATTTTTTTTGAAGATATTGTGAATGGAGTGGTTGTCCTCATTTCCATTTCAGAGGATTTGTCGCTGATATACAGGAATGCCTTTGATTTATGCGTGTTGATTTTATATCCTGCCACTTTGCTGAATTCATTTATTAGCTCTAATAGTTTCTTTGTAGAGCCTTTTGGGTCTGCTAGGTATAGAATCATATCATCTGCAAATAGTGATAATTTAAGTTCTTCTTTTCCTATTTTGATGCCTTTAATTTCTTTCGTCTGTCTAATTGCTCTGGCCAGTGTTTCGAGAACTATGTTGAACAGAAGTGGAGAGAGAGGGCATCCCTGTCTTGTTCCAGATTTTAGAGGGAATGCCTTCAGTTTTTCTCCATTCAGAATGATGCTAGCCTGAGGCTTAGCATAGATTGCTTTTACAATATTGAGGTATGTTCCTGTTATCCCTAGTTTTTCTAGAGTTTTGAACATAAAGGGATGCTGTACTTTGTCGAATGCTTTTTCCGCATCTATCGAGATGATCATATGGTTCTTATTTTTAAGTCTATTGATGTGGTGAATAACATTTATTGATTTCCGTATATTGAACCAGCCTTGCATCCCAGGGATGAATCCTACTTGATCATGGTGTACAATTTTTTTGATATGTTTTTGTATCCGATTCGCCAGAATTTTATTGAGGATTTTTGCATCTAGGTTCATTAGAGATATTGGTCTGTAGTTTTCTTTCTTTGAAGTGTCTTTGTCTGGTTTAGGTATCAGGGTGATGTTGGCCTCGTAGAATGAATTTGGAAGTTCTCCCTCTTTTTCTATTTCCTGAAGTAGCTTGAAAAGTATTGGTATTAGTTCCTCTTTAAAGGTTTTGTAAAACTCTGCTGTATACCCATCCGGTCCTGGGCTTTTCTTAGTTGGTAGTCTTTTGATGGTTTCTTCTATTTCCTCAATTGATATTGGTCTGTTTAGGTTGTCTATATCCTCCTGACTCAATCTGGGCAGATCATATGACTTAAGAAATTTATCTATGCCTTCACTATCTTCTAATTTATTGGAGTATAAGGATTCAAAATAGTTTTTGATTATCTTCTGTATTTCTGAAGTGTCTGTTGTGATATTGCCTTTTTCATCCCGTATGCTAGTAATTTGAGTTCTCTCTCTTCTTCTCTTCGCTAGCATCGCTAAGGGTCTGTCGATTTTGTTTATTTTTTCAAAGAACCAACTTTTAGTTTTGTCAATTTTTTCAATTGTTTCTTTTGTTTCGATTTCATTAATTTCAGCTCTGATTTTAATTATTTCTTGCCTTCTACTTCTTTTGCTGTTGTTTTGCTCTTCTTTTTCAAGGATTTTGAGATGAAGTATGAGATCATTTATTTGTTGGTTTTTTCTTTTTTTAAGGAATGAACTCCAAGCAATGAATTTTCCTCTTAGAACTGCTTTCAATGTGTCCCATAGATTCCGATATGTTGTGTCTGTGTTTTCATTTATCTCTAAGAATTTTTTAATTTCCTCCTTGATGTCTTCTATAACCCATTGATCATTCAGTAACCTATTGTTCATTCTCCAAGTGATGTATGCTTTTTCCTTCCTTCTTTTATCGTTGATTTTCAGTTTCATTCCATTATGATCAGATAAGATGCATGGTATTATCTCTACTCCTTTATATTGTCTAAGAGTTGCCCTGTGACATAATATATGATCTATTTTTGAGAAGGATCCATGTGCTGCTGAGAAAAAAGTGTAACTGCTTGATGTTGGGTGGTATACTCTATATATGTCAATTAGGTCTAGGTTATTAATAGTGTTATTGAGTTCTATAGTTTCCTTATTCAACTTTTGTTTGGAAGATCTGTCCAGTGGCGAGAGAGGTGTGTTGAAGTCTCCCATGATTATGGTATGGTGGTCTATTAGACTCTTGAACTTGAGAAGAGTTTGTTTGACGAACATAGCTGCACCATTGTTTGGGGCATAAATATTTATGATTGTTATGTCTTGTTGGTGTATGGTTCCCTTAAGCAGTATGTAGTGTCCCTCTTTATCCCTTTTGATTAACTTTGGCTTGAAATCTATTTTATTTGATATGAGTATGGACACTCCTGCTTGTTTCCGAAGTCCATATGAGTGATATGATTTTTCCCAACCTTTCACCTTCAGCCTATGTATGTCTTTTCCTATCAAATGCGTCTCCTGTAGGCAGCATATTGTTGGGTCTTGTTTTGTGATCCATTCTACTAGCCTGTGTCTCTTAATTGGTGAGTTTAAGCCATTAACATTTAGGGTTATTATTGAGATATGGGTTGTTCTTCCAGCCATATTTGTTTATTTCTGTTACTAAACATGGTTTGTTTTCCTCTTTGATTTTTTCCCCCCCCCTTTACTGTCCTACCTCCCATTGTTGGTTTTCATTGTTATTTTCCATTTCCTCTTCCTGTAATGCTTTGGCGAGGATGTTTTGAAGAGATGGTTTTCTAGCTGCGAATTCTTTAAACTTTTGTTTATCGTGGAAGGTTTTAATTTCATCTTCCATCCTGAAGCTTAATTTCGCTGGATACACAATTCTTGGTTGGAACCCATTTTCTTTCAGTGTTTGAAATATGTTATTCCAGGATCTTCTAGCTTTCAGAGTCTGTGTTGAAAGATCAGCTGTTATCCTGATTGGCTTACCCCTAAATGTAATCTGCTTCCTTTCTCTTGTAGCTTTTAAAATTCTCTCCTTATTCTGTATGTTGGGCATCTTCATTATAATGTGTCTAGGTGTGGATCTCTTATGATTTTGCACATTCGGCGTCCTGTAGGCTTCTAGGATTTGGGATTCTGTCTCATTCTTCAAGTCTGGGAAGTTTTCTCGTATTATTTCATTGAATAGACTGCTCATTCCTTTGGTTTGGAGCTCTGTACCTTCCTGTATCCCAATGACTCTTAAGTTTGGTCTCTTAATGTTATCCCATATTTCTTGGATGTTCTGCTCATGGTTTCTTAACAGTCTTGCTGAGCTGTCTATGTTCTTTTCCAGTTGAAATACTTTGTCTTCATTGTCTGATGTTCTATCTTCTAAGTGTTCTACTCTGCTGGTAGTATTCTCCATTGAGTTTTTAAGTTGGTTTATTGCTTCCTGCATTTCTAGGATTTCTGTTTGTTTGTTTTTTATAACCTCTATCTCCCTGTATAGTTGATCCTTTGCTTCCTGGATTTGTTTGCGTAATTCATTGTCGAAGTGATCTTTCATTGTCTGATTTTGCTGTTTAATGTCTTCCTTGATACTCCAGATCATCTGAAGCATGTATATCCTGAATTCTTTATCTGACATTCCATCTGCTGCAGCTGTTACCTCTTCTAAAGTTGCGTTGACCTGCATTGCTTGTGGTCCTTTCTTTCCTTGTCTTTTCATACTGCTTGCGTATCTTTCCTGCAGGCGCGGGCGGCGGCTCTGCTCTCTCCTTATTCCAATTGGGGTGTCGTGGCTACCACGCCGGCAGGTCACTGGGCCTGTTCTGGGCGCTGGCGGCGGCTCTGTTCTGCCCCTACTCCAATTGGGGTGACGAGTGTACCACGCCGGCAGGCCACCGGGCCTGATCCGCCGGTCGGTTGCAGGTTTGCCTACCCTGCAGGCGCGGGCGGCGGCTCTACTCTGCCCCTACTCCAAATGGGGTGACGTGTCTGTCGTACCGGCAGGCCACTGGGCCTGTCCCGCTGGTCGGTCGCAGATCTGCCCACCTTTCGGGCACGGGTGGAGGCTCTGCTCTGCCCCTACTCCAATTGGGGTGTCGTGACTACCCCGCCTGCAGGACGCTGGGCCTGTTCCTGGCACGGGCGGCGACTCTGCTCTGCCCCTACTCCAATTAGGGTGGTGTGTGTACCACGCCGGCAGGCTCCTGGGCCTGATCCGCCGGTCTGTTGCAGGTCTGCCTACCTTGGAGGCGCGGGCGGCGGATCTGCCCTGCCCCTCCTACCACGCCTGCGGACCCCTGGGCCTGATCTGCAGGTTGGTCACAGGTCTGCTCACCCTGCGGGCACGGGTGGCGGTTCCGCTCCGCCCCCACTCCAATTGGGGTCACGTGACCACCACACCGGCAGGGCCTGATCCGGGCGTGGGAGAAGGATCTGCTCTGCCCCTACTCCAGTTGGGGTGACGTGTGTACCACACTGGCAGGCCACTGGGCCTGACCCGCCAGGCTGTCACAGGTCTGTTTACCTTGCAAGCGCGAACGGCGGCTCTGCCCTGCCCCTCCTACCACGCCCATGTACCACTGGGTCGCGGGTCTGCCCACCTTGCGGGTGCGGGTGGCGGCTCCGCTCCGCCCCCTCTCCAATTGGGGTCACGCGGTCACCACGCTGGCGAGCCGCTGGGCCTGCTCCGGGCGCTGGCGGCGGCCCGGCTCCTCCCCTCTGGCTCGACGACAAATTGAGGAGACTCGGGTGTCTGTGCCTCACCCCCCCTACCAGGAGACCAACTGTTTCTGTCGCCGCTGGTATTGATGAAGTTCTCTCCTCCGCCGCTTTCTGATGACATCAGATCTCTGCCATGTTGGTATCCTATGCGAATGGCAGCATTTCGTTCCCCTTGCCGGGCAACCAAAGCAACGGGTGAGTCCTGACCGGCCCTCAGCAGGACCCGGACCGAGAAGCAGTTTCCGCGGGCTCCTAGCCCCGGGCCAGGGAAGTTCCGGGAGCCGGAACTCGGCCGCTCCGTGCTCAGTGTATGCTCTGATAAGAGCAGGGTCCAAGAAGCAGCCTCTGCAGGCTCCCCAGCCCTGGGCCAGGGCGGTTCCGGGAGCCGGAACTCAGCCGCCCCGCGCTCGGTACTCGCTCGGATAAGAGCAGGTTCTAAGAAGCACCCAGGCACTGAGCCCGAGCAATCTGTCTGCAAGCCGCAGGCGAATGGCAGCCTGAAATTACCTGTTCTATGGCTGAATGAGCTGCGGTCAGTCAAAAACAGGGATGGTGACGTCAGCTTTCCAACATGGTGGCCGCTGGCCTCCTCTGTGGTCTGACTGGTGTGGAGAACCGAGATGGACCACTTCCTTCCCCCGTCTCGAACCCAGAATTCAGCCCTGAGTACGGTGCTTGCACGGCTGGCAGAAACTGCAGCGCTGTATTCCTGCGTTGCTATCTCCTCATTTCCCAGCACGCGCTGCCGACTCTAGCCGCGGGGCGATTTGCTGAATAAGCAGTGTTACCCTCCGTGCGACAAACCTCTCGCGTTTGAGTCCCCGTAGCCGATCCTCGTGCAATGGAAATCCTTCCTCCAGGTTCCGGAGCACCCCACTATTGCTGGAAATTCCTAACAAGATAGCCTTTAGCCGTCCTGACTTGTCATACTCCCACACAGTGAAGCAGCACACGGGGGCAATGCACTCCCCTCGCCGCCATCTTTCTAATTCAGGTCTGTTTTAATTTTGTATATTTGGGGTCCTGTATGCCTCCTGTATTTGATTTTCCATTTCACTCTTAAAACTATATGGAGATTCCATCTCACTCTAGTAGAATGTCAATTATCAACAATACAAATAACAATAAGTGTTGATGAGAATATGGGAAAAATAGGTAAATTACACATCTCTGGTGGGATGGCAAATGTGGAAAGCAGTATGTTGAGTCCTAAGAAAACCTAGAATAAAACCATTACTTTACCCAGTTATCCCACTTCTTGGCTTATACCCAAGACTTAAAATCAGCATACTACAGTGACATGGTCATATCAATGTTTATAGCTACTCAATATACAATAGCTAACCTGTGGAACCAAACTAGGTGCACTTCAACAGATGAATGAATTGAGAAAATGTGGTATATATACACAACGAAATATGACTTAGCTGTAAAGAAGAATGAGATTATGATATTTGCTAGTAAATAGATGGAACTGGACACTATCATGTTAAGTAAAATAAGCCAGCCCCACAAAAAACAAAGGCTCAATGTTTTCTCTGATATGTGGACACTAACATAAAATAAAAGGCAGGGGATGTTGAGAATAGAAGATAATTGGATTAGACAAAAGGGAATGGAGGTAGGATGGGAATAATAAATTAGGTAGTATTAATCAGACATACCTTTTTCTATGTACATATGTAAATATAAAACCAGTGAAACTCCACATCATGTACAACTACAAGAATGGGATCCTAATTAGAATAAGTTATACTCCATGTATGTATGTCAAAATACATTCTACTATCATGTATATATAAAAAGATCAAAATTTTAAAAAACAGTATTAAAAGATATTATGGTATTATATTAGTTTACTTGAGTTGCTGTAACAAATTATCTCAAATTGGATGGTTGAAAAGTGTCATCTATTCACTCACAGTTCTGGAATACAGACTTATAAAATCAAGATACCTTTAGGGCCATGTTCTACAAGGCTAAACAGAATAATTCTTCTTTGACTCTTTCTGCTTCTAGGGGCTGTTGATATTTCATGGCCTGTGGCAACTTAATTCTAGTTTGTAATTCCATGTCCATGTAACCTTCTTCTCTCTGTGTGCCCACCCACATTCTTTCTATAAGGATGCAATTCTATATAGATTAATACCTCTTTTTAAATATAGAATAATGTTATTGCTAGATTTTAATTATCTGCAACTTTACTATCTTTATAACTAAGGGGAGTCATATTCTGAAGTCCCTGATAGGCATGAATATTAGGCACACCTTTAAACCCATTACAGACATGAAAATATAATTTGCATAAATCCAAGATATCAGTTTGAATACTATCCCACCATTTACTGGCTATGAGATTTACAGCCAAATGTTAATCTTATGAATTCCAGTATTCTCATTAAAGTTTAAAAATAGTGATGATAATTACTATCTCATATGGTAATTATGAATTTTAAAATTATTCATATGAGATATTCAATATTCTTACTTGGAAATAGGGAGAATTCAGTTTAGGGGGATTAAAAAAAAGTAACCCATCAAAAATAAATGTTAATAAGCTATAGATCAAAGTTTTGAATTCAAGTGACCCTGACTCAAAAAAACCTCTTTCCCATGGGTTTTATTCTCCTTGTACATGTGGAATTGCATTAAAATATTAAGTCTACTAGGGGAATGTTCAGGCAAGATTCTTTTAAGTAAAGAGTATTTATATGTTTATATTAATATTAGTTATGGTTTGTGGTTATTCCATTTAGAGTAAATTGTTAATGGCTTCTGACTCAACTTTTGCATAAGAAGGACAAAAATGCCTATCATATGAAACGCAGTTGGAGAGGTTCCAGAACCACAAACCAGGAATGATTTTAAGGAATCTCTTTCAAGCAAAGTAAACACTAAAATGATGATTATAAATAACAATCAAAATAAAAACTGGGAATTTATATGTTCCTACAGTGTCTCAAATTAGGAAAATTAAAAATATATTTGTTCAAGGGTTATTATTAAAGTGACCAAACTAGATACCAAATTTCTTTCCTCTTTATTCTTATTCAATTTTTAAGAACATATTTTATGAATTTCAATAATCAGTAAAAGAACTTGATTTAATATTGTGCCTTTTCACTTAATGAAATATTATATGACTGTTAAAATTAACTAAATCAACAGAATAAACACATGACACAAAACTTGAGGGACATAATCAATTTGTGAAAGGAATTATATACATTTAATGAGAAAATGTCAATGCTTCATCTTGCTTATTTTTCAAAACATATGTATTGAAATATGAGACATGAATGAATGGAACATACCAATGTCAGTATCATTTACCTCTGAGAAGGTCAGGTGAAGAAAGAACTGGGATGCAAGGAAATTTGGCTGAATTTCTGTTTATACTTTATTTACTTCTTTATTTTTTGAGAGAGAGAGAAGAGGGAGAAGGAAGAGGGACTAATGTGAAACAAATATGGCAAAAATGCTGACATCTGTCCACATTTGTTTGGGAGATTTATTGATGTACATCTTCTATACTATTTTCCATATATTTTTACACATTTACTATTTTTAAAGCAAGATATTCAGCAACCAAATTGAGAGTAAATAGGTATTGCCAATTTTGGACTTCTGTCCAACAAAAACAAACAAAAAACAAAAGTGAAACAACAAAAAAAGAATAATAATAAAAATTAAAAACATACCAAGTAACAACCCCAACCAAAATTATTTCATCTCATGTTAAAATTTAACAAATATAAGGGCTAACATCCTTTGCTATTTTTCAAAATGAAAAAAAAAGTCACTTATTTTTGTAAGACTTTTACTCTGTCTTTTTTCTCTTTTCTAAGCAACATAGTCAGTTTTGAGCAGAAGTAACTGAGGACAAGCCAAGCTACTGCTACCACTGACTTCGGCAAGGCCGTGGCCCTCTCAACAGGAAACCATTAGTGTGGTTAGTGGACTTTATGTCTCCTCTCCTGTCAAATGTGTACATGGTACTAACACAAAAATTGTGCAGAACTTCATCCGGAGACTGGAGGTTGTCTAAGTCACTAAAGATCTTATACTTCAGGGGAAAGTGAAAAGAGACTGGGTCTAACAAGAAAGCAAAGAGATATTGCCAATTTTGGACTTACTGAGATGAAGAGAAAATATAACCATAACCTCCAAGTAGTAATTCCAAACAAATTCAAATGTCTCTTATTTCTTCCCAGAGCTAAATTGAAGAATAAAGCTAGTATTGCTTTAAATTCTTTTAGGTAGACTCGGAGAATAAAATTTAGAGCAGACATTGTTAAAGGAATGGAAACTAGATTATAGAATCCTCATTAGTTTTGATATTAAAAATAGTGAATTGCTAACCACATTAGGAGGCACAAGGTCTGCCTTCCTGTTGTAGAAGTCATGTGGCAAAACTAGCAGACAGCTGTTTCTTTTCACTTAGAAAATGATCCTGAAACTGGATGGCTGGTCGAAATTGCTGAGAAGGTATGTCTGAATTAAGACTTCGTGGGTGAAATACTTTAATAATTTGCAAATTTTGAAACTCAATTGTTAATTTTCTGGGTTCATAAAAAAATAGCAAATTAAAAATATCTATTTTATACTACTTAAAAAATATAATTACCTACATCTTTTTTGTCATATCGATACTATGGGAAAACAGGTTATGAAATTATTTCTTTAATTAGTTGCTCTTCTACACATGTATGCATGTGTATATGTGTGTGTTTATAGTTAGTTAATATATAATAAACATGTTATGATATAATGTTATATTAAATGCACATACAGTGTTAGATACATGTATAATATTATATAGAGAGAGTGTCACAGTATTATATATGTATGCAAATATTTTATACACATACACACATATACAAACATATGGTGTTAATGTCCATCCATTTTTGAACAATTTATTTGATTTTGCAATTTACTACCTAATTCAGGAAAATAACAGTCTTGATTTAAAAAAAATAAAACTTGGTTTGATTTGCTTTTTTATTCAAATTCTAGCCTCAGTAACTATTTTTATACTGAAAAAAGAAAGTATTACTTAATAATTGAAATAAATCTAAGAACATTTGGAAATTAATAACAAAATCTGATTTATAATGACTTTGGATTAATTAATTTGTACATTTTTTCCTGTTGGTTAAAAGTTGATCCCATCCTAAGTGAGTTGGGAAGAAAAATGAAAATAAAAGTAGAGGTACAGCTTGGCCACTTTGGGTCCTTAGGGAAATCTATGGAGCTAATGAAAATGTTTACTAAGCCAGTTCTAATTTCCTTTAGAATTGCTTTTAAAGATGTTTTCTTGAGCTCCCGCTCATCAAATTCAGTATTTTAGAAAACCATTTTAAGGTTATGTTCTGTGAATTTTTGAAATACTTCTACCAGTGCCTTACTTTTGATTCAGCAAATAGTGCAACTTTTAATGCAGAATAAGCCCAGTAATTTCTAGGTCATAATTAGAATAGTAATATTTTTCTTTGTCTCTTCTTTCTCTGAAGATTCTGTAAGGTGCACATACACACAATTTCACAGGTATTTGAAACAGTTTTTAGCTTCTCCCATTATCTAAGATGGATCTTCTCTTAACAAGTAAACTTAAATTTTATATTTTATATTTTATATTTCTTTCTGTTATAGGATGAATCACTTAGCTATAAATGTGATTCTCAGATATATGAATTAATAAATCACCTATTAGACTTGTAATGGTACTACCAAAGGATAGGAAGCCACATAGAGATGGCAGAGAGGAATTTACCATTTCCACACAATATTTAGATAGGTGATATTGTTCTCTACATTCTCACCAGTGGTTCTCTCAAATGTTCCTCATACATCCCAACTCTTTCCAGTTGCAAGCCCTTTTAATTTATTCTTTCCTCTGTCTGGAATGCTCCTAGATGGTTCTATATTCAGATTAATCCCTCACTTCACATGACCACCTCCATCAATATGCAGATTTCACTTGAAATGCTACTTGCTTGAAAATTTCCATAACCACGTGTAATTTGTCACTGTCTGAAATTATTTTTGTGTATCTGCTTATTGCACACCTTTCTTTTCTTTTAAACCTCCTGTTAATCCAAGGATCTGTAGAATAAACATAACAAAAGCAAAATTTCTACATCTTATTCACCACTGCATGTCTAGTTTCTAAAACAATGCTTGTATACCAAGATGGCAATGATTATTGTTAAAGAATAAAATTATTTTAAATGGGAATGCATTATTTTAACATAAAAATATGACATCTTGTGCTTTGTATTTCCAGTTTGCCTCTATATTTATCCTATATAGAAATGAGAATATAAGCAGGTATTTCAAACCAACAGCATTATATAGATGCTATTCTATTACATTTACATTATATCCTG
Organism: Marmota marmota marmota; assembly: GCF_001458135.2. NCBI lineage: Eukaryota > Metazoa > Chordata > Mammalia > Rodentia > Sciuridae > Marmota > Marmota marmota. The sequence goes on from NW_026000037.1 coordinate 35,197,163, forward strand.
AAAACAAAAGACCAGACAGATTATATTTTCCTTATCATCACACCTGCAAAAATGAAATATGAAACTAGAATATTTTTCTCTACCAGCCTTTTGTTGTTTCCATAAAACATGCTGAAATGTATTTAAAATGGTAAATGAGCACTTCTGTATCTTTTGCAAAAACAAGAGTAGAATAGTAAAAATGACTTGGGTATTGGATTCAAAAATCTTAACTAGTCCATCTCTATTGCACTTCTTAATAACAGTGTGGTCCTAAAGTACTTAATTATTCTGAGATTCAGATAATGTAGAAATTCCAGCATTCCTTTGAGGCTGAAGTAAGAAAATGTATTCAAAGTGCCTAGTAGTGTTCCACATATTTAGCAGATTCTCGATATATGGCATTTTGCTGCTATGTTAACTGGGGGGCGGGCAGTCAGTATGGCTCTCATGATTCTAGCTGAGTGGCATCAGGAGCTGCCCCCATTCTCCATCCAGATCACTTCCATGTTAGAGAACTGGGAATACTTCCCATCACTGCCTCAGGTTATGTCATCTGAACACTCATAGTTACCTCCATGGCTTCATTATAGGGGCACCAAGTACTTAAATTAAATAGAGTAGAAGGTATAAAGATTATTGTTCGTTAATTACTTCAATACTTGTTTATTAGCACTTTGTTTTTGCCTCATTAAATTTCAATCAAAACTACTACCAAAGGGAAGTGAAGGTAGGGGCTCCTATTCTGTAGCAATCTGAAGGAGGCTACCTGAGAAAAGTTGCTTCTGGTTACCTGAAGCAAGATTCCTGGGGTAAGGGAGGAATTCTCCCTTTTTAATAAAGGGATCTTGGCAGTGCTTGTATTGTCCGTTTGTCTTCCGTCTTCTTGACCTTTAAACCTCCATTAATTGCTGTTAAGTATCCAGTAAAACCTAAATCTTTCACCTAAAGAGTTATGAGAACATCATCCCTTGATAAATGGCTTCCTCATTATGAAATGCCACTATTATCTCTTTGTTAGACTTGTAAAATATATGGTGGAAATATGGTGGAGGTGCATAAGGGAATTATGAATGCTTTAGGTAGATTCTTAATATAAGCTTCAGAACTTCTGCATGACCCTCAGTATTCTCACAGTACATGAAAATAGTTAGAATAGATTTTGGTACACTAAATTCCAGAAATATTGTTATCCTTTGTCTTCTTAAATGTCGCCTCTCTTTATGCACACAGGAGCACATATGGTGTTTATAAACGGTGCGAACACAGTGGTTGGTAGCTGCCATTAGCTGGTAAGGCACTTTTTTCTGAATTCAAGATTTATGTCGTAGATGGTTTTAAAACTGGGAAAGGAAAAGATCAACCAAGCATCAGAGGTAATAATGATTTAGTGCAATTTACTTGGAAATTATTTAATACATAATGGCAGTGGTATAATTTTGCTTTTTGGATATTTAATGTATGGGTTTTGAAGTCCCTTAGCCACCCCCAAAACTGAGTAACCAGCTGCTGGGCTGCAGCCAGGAAGCATTCAAAGACCACTGCTTCAATTATCTCCCCCCTACTTAGAACAGGTACTTATTACCAGTAGTGATAAGTTAATCAACTAATGAGTCGATTAAAGAAGTAATTAAAGTGTAAAACAGCAGGAAGGGGACTGGCTTTTAAAAGATGCTGTAATACTTAAGGTTAAGTCAAATCAGCTTAGTTACAATTGTATTAGGTCTGTCTAAAATAATATATTCACGTAGCTCCCTATTTGTTGAATTCTTCTGAATTAGTTGATGTAACCAGCAGAAATGTTTACTATTTCCATATGATCCTTGGAAAAATTAATTTAAAAATTTTATGAAAGCCATTCTATGTTACACACTAAAGTATATGCAGAAGTGAAAGAATGTTTAAAGTGTATATTGTTTTAATAATTGTGCAAACATTATGTGGATTGTTCATTCAACCATCTTTCCTCAATACACTATGTAGAAGAATAAATGCATACAAGCTGGAATTTGACAAAATCTCCATACTCTTTGAAGTAGTTAGATGATTCTTGAGGGTGATGTTTATTTTATCTTTGAGACAATTCTTATATGTGAACACGAATTCGAAATCATAGTGTAAATCAATGAATTTACATGAGTAAATGCACACGTACTCAGTCATATTTCTAGAGTGTACATGATATGGGCTTGAACTACCACATCACTACTTGAAGGCAAGAGACATTCTTTTGTTAAAGGTATTTCTAAATCAAGTGCCATTAATTCTTATTATTTAAAAGAGGCTATAAATTGTTATCCCACTTTTCAGATTAAAAAATCTTGGATACAAGGCAATCATTTACCTTTTTCAAGGTTATAGAATTCTTAATTGGTTTAACAAGAGTTTACATACTGATCTCAAACCACAGGTATATATTATGAATCACTAGATTTTGTGTTAGCAAAACCCTACAACTATTAAGGTGAGGAAATTCAAACTTGTTAAAATGGTGTTAATACCTTGAGGAAAAGGGTAATTTTAATGAGGCAGGAAATTTGTTAACTTCTTCCTAAGTAGAATAAACAGGTGTGTTTGGAATTCCTTTACCATCTGATTTTATTTTAGTATGTCTGATTAAATGTGTTCCTATTTTAAACTCTTTCCTAGAGATCAATATTATATTTATATTAAATTTAGCTGCCCAAAGTGACCTTCCTCCTGGCACTGCCTCTTATATTAACTTTGATACAGTAATTTCTCTCTGTAAATCACTTTAGTATTAAGGTGATATTTTATATGTAGTCAAATATTCAAATGAGATTAACTAGATAAATCCCAGCATGATCCAGAGCAGTGTAGATAGACAAATTCAGTATACATAAGATTTGTTCAGGGTGCTTGTCAAAACAGATTGACCTCCCTTTTAGGGCTTCTGAGATAGTTGGTCTAAAATGGGGGATCAAAGAATGTGCATTTGAAACATGTTTTCTGGGGATGCTTACACTGCTGGTCTGGAGAACACTTTGAAAAGCACTGGTATAAAATAAAGAGCTAATTCTTTGGAAATGGAATATCCCAAGGTTAGAATCCATTCTACTTCCTCAATATCTGTATATTTGGGGCAAGATATTTCATTTCAACAAAAATGTTAATTTGTTTATAAACATCTAAATCTACCTCACTAATTTGGGAGATCAAATTCAATTGATGTATAATATATGGCATTATGTGAATATTCAAATACTTTCTTTTGGAGTGCTTTTTAAAAGATTCATAAGAATAGTTTTGTTCAAGAAATACTTGCTCATCATCCATTAAATTGCATATATCTTCACTTTTAAAGTCTGTCATTCTTATTTTTAATTTCATTTTATAAATATTTTCTAATATTACAGATATTTTAATGGATAGTCAAAATTAATGCATTCTTTTGCATTGTTTTGCCTATACCTCAATATCAGATACATGTCTTTTGTATTCCAGTAAATTTTTGTCTTTAGTTTTTCTCTTTAATCCATGTTATGGGATGTAGTTTGTGTGTGTGTGTGTGTGTGTGTGTGTGTGTGTGTGTGAGAGAGAGAGAGAGAGAGAGAGAGAGAGAGAGAGAGAGAGAGAGAGAGA